>NC_142021.1:2122329-2422329 GCF_049901735.1 Notechis scutatus | reverse complement strand
AGGCTTGGCTGCCGGCTCGCCTCCTGACCGGGGTGCCTCCGGAGATGTTCCTCTGCATCTCCTCCTTTATGCTGTGGTGAACAGCCACGATGTATGCTGGGAAGAGATAGCCAGAAGGGTGAAACGCCAAGCCATGATTCGACCCCCTTTCTCTGCCTCTCCTGGAAGTTGGAATCAGAGGTGGGATTCAGCCGGTTCGCACCGGTTCTACAGAACCGGTAGCGGAAATTTGGAGTAGTTGGGAGAACCGGCCAATGCCGCCTCTGACTGGCCCCGCCAACCCCATCTCTTCTCTGCCTCCCATCGAGTCCCAGCTGACTGGCTGAGTCTTCTTTGGTTGCCCCGCACAGGAGAGCGGAGCTGGAAAGCAGGTTAGTGGGGTGCGGAGGGAATGGAGATTTTACAGTATATCCTTCCCCTGCTACGCCCACCAAATCCCACACCACGCCCACCAGGCCACACCCACAGAACACCATGCCCATAGCTGATCGGCTGGGCCTCCTTTGGTTGCCCTGCACAGGAGAATGGAGCTGGAAAGCAGGTTAGTGGAGTGGGGAGGGAAGGGGGATTTTGCAATAACCTTCCCCTGCCATGCCCACCAGGCCACATCCACCAAACCACACACACACACACACCGAGACCCCTGCTCTACAGCATTCCTAAGTTGCTCTGTACGGGCCCAGAAACCATTCTAGGAATCATGGAGTAAACGGAGTCCCAAGAACCGTTGGGACCATCGCAAGGACTTTGGACTTCTGCTTGGGCCTTTTCCGAAGTGGACTTCTGGCCTGAGCGCAGAGGCTGAAATTCTGAACCACGCACATCCTCAGGAACTTACCGGACACAATCATAAGGAAGTAATTCTGACAGGAAACTGCCTGGGGCAAATACTGCATGATGTTCCAGTTGTTTTCCAGATGGTTCACGATGCCGGTTTCTCCCGAGTCCTCTTCTTGTTCCTCCTCTTCTTGTTCTTCTTCATCGTTGGCTACATCTGCTGCCTGTTTATTCCTCGCCGCCTGTGTTTTTCGTAGAATTTTTATCATAGAATAAGAGAATTGGAAGGGACCTTGGAAGTCATCTAGTCCAGCCCACTGCTCGAGCCGGAGAGTTGATTCCAAACATTAGCCTCTACCAACGAGTGGCAATCAAGATAATCTCCCTGCACAAATGGCTTCTTCCCCATTTCACCCCTCTTGTGTTTTTCCCTTTCTCTTGCCCCAAAGGGGGGCTAGCCGTTTGCTTCCTGACCCTAATCCTGTGTGAAGAGCCAAAGCCTTCATGGGGTCCCTCTCCTTGCTGGCCCCTTTTACCTCACTGCCGTGGGTCCCGGACGGCCCTTGGCCCTTGATCCCACCGTAATTGGTTGGGTCCATCCACAGCAAAAACTCCCAGCAGCAAGAAAAGGAAATCGCCAGCGAGTGGAAGAGTTCTTTTGAATGGATGCTGGAAGGGAAAAGACAACAGATTGAGACTCTCTGGGCACTTTTACAGAGTCGGCCTCTTGCTCAGAAATCTTGGAATTCAACCACCCAACTTTGGAGGAGTAAATCCTGCCTCTTCTGCTCTGGGGAGACCCCACAAAACAAGGCAATGCCCCCTTTCAAAGCACAAGGCCATTCTGTTCCAATGGTTCCCCCTGCTCCACTGTGGGCTTATTGCAATAGCGCTTGGGACTTATAGACCGCTTCACGGTGCTTTACACCCCTCTCTAAGCAGTTTATAAATGTCAGCCTATTTGGTACCGTCCATCTGGGTCCTCATTTTACTGGCCTTGGAAGGACAGATGGCTGAGTCAACCTTGAGCCAGTCAGGATCAAACTCCTGGCAGTGAGCAGAGTTAGCCTGCAATATTGCATTCTAACTCCTAGGAAGGAAGGAAGGAAGGAAGGAAGGAAGGAAGGAAGGGGGAGGAAGGAAGGAAGGGAGGGAGGGAGGGAGGGAGGGAGGGAGGGAGGGAGGAAGGAATAGCAGTAGCACTTAAGACTTATATACCGCTTCGCGTTGCTTTCCAGCCCCCTCTAAGCAGTTTACAGAGTCAGCCTCTTTTCCCCAACAATCTGGGTCCTCATTTTACCCACCTCGGAAGGAGGAAAGGCTGAGTCAACCTTGAGCTGGTCAGGATTGAACTGCTGACAGTGAGCAGTGAGTTAGCCTGCAATACTACATTTTAGCCACTGCGCCACCACGGCTCCAAAAAGATGGCCACTACTGCGTGATCTCTGCTGTCCAAAGGGGGAGCGTGGTTCTTTTCCCCCCTTCCCAGTCCCATTTCCCTAAGAGGAAACTTTCCCACAACACCGAATACCATAATTTTCAGTGGTCCACGACTGTGAAGGAGAGCCTGAGATCTTTACTAACTTATCAACCGCAGCGATTCACTTAGCAACGGTGGCAAGGAGGGCCGTAAAGCAGGACAAAACAAACGTCTCACTGAAGAACAGAAATTTGGGGCTCAGTTGTGGTCGTAAGTCAGCTGTCCTACGCCAATACGTTACGACATCCTAGACTTTTGAGAAGAACTTGACGCATATGATGGGCCACACCGGTTCAGAAGTGGAAGATGTGACTTCCCACTTGTGTGTATGTCAACATCCGTCTATCCTGTCTATCTCGGGAGGCTCTTTTGATAAGACAGACAAAAATGCCAAATCCAGCCTGAACGTCTGGCTGTCTGACCATAACATCATAAATCTTGATATAATTGGACTTCAGTGCAACAAGACAACTTGAGCTGAGACGTCCCCTTGAGATATCAGACAGCAGTCCATTAAATCACCATTTCACTAATGCTTCCGGGAAAGTGAGGGGGAGATATGAGAAGGGTAGGAAAAAACAGGGGCTACCCTTTTCTGAATATGCATGAAGCTGGGGGGGCTTTTTATGTCTCCAGATGTACCTTTGGGACTTTATTTTGTTGTTAGAATAATAAAGTTAGTACAAAATAATAAAAACAAGGACAAATAGGCTGAAAAGCAGCTTCTATCCCAGGGCAGGAGCTCTGCTGAATTCTACTGTATAGTGCAGTGTTGGTGGTTTTCGATTCAATGCATGGAGGGTGAAGAAGGATGTGTGTTTGTGTTCATTTTCATGGTCATGATGTGCACTGAAGATGGGGTTTGATTTCGTTGTACGAGGGGCAGTAACAAGAAAGTAAGTATGTTAGTTGTGAAGTTGTGTCCGATCCATCACAACCCCATGGAGAACGTTCCTCCAGGCCTTCCTGTCCTCTGCCATCTTCTGGAGTCCATTAAAGCTCACGCCGACTGCTTCAAGGACTCCATCCAGCCCCCTCCTTCTCTGCCCTCCTCCTCCTCCTCCTCCTCCTCCTCTTCTTCTTCTTCTTCTTCTTCTTCCTCCTCCTCCTCCTCCTCCTCCTCCTCCATCGTTCCCAGCATTCGGCTCTTCTCCAAGGAGTCCTTCCTTCTCATTAAGTGGCCAAAGTTTTCTCTTCAGGATCTGGCCTTCTAAACAGCAGTCAGGGTTGATCTCCTCTCTAGGACTGACCGGTTGGATCGCCTTGCAGTCCAAGGGACTCGCAGGAGCCTTCCCTTCCAGCCCCAGAATTCAAAGGCCTCCATTCTTTGGCGCCTTCCTTATGGTCCAACTTTCACAGTCCTACATATTGCAACTGGGCCTTGACTCTACAACATAGCCTTGACTCTAATCCCTTTTGTTGGCAGGGGGATGTCTCTGCTTTTATGTCTCGGATGTCTCTGGGACTTTATAGATGTCCATAATTAGAATAAATTCCTCCCTCTGAACGGTGCCCTAAATCAAGGTTTAGTATTATGCCTTCTCTGACCTACATGGGGGATGTGACGCAGGCTATTACACCTACTTGAATGCGCAGGAATTATTCTTTGAAAATTTAACTGTGGGTCCATTCCAGAAAACACAACCGTTGTCCAAAGCAAAAGCTTTTCTCTTCTCCAAAACGCCAAGAGAGGGAAGCAGATTCCGGAATCCAAAGAGAAATTCCAAGATCGTCTCAAATCCCAAAGGTGCATTTTTTTTTTTTCAAAGAGGCCACTGGACTTTGTTTTTTCTTTGAAGAGGTTTCGCTTCTCATCCGAGAAGCTTCTTCAGTTCTCAATTTAGTTCTTCTTCAGAGCTGAAGAAGCTTCTTTGGATGAGAAGCAAAACGACTTCGAAGAAAAACCACAAAGTCCAGTGGCCTCTTGAAAAAAAAAAGCAACTTTGGGACCAACCGTGACCATGGATGATGGAGAATCTCCATGGACGATTGTCCTGAATGTTCCAGAATTGTCTCCTGCAGTGAATTGCACGATGGGGCCCAAACCATTATCTGTTTTTCACCCTCAATTAACAATCTCCCTTCCTAACAATGGTCCAGGGTGAGAGCGGCGCCAACCTGCTTCCATGACGGACATACCTGTTGGTGATATACTCGACGTAGGCCAGGGCGTCTTCGATGTGGCGTTTCTTGGTGCACAGAATGATACGGTTGAAATTGGCATAAATGACCACGGAGCCGAGGCGCTTGAATTCCGCCACCAACCTGGAGGAGGTAAAGAGCAGAGTGCGGAGTAGTCTTGTCTAACTGGGGACTGTTGTGGAAATGTTACATACTTGTCTATTTTCTCTGCTAGATGCTATTAGTTTAGGGTGCTATAACTTTAAGAAAAGCCTCTTGGACATCTGGAAGTCTTAGAGCAAACTTTCCAGCTTGGTGACCTGGTCCAGACAGAGGTGGGGGGGGGCATGGGAGTAGTAGGCGCAAGCATGAAAACTGAGCCTAATTTCAAAGAAGCAAATTTTGCAGAGAGAACAACGAGGCAGTTCCAGTGGTACAAAACAAAGATACCAATCTAAGGGAAACTTTAGACCTAAGAGATGCCAGTTTAAAGCAAGCTTTAGATCTAACGGATGCTAGTTTAAAGGAAGTTTTAAACCGCAGAGATGCCAGCCCGAAGCAAGCTTTAGACCTAACAGATGCCAGTCTAATAGAAGCGTAAGAGGTAACAAATGCCAATCTAAGGGAAACTTAAGACTAACAGATGCCAGTCTGAAGGAAGCTTTAGACCTAAGAGATGCCAATCTAAGGGAAACTTAAGACCTAGGAGATGCCAGTCTAAGGGAAGCTTTAGACCTAAGAGATGCCAGTCTAAAGGAAGCTTTAGACCTAGGAGATGCCAGTCTGAAGGAAGCTTTAGACCTAAGAGATGCCAGTCTAAAGGAAGCTTCAGACCTAGGAGATGCCCGTCTACTTGGCCTAGGACAGACTCACTGCAGAAAGAGCTTCTTCATCATGCCATGGAGCATTCGGTGCAGGGCCGGATCGTAGAGCAGGGAGGTTGGGGAGCGCAGCCAGCGGTAGAAGTGGATCACCTGGTTGTCAGCATAGACGTTGTGGTACTGTGTGATCTCCTTCACCCAGCCCACCACCAGACTCTTCAAGATCCTGCGTGGGAACAGGAGGAAGAAAGAAGAACCCTTCATTCTTACATGCCTCAGGTGAGCAACCTCTGTGGCCTGAAGGTGGGCCGGGGGTGGCCAGGGGGACGAGCAGCCCCACCTGAAAGTGTTGGAGCAGAGAGCGGCCTCGTCGTAGCTGGCGGGGACGCTGGCCGCCTGGTTGCCCGTGACCATGTCCTCCAGCGATGCCTGCTGGATCACATCGAAGCTGATGCAGAGGCTGGAGGCCCCCTCCATGTCGTTGATGCGGTGGGACTGCAGGATGGTGTTCACAGCCAGGTTCTGGATGTCCAGTTCCACACAGACTGCAGGGAGGCAAAGGGGAAAAAAAAAATCTTCATCTTACCCCACGGGTCACTTCCCTCCTGCTCTCCAAAAGGGGACAAGCTCAGAGGAGGGACCCATTCTGCATTTTGACTCTGATACCCAAGCGAAGGAGTCTTCCTCAACTCCTTTTTTTCCATCAGAGGGAATCAGTCCGATGGCCGCTGGGGCTGCTGCAGGACCTCTGTCCGTCCGTTATTCACCTGTGGAATAGCAGCCCGGATGGTTGATCTCCACGGAGGCCCTTTCGTCGAACTCCATGACCAGGCGGCTATCATCTGCCTCCTTGCCACCCATGTCCGGGCGGGAGGTGGGCGAGAGCCAAAGGAGGTGATTGTGGCGATGGAGATGGCGAGAGAAAAACAGGTCCGTGCCGAAGATTGAGACGTCATCCGGAAGGTTCCCGACGGGGAGGTGGTAATACCTAGGGAAGACAGTGGAACGTTCACCGTGCGGCGGAGAGCGGGATTCTCTGCTACGGCTTGTGGTGACGACCACAACCGAGCCCAGAATTTACTTTGATAAGCGAGACATCGGTTAAGGGAGCTTCACCCTGTTTTAAGACTTTCCTTGCCACGTTTGTTAAGGGAATCCCGGCAGTCGTTAAGTCAGTCACAGGGCGGTTAAGCAAACTCGGTTTCCCTGTCGACTTTGCTCGTCATAAGGGTCGCAAAAGAGGAATCGCGTGACCCCAGGAGGCTGCCACCATCGTAAGTGTGAGTTGTCAAGCATCCAAGTGTCAGTCACGTGACCCCGGGGGATGCTGCAACGACCGTAAGTCTGAAAAACGACTCTCGTTTATGACGGTGGCAGTGTCCTGGGGTCACATGATCCCTTTTTGGGGTGACCTTTTTGACAAGCAAATCGACAGGGAAATCGGATTTGCTTAACAACCGTGTGACTAATTTATCGACTGCAGCAATTCACTTAATCACCAGGCGAGAAAAGTTGCGATGACCCAAAAGGGTGAGTCACAAAAGTAGGTAAAGTCCCTTTAATTCCTCCGATTTGGCCTCCAATGTCCAGTTATCATCGGCTGGAGAAAAAATTCTCCCAAGAACAGGTTTTAATGAGAAGAAATTCAGTCCGAACCCAAAGTACATATAGATTATAAATAAAAACTAATACAAACCACGCTGCAGCAATTAACGAGACAGACAGGATAAAGAATTACAGAACTCAAAAGATAACGAAACACACACAGTTGGGAGGACGCCAGAACCCAGATAAGACTTGACAAACAAAGAGAATGCACGCTTTGCTTCCAGCAAGGTTCTGTGCGCAAACACCCTCTTTATCCTGTTTATCCAGCTGCAGCTAATGAAGGGAATCAGGGCCTTTTTCTCCCCCTTAACCCACGTTGCTCCCTTATCCGTTCCTCCCTGCACGTCCTAGGATGAAGGGGGGAGTGGGCCTGGGTCTTTCTCTGAATGCCCAGCCGGACTGGGCCCTTCCCCAGTTTCCTCCACAGTCACACTCCCATTCCGTCAGCTGTTCGACCTCCCCCTCGGAATCAGACGGGCATGACAAAAGTCGTAAAATGGGGCAAAACCTCATTAGCAAACATTTCTCTTAGCAACCTAAATGCCAGGGCTTGATTGCGGCCGTAACGCAAGGACTACCTGGGAAAGAACCAAAGACTAATGATTTGGGACAGGTCAATCTATCTGCCAAAGGCCCAAGAGGTCTCTCTCTCTCTCTCTCTTCCCCAAGGCTCACCTGCTCATGTCAAAGGCCTGAGACAGACATAGGTCCAGCTTGAGGTAGTGGCGGATCAAGTGCCGGGCACCATGGCGCTGCCAGTCCAGGATGCTGTAGTTGATGTCGTCTGTCACTTGGACAGGAACCAGGGGGAACTCCTCCAGAACCGGCATGGCGCTGGCCAGCCGCTTCAAATCCCAGTTAGACTGCACAGCGATGAGGGTGGGGCCCCGACGCTCGTCCTGTGGCAGACAAGATAAATACTCTTAAAGAGTATTTTACTCTTTTCTTTTTAAATAAAATTTCATTAACTTTTACACAATTAAAAACAACACAAATACAAAACAAGTTTGAAGACCCCTGCTCTAGGAAGAGGGGAAAAAAATAAAAGCCAGATGCCCAGGGCAGGAGAAGCCCCTCCACAGCCAAAGGATCTCCTCGCAGGTCCTGGGTTGAGGAAGAGGAAGACTGCAAAGGGTTTGGGGGTCCGTTCCTCACCTTGTAGCCCATCAGGAGGCGCTGGAGCGCTCTGCAGATGCTCTTGAGGTCTGTTTCGGCTCGGACTTCGAAGAGGTGCTTGTCTGGGGGGAGCAGCTCTTGGCCCACCTTCTCCACCATGGAAGCGTGCTCAGCAGAATACAGGTTGCCGAGGTTTGGCATCTGGTTACTGCGCACCTGAGGCAAAGGGGTGAAAACAAGAGAGCGGCTGAGCTGCAGGAAGGAGGGACCCGAAGGAGGGACTCCAAAGCGTGGGGAGATCTGACGCCAATCTGTGTTTTAAAAACCTCAACAATTCTCCTCCCCCTCCACCCCTGAACTTACCGTATCAAGCACAAAGATGGAGGCTTTGCGCTGGGAAGGGATGAAGAGGCCGAGCAACGCTTTGCTGCCCTGGGAGTGGTGATAGAGGTAGATGTGCCGGATACTCCCTAGACAGAGAAAAGAGCCGGGCGTTAAACAGAAATCCGCACTTCCGCAGCTGTGGCACAGATCAGCCTAACGTGGGCCTTCCTACTGTCAGGGTTCCTGTAGAAAAACTTTTAATGAAGTGGAAACTGGGAGTTTTCAGAGTCAGTTTAACGGCAGAGTCCCAAGGAATCGTTCCATGGCAAGCACTCGAGTTCCTCAAAGGTTCCTTTTCTTGGAAATTGTTCTGACCAAGGCTTCCAAGACCCTAATTACGCACACGCTTATCTTAAAAAGAAGTCTTGTTTTATTGCAACGCTGGGAATTATTTTCATTCCCAGCCGGTAATGAATGCCAAACGGTCCCTCGAGATAAGCACCCACCTTTCTGTCCTGTGAAGTGCTGCCAATAACAGAAGTGTCAAATGAACTAGAAAAGAAAATCAACTGAAGTACAAAGAGCTTCAAGTATGAATCTGAACCGAACGAACGACTTTGCTTCCTGCAAAGGTTTCGTCACCTTTGCCTGTCCTTTATCCCTTATGGGAGGGGCAATCACCTCCAAGCCTTACTCCCGAGTTGCCCCTTTTGTCTCAGCTGCTCTTGCCTTCTGGCAGCTCTGTGCATACGCGCACTGGGAACATGCTCCCCTTGTTCCTCTTCCTCGCTGCTGCCAGACTCCGGAGGCTCCGGAGGCAGTGCCCCACTCCCAGATGGTCCTGGCCCCATCTCTACATCAGATGCAGGACCCTCGTCCGAGTCCTCTCCAGACTCCTGGACTGGTCCCTGTTCTTCCCCACTGTCCGACTCTGCTGCCGGCAAACCACAACAGAAATGTCATATTGGCACATATCTGGTGAAAACCGACTCTGAAATTCCTGCAGTTTTCATCTCATTAAAAGTAAAAGATTTTCTACTTTCTCAAAACAATCAGTCCCAAAACAATGGTCCAATCATCGTTCAGCACGACCACCGGGTGGCATCACTCCGCCTTCTTCCGACCAGGTGTGAGAATGTCCTTGGTTCCCAAGAGAAAGTATTTTGTTTTGGTTAGAAAAAACCCCTCTGTCTAAAATCTCCCGGTCCCTGACTCTCAACTCCAGTGTGACAACACTGAAGCGGACAAAAACAGCTCCAGTCAAGAGAGTTTCGGGGCTGATACCCACCTGGCTCCAAGTAGCTGAACTGTGCCAAAGACTGCCTCTCCAGGTGCTCCAGGTCAAAGGTCTCAGCTTCCCGGCCACTCAGGTGCCTCACCAAATGCCTATTCACCATGCAGACACAGCCTAGGTGAATCAGGGCCCGCAAGAGTAACGGCACCTGGGAAAGAGGAACCAGTCAATAAAGATATCTATCTACATAAAAGTGAAATACCGCTCACGCATCATTACAAAATCTCCAGAACCGTAAAGCCTACAAACTTGAAATGACGTGGTTGTCTGAAATGGAACACGGTTTCCTAACCCAAGCAGGGGGTTGGACTAGAAGATCTCCAAAGGTCCCTTCCAACTCTCTTCTTCTGTTATCATTCTCGTCAAGGGATTACCTGGGTCTCGTAAACCCCCTCAATGTCTGGAGCAGAGAGGCTGGCATTGATCTCATTGACATGCTCCAGGTACATATCTTCGGACACGGAGTACTCGTACAGGTGGAAGGCCAAGCTGGAACGAGGAAGAATTCGATTCACCTGCAAAGAGAACAGGATGAGCCCTCTTCCGTTTGTGCCCTGAAGGGATGGGGAATTTAATCCATTTGATCCCTTTCGGATAATAAATTTGACTTTTGCCTGCGTGAATCTCCCTGCCTGTGGAATGAATCCACTCGGGACCCTCACGCTTTTGGTTCTGGAGTTAAGCTCTTCTTCCTCTTTTAAAAATAAATAAATCTGGGTCTTTTCAGTTTAAACCAGTTCATTCTTAAGGTAGCCCGCAACTTATGAGCACAATGGAGTCCAAAATGGATGTTGCTAAGCGAGACATTTGTTAAAGTGAAGTTTTGCCCCATGTTTACGACTTTTCCTGCTCCCGTTTGTTAATGGAATCGCTGCCGTTGTTACATTAGCCACACAGTTGTGTAGTGCATCTGGCTTCCCCGTGGACTTGGCTTGTCGCAACGTGGCCACACAGCCTTCTGACAAGTACAATTCCAGAAAAGACAGGAAATTACGCGCCGGGTCGTTCCGCTAGGAACCAACCTGGAGTTCGAGGTACCTTTTTATAGACCGTGCTCTCTTCAGGTTTAGGAACGCGCTGGTTGATATAGAAAATGCGTGGGACGTTCAGTTTCAGGCAGTAGAGATCGCTCCCGATTACAGCCCAAAGCTTGAAGAGGCCTGGCTGGCCAGTCTCAGCAATCTAGCAGAGCGGGCGGAAAAACAGTGATAAGGACCAGGGTCTTCAATCTAGAGGAAAATACCCCTTAATATGGGAATTGTGGCTAGTAATAAGTTTCCTAGAGCTGGAAAAGACTAGCACGTATGTGCGAGGGGAACCTTTACCTTTACTAAGACATAGAAAGTAGAAATTGGAAAAACCCTGTTATATACTGCCACAAAATAGAATACATTGTAATTACAATATCTGTATCTATATCATCTATATCTATATCTATATCTATATCTCTATCTATCTATCTATCTATCTATCATCTATCTTTCTATCTATCTATCTTTCTATCTATCTATCTATCATCTATCTATCTATCTATCATCATCTATCTATCTATCTATCTATCTATCTATCTATCTATCTACACACAGTATATATAAATCTGAGAAGCTGAAAGAGTATTATATATATTTAATTAATATCACCATTGTTATCAATGTTTTGTATAAAGTAAATTGACCCAGACAATGTACTGTTCGCACAGGAAAACCTTGATTTTTGTCAACTCCAAGGGGAATCCTCGGAGAAAAGGCCTGGATTGTTTTCTCGAGATGCTACAAATGCTAGCAAGGAAAAGAAATGTAAGCATTTTAGGGCAGAGGTCTCCAACCTTGGTAACTTTCAGCCTGGCAGACTTCAACTCCCAGAGTTGCTGGGAGTTGAAGTCCTCCAGGCTCAAAGTTACCAAGGTTGGAGACCCCTTGTTCAGGGTATTGCCCTGATGGAAGGAACCATCTCAGGAATTAGAAGCTCTGCTTCGTGGACTATTAGCCCTTCAATCACAGGACATCTCCCATCGTGATGGGGGTAGGCAGGAATCCCTCCTGTTTTGTCCAGCAAAGGATTCTGGGAAGTGAAGGACAACGCAGCTGGAGGATACGAGGTCAACCGTATAAGCTGTGGCGCCCACACTGAACAACGTCTCTCACGGGCCCACAGTCCTTCAGCAGTTCCTTGCTGCCCATACCTGGACTATCTGCCACGGCATGTCGAGGATACTCCGGGCGGTCTTGCGCAGGAAATTGCTCAGGCCCTTGGAGGGCCCGGCCCGAATCACTCCGCCCCCTGGGGCTGCTTCTCCGTCGGCCAGCCTCCGCTTCTTCCGGCGCTCCTGGCGTTGACGGGCCTGCAGCTCCCACTTCTTTTTATGGTAGCGCAGCCAGAGCAGGCGTTCCTCCTACGGGCAGAGCAAACCAGACGGACACAGCTGTTGGGACAGGGAGCTCAGGCACCTGAAATAATTCATCTTCTAGACCAGTGGTGGGATTCAGACGGTTCACACCGGTTTACAAGAACCGGTTGTTAAC
Organism: Notechis scutatus; assembly: GCF_049901735.1. NCBI lineage: Eukaryota > Metazoa > Chordata > Lepidosauria > Squamata > Elapidae > Notechis > Notechis scutatus. The sequence goes on along the minus strand of NC_142021.1, from coordinate 2,410,266 downwards.
TTTCTGAGCAGTTTGGCAAACTGGCCGTTGGAAGAAATCATTAGGGCTGAGAACCGGATGTTAAATTATTTGAATCCCACCACTGCCCCCTCCCCTCTGATTTCTCATTTCCACGTGGGAATTATTAACCCTACTTTTAATCTGCAGATAATCCCCGTTCCCCCCAAGTCACAGGCAGCTTCGTTTATCCTCTTGGGAGGACCCTCAAAATTCTTTGGGGGGGTGGGGGGTGATGAAATGCCAGGGGGAAGGGGAGAAATCAGTCTTTGGAAACAGCTTCTCCTGTTTGAAGTCTGCCCTTCTCCAGGTAGGGAGGGATTCGGTGGTGGGATTCAGCCGGTTTGCACCGATTCATGAGAACAGGTTGTTAACTTTCTGAGCAGTTCGGTGAACTGTTTGTTGGAAGAAATCATTAGGGTGGAGAAACGGTTGTTAAGTCATTTGAATCCCACCACTGATCTAGACCAGAGGTCCCCAACCTTTGTGGCACGGTAGCCTGGCTGGAGAGAGTGGGCAAAGAGGAGCGTCGGAACCGCAGCGGGCTGGCAGGCACATGACTGGGAAGAGAAGCTGTTCCAACTCAACTCCATCTGAGCAATGGCCATAAACTTCCAATAACTTCCTTTTTCTGAAACTATCTCAGGGGTGAAGGGATCAACGGCTTTCCCACTGGGGGAACCCCAACCTCAGAGCAACCCTGCTGCTAATTGGCTGAGGAGCTTTTGGCCTGCTCTCTGATGCAATTGCAGCCCCGAGGAAACTGACTTACCTTAGTGGTGCCAGCGGGCGGTGGGGGTCCCAGGATCTCCCTCCAGGATTGGGTGAGCTCCAGAGCTTGGGACTGCTGCTGGCTCTCCTCTGCGGTGAGGGTTCGTTTACGCTTGCTCGATATGGGGGGCACTGGCTGCAGAGGTTTGGTGACCCCAAAATCTTCCATATCGGCCACCTGACTGTTTGGGGTATTCTCACTGGGTAAGTTACTGGAGACCTACAAGGAAAGTCCGCAGACGATTATATGAAGGATGTTAGCTCTGCTATCTTGGCTACAGTTGGCTGGCATCCTGGCATAACAGAAGAGGGGTGGTTAAGAGGAAATTGGGGAATGTAAAGGGTGGGGAGGAAGATGGTACCAGGAACCAGAGGTGCTAAGCGGCCAGATTTCACCGCCTCGAGGACGCCTGGCCTTGGAACGAATAAAAAACCTCTTTGAGGCATACCTACCATCGAAGTAGTTCTCAAAACATCAAACCAGGATATTGTTGGACACTAACAGTCCAGTATATAAGTCTACATAAGGGCTGTTGCTGTACCGCCTCATTGTCCCGCCCTTAAGCCCCAGGAGCGGTGGCAAGAGAATGGTAGGTGTGCAATCTTACCTGCCTTTTGCCTTCGCTGACAAAGAGCTCGCTGATTTTTTTCTGCTTGTACACATCGTTTTTCTCCAGCAGCTTCTTGTGCAGCCAGTCCGGGTGACGGACACGGGGAACTGGATTCTTCACCTGTCCGGAAGCCACACATTTAGCCCTCGCTTGGGGTTTCACTTCTTTCCTCTTTTCCAGGGAGGATGGTACACCTTTTACATTGATTATATCGGGGGTCGCCAAACTTTTGGACCTCAGGGACCACCAAATTAATAACTTTAAATCCTGCGGACCACTAATATGAATTTTGACTGACAGTGGCTTGTTGACAGTGGGAGAGAGAAAGACAGAGAGAGAGAGATCGGATCTAACCTCACTGTCTCCCTCTCTCTCTCTCACACACACACAAACACAAAAGGAGCAGGGGTGGGATTCAAATTTCTTAACAACTGTTCTGTGGGTGTGGCTTTGTGGTCATGTGACTGGCTGTATGTAAATATTATAAATATTTATATAAATATTGATATATTTTTTTATAAAAAAAGAGCAACTTTTACCCAAAATCAGGCAAAACAGGCAGGCAGATTGAGTTGCTCACAGAATCACTTACAGATCTGTGCTTCTGCCATCGGCTAGCTGAGTCTGCACTGCTTCAGTCCTAAGGGAGGTTCGGCTCTGCTTAAAAGCATGGGTCTGAAATGGTATAGGCTTTGCTGCCTGAGCAGGCGGTTGGATTGGAAGATCTCCAAGGTCCCTCCCAACTCAAGGACAATCAACCAGTTGAACAGCTTGCCTCCAGAAGGGATGGGATTCTACTGGTTCGGGCGAACTGGATGTTAAATTTGCATCCGGTTCACCGAACCGGTATTCTGTTTTGCTGTTTAATGTAGTGGAGGCTGCTTGCCCTTCTCGCCAAGGATTCACTCCTAAGATTACCTGCTGCAGGGCTGCTGGGATGGTGATAATCTTTTGGATTGTGCTTCCCAGTCTTTCAATGTAATAATCCCAGTCTAGGATCTGCAAACAAAAAGCAGAGAACCCCGATGGTAGCCACGAGAATCTGGACGGTAACCAGATCGGCTCCATTCAGTCCAGCCTAATTTGGCTTACCGTTCGGATATCAAAATCCTGCAGCGAAGGGCTTTTGAGCCACTTCCGGAGGTAATGCTTGCGCACCGAGAGCTCAGCCTGGAAAATGGCGAGTGGGATGGCTCTGGGTGGAAGGAAGAACAGATTAGCGCCCCTCAAAAGCCCATCGAAGAAAAGTATAGGCAGTCCTTGACTGACAACAGTTCATTTAGTGACTGTTCGACGTTACAAAGGCACTGTATACCATCACCTGAAAACTTTTTTTTCTGGCTCCAAGCAGGTCTCAGAAGGATGGGCTTTTTCCCCTTTTAGGGTCTCTCCGCTTCATCCCCGATTGAGAACGGCAGCTCCCCCCTCCTCAAAACACAGCGGACGCACCTCTCTGTAACCGGGGAGCCTTCCGGTTTCTTGGAGATGATAAACCGGCAGCTCAGCCCAGCGTCCTTCACCATCTGGTCCCCGAGAAACTCCGCCAGGCGCTTGGCTGTGCTTATGGACGTGGATTTCTGCTCTCCGTAATCCTCCAGCTTCCGAGACATGGATCGATTCTCTGAGATCAGCTCAAACAGCTCGGAATCGGGCATGTTAGCTGCCTGGAAGGAGAAAGAAAACAAAACCCATTTCTTTCCTGCAGCTGTATGGAGTCACTGCTCCCATTCAGCTGCACCCAGTTTCGTCCTCTCCGTGTTACATTTGAACACCCGACATGCTCAACCGGGGAAGCAAAAGGAAGAGGCGCCCTACCGACAGCAGCAAGACGCTACAACACGCGGTATCATTTATAATGGATTTATTCTCCTCGCTTCGGTTTCCGCCAAGTCCCGTTTAAAGGGTAGAATAGCAACAGCTGGGCGAAAAAACACTGGGGTAACTTCAAAAATTATGAAAGCAGGTCCCAAAGTCTGTTTTTCACTGTATGAATCCTCCTCCTTCTCCTCTTTAATGACCTTGCGGGGCAGAGTCTGGGCAACTGAATGGAACTGAGTGTTTACTGGCCGGATGCCTTTCTTGTTGCCGGTACGGAGCTATATGAATGCCTTTTGGAAAATGCCTCCTTTCTCAGTTGTCCCAGTGTTCTGATTCCGGGAAGTGATTTTTCCACTGCGAGGAATGATTTGCTACCTTCCAAAGGGCCACGAAGCTGTAGCGGGGGTTCTCTTTGCCCACCTGCACTCGTCTCATCTCCCTCCCGGGGTGGGGGAGGGTGGCTACAAAAACCACCGCGGGATCAACCTGCCCCGACTGCTGCAGGAAGAGATCCGACTCCTGAGCCCCACCTTGCTGTACAGGACGTCAAGCCAGTAATCGGCTACTTTGGCGACTGACGCATACACCTCCTCCAGGGTCGTGCCGTTCAGGAAGGCCTCGAAGACCGAGGACTGGAAGATCTTCACCAGCTGCAGCTCCCCTCGTCGCTTCACCTCGAAGCCCTTCAGCTCAGCCAGGGAGCCGTCTTCGTTGAACACAGCGTATCTGGGACACAGCCACCATCATCCTCAGGACAGAAGGAAAACTCCCTCCGCCCACGCCTAGTCTTTATTTGGGGGGCAACCTCTGATCCCTACCGCCCTGCTGAATCCAGGCATGCCAGTGTGCTCGGGTGCCACATTTCGATACCCCTTCCAGCCTTCCTTTTAACCCAATTGCCCTATCTAGCAATAGCAACAGCACTTAAGACTTATATACTGCTTTCGTGGTGCTTTCTAGCCCTCTCTAAGCGGTTTACAGAGCCAGCCTCTTGCCCCCAACAATCTGGGTCCTCATTTTACCCACCTTAGAAGGATGGAAGGATGTGTCAACCTTGAGCCTGGTGACATTCGAACTGCTGGCAGTCAGCAGAATTAGCCTGCAACACTACATTCTGGCCACTGCGCCACCATGTCCCTTCCTTCCTTCCTTCCCACTTAGCTCTTAGACTTATAGACCGCTTCACGGTACTTCCCAGCCCTCTCTAAGCGGTTTACAGAGCCAGCCTCTTGCCTCCAACAATCTGGGTCCTCATTTTACCCACCTTGGAAGGATGGAAGGCTGAGTCAACCTTGAGCCTGGTGAGAATCGAACTGCCAAACTGCAGTCAGCCGGCAGTCAGCAGAAGTAGCCTTCCTGAAACTTTTGTGTTCCCAATCCTGGACTCTCTCACCTTTTCTTCAGCTTCTTGCCTTCCTCCTTGGAGGCTGGAAGAATCATAGCCAGGTAAGGCCCGTCTACTTCAAAAAAGATGCTGTTCTCGGAGCGGGAAACATACTTGAGGGATGTTGGGTCCACCAGCTCTTGGTACTGGGTGTTTGTAAAACCCTCCTGTACAAAAAAAGGACACGGACACACACACACACACACAGCCTTTGGTACCATTTTTCTTATTTCCACTAAAAAGAGAGAAGGTGCATCATCCCAACAGTGTTCAAGCTTTGCTACATATATTTGTTGCATATTTTGCGAATTGTACAGCTTGTTTTTTCATGCATGCATATTATGCAAGGACAGAATTGTGTTTTGCTAACCTTCTTTTACAGTTTAGGCCTGAGGTGCCCTAAGGAGCAAGATTCCTGTCTGAGGTTACACAGGCCCACACAAATATTTTAATTTGCTTTCTACTGTATGACTAACTTTGTCGCTTGTATCCTTACAATTTATATTGACTGTTTCCTAATATGATTTGATTGCTTATTGTACCCTATGACTATCATTAAGTGTTGTACCTGATGATTCTTGACTCTTGTCGAATGTCTCTTTTCTTTTATGTACACTGAGAGCATTTGCACCAAGACAAATTCCTTGTGAGTCCAATCACACTTGGCCAATAAAGAATTCTATTCTATTCTATTCTATTCTATTCTATTCTATTCTATTCTATTCTATTCTATTCTATTCTATTCTATTCCTGTATTTCTATTCCATTATTTCTATTCCATTCCATTCCATCCTATCCTATCTCATTCTCTTCTCTTCTTTCTCATTCTATTCTGATTTTTGCCTGGCTTGAGATTGTCTGATCAGCTGTAAGTTTCTAGGCGGACATCTTTCCCAGTTTATCCAACATAGAATACTGGAAATGTCCCAAAGAATCTTAATTACAATGAAGTGCTGCTCCCAGCAACCTTCTTAATGAGCCTCATATACGGAGGCTAGCTACCGAACCGCGGGAAGTGACTGTAATCCCGCGCCAGCTCCTCTTGTGGAGGAAAAGACGATACCCTGAATCTCCTCACCTTCACCATGATGTTCAGCATCGCCCCCGGATAGGAAATGGTCACCTTGGGTTTCTTGGAATGGGTTGACTTGATGACAAAGTTCTCTGGAAAGCTGTTTGGGAGCACGCACCAGATCCCATCTGTGTCAAGCTCCAAGGGCCTCCTGCGCAAGAGGAGACAGGATGGTTTGGAGATTAACAAGTCACGGAATGCCTTACCAAGGCCAAAGGCTGCCAATGGTGGTTTAACACAGGGGTCTCCAACCTTGGCCACTTTAAGCCTGGAGGACTTCAAGTCCCAGAATTCCCCAGCCAGCAAAGCTGGCTGGGGAATTCTGGGACTTGAAGTCCTCCAGGCTTAAAGTGGCCAAGGTTGGAGACCCCTGGTTTAACAGGTATGTTCTGAAGACTCTTTATGTTCTGTCCAAATAGCTGTGAAAAGGCGCCTCTCATTAGAACCAAGCATTCATCGGCATCCTTCATTCTCAAGAGACTTATGGTATCATGCTCTGAAAAGAGGTCCTAAGACAGCATCTAGTGTGGCTAACAAGGCCAATTTGAGAGGGCCAATCCCTTCCACACGGAGGACAGATACAGCCTGTCCAGCTCCTGGATTTCGCCGGTTCCGGGACTGTCCCTTGGCCTCAGCCTGCCCAACGAGAGTCCCTTCGAATTGGGAGAAGGCCATGCTCCATCGTTAGCCTCTCCAAACTGAACGGTCGGGTTGAAGTTTCCACGCCGTGGATGCCCATTCCCAAGGCCTTTGTATCCCTCTTGCAGATATCCTTCTATCGCAGGTGGTTTTCCTGCACGTGTTTCATCACCCAACTAGGGGACATCATCAGTGCTGGAAGGGGGCATGGTTTGTGGAGGAGGAAGAAGAGGCGAAGGAGGACTGAGTGCTCTGAGTGCTTGAGCTTGGTAGTTTTCTTGCAGATATTTCATGACCCAACTAGGTAACACCATCAATGCTATAAGGGAATGGGTTTGCACGGAGGAGGGGAGGAGGAGGAGGAGGATGTCTCCCTGTTAATCTAATTCTCAGATCACTCCAGGACTCACCCAATCTGCTCAATCAGTTCCCTGGCCTGAGTGATGATGTTGGCGCCAGTGAAGCAGACAATGCCAGCCATTTCCATAGAGTACCAGCGGGCCCTGCGTAGGAGAGAGAGAGAGAAAACACAGGGTAGGAACGAGTTCCCAGGTTCTAGGCCTGGCGTTGCAACACCCTGGGAAGGTTTCAGGGCTCCGTGCCTTGAGAGTTTCCTTTGGGGAGACGAGCAGCAGGTGATAAAATAAATTAATTTGACCCAGAGATACTTGGAAGCTTGAGGCAAGGTGGGCAAGCTCAGAACACAATTTTGGAACACGACCACAAGTTAGAACCTTAAACAGTTCAAGGGGCCATTGATAGAGGGGTCAAAGAGGCCACCTGTGTCCAAATTGAACACCCCTCCCTCAACAGAGGGGGAGGGATACAATATCATCTATCTCCAGTCTACAACGAAGTCCTTCAGCAGTTCCAAGAAGGCTCTACACCCATTTGCACCACCTCAGGTAACCCTGAGGACACAGACAAAGCTCCAAGTGGCCTCAACGACCCTCTCAAAGGATGCAAATGACCAGCTCTGCCTGCAAGGAACATAAATCCTTCCCTTCCTCATCATCCAGTCAGAGCTGAAGAAGCCGCTAGGAGGAGAAGCGAAACGTCTTAAAGAAAAACCAAGAACGTCCAGTGGCCTCCTGGGAAAAGCACCTTTGGGAGGCCCCCGCTAGCCACGTTCCTCCCGTCCTGTTTTACACTCACCCTTTGCGCATGACGTAGCCATAGAAGGAGTTGAGGATGCACTTGTGTGCCAGCTGCAAGGAGTCGTACAAGATCTCCATGTTCTTGCAACGCTTCACCTCCGAGGCATCGGCCATTTCGGTGGCAGCTGCCAGCTTCTTCTTCCACACCTGGAACGGGGGAGACAGGAAAGACGGATGGTCCTTACAGGCAGCCTGGAGCCTCCGTCTTGGAAAGCTCAGAGGGGGATTTGAGATAGAAAGCAACAGCCTGTTTAGGGCTGATGATTTATTCATGTTAATTTATTTTGTTCAGTCTGAATAGCAGGCATCTTCCGTAGCCAAGAACTCCAAATTCCTAGAAAGGCAGGAAGTGTTTACTTCAGGCAGTTCTGTGACGGTAGAAAAACAAACAATTTGTAACAGAACTACTGCATATTACACTCAATTGATTAAACTGGGTTGATTCCTGGTTGCTTCACACTCATGTCTGTGTAGATTTCTGGCAATAATATGAAAATAGTTTGCTGTTAACTTTTTCTTTCTTTCTTTCTTTCTTTCTTGATTCTTTATAGGCTATAACCCAAATACCCCAACTGTACCTTGTGTAATCCTTTAAACTCATAGCGACGATCTCGAAAAGCTCGCACTGTGTCTACATAGAAGGAGTTTTCTCGCTGACAAATCGTAGTGACACGTTCCTCCACTTTTGTCACATGGATCTTCTTGTAAGCTTTCCGACAATAATCTGCTCCAAAGAAACGGAGGTATTTTAACCCCAAATACAGAGACTTTTCCAGGAAATCATTCCAGATCTTCCCCATCCACCTACAGGTAGTCCTTGACTTACAACAGTTCAGTTAATGTTCTGACCCAAACCCTTTTCCAATAAAACAAACACGAACCAAAGGGAACAGAAATGATTCTTTTAATGATTCTTACGAATCCCCGGTTAAAAGGCTGCTGCAAACTAATTAACTCTGAGAAGCATGAGCTTCGCCAAAACCGTGCAAGGCTGCCAAGAATAACAGATAAGAAATATTTTACAAAGCAAGAGTCTTCAAATAACAACTAAGATACTGCAATGTCCACGAGGCTGAGTTTCAAACCGTCTTTGCTTCCTGCAAAGAACGTCCGATTCACAACTGGCTTTTATCTTCTTGAAGGAGGGGCCCTTACCTTGCAGCCTTACTCCCGAGTCGCCCGTGTTGCTGCAGCTGCTCTTTCCTGCGAGCAGTCCTGAGCGCATGCGCACTTGGCAGAGGCTCCTCGGGAACCTCATCACTGCTGCCAGCCCCCAAAATCTCTGAAGGCAGCAGTCCACTCCCTGATGGTCCTGGCCCCTCATCTGAGTCCTCGCTCAATATCAGACTCCAGTTAGAACTTAAAAAATGGAAAGCCACGTTCAGAATTTCTCCCACTGGAACCAAGGAAGGTTTTTGTTCTCACCGGCCAATCGCTTCTTCTCGTATTTAGCTTGATCTTCTCGAGGCAGTTCATGGAAGGCCCGGGGAGGCCCATCGGGGAAAAGGGCAGGAAACTTCTCCGATTCCAATTGTTGCTGGATGCGGTGGAACTCGCTCCGGCTTGCTGGCACTGCCGATGGGAAGGAAAAACCAGGATGAAGAATACTTCTGAAGAGTCAGGCTTGGAGAATACGAACTACAAGAGCTATGCTCGAGCCAACGGACATTAAGACTCACTGAATTCTCCCCTCCATTGCCAAGTCATTTTCCGTTGACAGCTGGCCCCGGGCTTGTTGAAGTCACAAGCAGCACAGGTTGCCTCATCCACGATAGCCGAGGGCTGGTGGGGAAGAAAGCATTCACGACAAAAGCCATGTGGGTACGTTCATGGTTTTGTATTTATTTATTTTGTCATGCTTATTCAGTGTATATTGGAGGTGGTGACCCTTTGGGAGCTGCATGTGACGACATTTCATTTTAATGTATGCTGGTTAGAGTACATTCGAGGTGGCAATAAAGTTATTCTACGTCTCTTCTTATATAGAGAAGAGTAGTTAGTGCACTGGGCAAGCTGGATCTTATCTTTACGGTCATTTAGATCAATAATATTAGGCCTCTGTGGTTAAAGGAACATGGAAGACAAAATTCAGTACTGAACTGGACATGAGGAGAGAAGAATGAATCTGAGATTGCTTTCCAGAGCAACGTTTTAATGCACTGACATCTAGTGGGAACCCAAATTGCCAATAGCTTTGGAAATAAAAAGCTAAGTAAAGACATTCCCATCACTGAATTTGAATGAAGAGAGGATATGGCTGTGCAGCATGGGCTCTTTATTCCTTGCTCTTTTGATTCTCTGCACGTAAGCACAGCAATAAAATGCCACCATTACTGATACTAAGGTCACCGGATGGCTCACATGAGATCAGGTACAGAGTTCAATGGATAGTTAGGACTGCAGAAAAAAACAATCTGAACCAGCCTTCCTTCCAGGAAGAGGCCACTATAGTGTGTATTTCTCCTAGAGCCATTCAGGAAACAGACTGCTCACCTCATCAATTACAAAACGGATTCAGCTCTTACTTTGAAGAATTTTAAAGTCTCATTCTGATCTTGGACTACAAGATGACACCTAATTGCTGGAACCATGTTTTCCTTGGCCGACTGCCCCACCGTGAACCAAAATGAGCACCCCACCCCAAAACAGAGAATTAAAACCTTAATTCCCCCCTCTCCCCCAACATCCACAGCTACCAAGAAAACCATGTTCACCTGCAGCCTATTGGTTAAGATGATGTTTGGATACATGGCTCCCACATCCAGGTGGTAGATGAGGGGACATTCAATTCTGTTGGGAACATCCTTCAGGGAATTCAGCTTAACTTTGATCTCTTCACAAATCTGTTGCAAAGGACAGAGGTTTAAAGGAAGTCACGAGAAAAGGAAAGCTTTCGCAGGATCAGTGACGTTTTGCTGAGCTGTATTTCAAATAATACACATCATTCAAGGACACAGCAAGCAAAATGTACACAGGGACCTATGTTGCTTGTCCATGGACCAATGTTTGTCTTTGAGAAGGCAACTGTCAAAGCTGGCAAAAGAAAAAAAGGAATGGCACTCCCTTCCTCATCACATGCCTATTAACCGACAATCCACATAAGCAGGAGTAACAATCGAGGAAGAAATAGTATACCAAACAGTTCTACAGAGGAATTATTGAGTCAGTCATCTGCACTTCTATAACTGTCTGGTTTGGTTCTGCAACCCAACAGGACAGACACAGACTCCAGAGATGAATTAGGACTGAAGAAAAAACAATGGCTACCAACCTGCCTTCCATGGAGGACCCGTATACTGCATGAGTCAAAAAGAGGGCTGTGAAAATATCTACAGACCCCTCACATCCTGGACATAAACTGTTTCAACTCCTACCCTCAAAACGACGCTATAGAGCCCTGCACACCAGAACAACTAGACACAAGGAGTTTTTCCCCCGAAAGCCATCCCTCTGCTAAACAAATAATTCCCTCAACACTGTCCAACTATTTACAAAGTCTGCACTATTACTATTAATTCTCCCATCACTCCTTATCACCCATCCTGTCCCACTTGTGACTGTATGGCTGTAACTTTGTTGCAGTGATTTATGTTCACTATGACAAAAAGAGAAAGCAGAACAGCAAAAGGACAGACGCAAGAATCAGAAACTGCTTCAAGAAGAAGAGACAACTTCAACGGTGGCTGCAGCTGAAGGACGGGAAATTCCCCAACAGGCCCTGCCGTTGCCTCGTGTCCATCTCGGTTTTTCCTTGGCATGGAAGGTTTACCTCTTGGAAATTGGTGACCTGCTCTAAGGGGATCCCCTCCTCTTCCTCGACGGCATGGCGGAGCGTCTTCTCCACACGCTGCAGAAGGAAGTCAAAGGCAGCCGGATTCTGAAGGAGACCCAGGAGAGGAACTTAGCATCCGAGTTCGGTTAAAACCCACAAGTGCCCCCCAAAAACAGCGAGCAAATATCTGCGCAACAGAAATGCGAAGGAGAATAATCTGTAGCTCAGGACGGATTTGAGGGGTCCCGGGTGCTCTCTGAGCTGGCTTGTTTTCTTGCAGGCGTTTCATGACCCAACTAGGTAACATCATCAGTGCTACAAGGGAGTGGGGTTTGTGAAGTGGGGAAGAAAAAAATGACGACTATAGGGTCCTTGGTGCTCTGAGCTTGGTGGTTTTCTCGCAGACATTTCATGACCCAACTAAGTAATACCATCAGTGCTACGAGGGAGTGGGGTTTGCACAGAGGAGGAGGAGGAGGAGGTGGAGGTGGAGGTGGTGGTCTGTGGGGTCCTGGTGCTCTCTGAGCTGGCTTGTTTTCTTGCAGGCGTTTCATGACCCAACTAGGTAACATCAGTGTTGGTTAAGTAGTGGGTTTTGCTATCAGTTTATATTCTGGTGGCTTGCCCTGTCAGTGTTGGTGGAGGTGGTCTTAGAGGTTCTTTGGTTGGGCTGCTGTTGGCTCCTTGGCAGTTTCTTGAGTGTTTTTTTTTTGCTTCTCATCCAAGAAGCTTCTTCGGCTCTGAATAAGACAAGATTCATTTCACAGAGCCGAAGAAGCTTCTTGGATAAGGAGCGAAACCTCTTCAAAGGGGAAAAAAAAAACCAGAAAAGTCCAGTTGCCTCTTGGGGGGGGAGGAGCACCTTTGGGACTGGAGAAGCTTCCAGAGTCCTTTTCCACTGAAGGTTCGTACCATTTTAAAGCGGCAGGGGATGTCACTACGGAAGACGCCAGACTCCAAGGCCTCCACATGGCCCCCAATGTAGGTCTCCGAGTCGAGCACGTGCCCATCCTCTGTAAGCTTGTTGAACTCTTGCTCTTGCTTGTTGGGGAAGATGATGTTGGCATGATAGGCTTGGACCATGAGCAGTGCCTCACACAAGGTCCCCGAGCCTTTCCGCAGGACCTGCGGGAAGAGGAAAGTTGACAGGCTGCTGGAGAGAAGGTGGATCCACAACTCCCAGAATCTGGCCCAGATTATGCCGAGCGGCTGTTCCCTAATACACAGTCACTTTTTTTTTCCAGTGCCGCCCTAACTTTGAACTGTCACTAAAGAAACAGTTGTAAGTCGAGGACGACCTGAAAGGTATTTTGATGTTCAGGAGAAAAGCAGTCGTACTATCTATCGTGCCAAAGGACCAGGTGCAAAGAACACAATAAAAGTTGAAACAGCAAACAACACAACGTGATAGCTAATTGTGATGGGCTGGTTTAGAGAAGAGAAGAGAAGAGAAGAGAAGAGAAGAGAAGAGAAGAGAAGAGAGAGAAGAGAGGAGAGGAGAGGAGAGGAGAGGAGAGGAGGAGAGGAGAGAGAAAGAGGAGAGAGAGAGGGAGAGGAGAGGAGAGAGAAGAGAAGAAAAGAGAGAGAAAAGAGAGAGAGGAGAGGAGAGGAGAGAGAAAAGAGGAGAGGAGAGGAGAGGAGAGAGAGAGAAAATAGAATAGAGGATAGAGAATGGAGAATACAGAATACAGAACAGAGAGAGAAGAGAAGAGAAGAGGAGAGGAGAGGAGAGGAGAGAAGAGAAATAGAATAGAGGATAGAGAATGGAGAATGGAGAATGGAGAATACAGAACAGAGAAGAGAAGAGAAGAGAAGAGAAGAGGAGAGGAGAGGAGAGGAGAGAAGAGGAGAGAGAGAGAAGAGAAAATAGAATAGAGGATAGAGGATAGAGAATGGAGAATGGAGAATACAGAACAGAGAAGAGAAGAGAAGAGAAGAGAAAAAGAGAATTCTTTATTGGCCAAGTGTGATTGGACACAAGGAATTGGTCTCCAGTGCAGAAGATCTAGGTGTCCATACAAGCAGTAAGTGATAAATCAGGATCATAGACGTCGTCAAAACACAGTCCTCATAAATCCTAACAGATACAACCCTTAGTGAGAGAGGCAGGGCAAAGAGAAACCGAGGCCCCTCAAAGCAGAAGAGAAACGCCCTCTTGCTCACCTCATCAGGCTCCATCGGAATGATTGTACACAAGGCAAAGATGAAAGGGTGGACATACTTCATGTACATGTAGTAGGTGGCAACAGCATCTGACACTGAGTAGGTGGCCAAAGTCTGGAAGAACCAAGAGACGAGTTTAATACTCGGGCGCTGCAAACCAGCATCCTGGATTTTTTTCAGGGGGCATGGAGGGTGCTCAGTTTAGTTTCCTTTCCTTTTGAGTTTGGTGTGTTCTCTTTTATCGTCATTACTAGCTCGATCCCTGTGCTTCGCTATGAAACTATGTGATGGGGGCTTAGTTTTAAGGGAGGAACATAAGGTGGGGGGAAATTCTGCCTCTGCCTACCAGCATCCATCGGTATTCATCTGGCTAGCGTCCTGTCAGTGTGTGAGAGTTGAGGGCTGTTTGGAAAGTGAAACAGTATTTGCTGTGTGAGCAAGGAGACAGCAAGGAGCCTGGGCGTGGCTTAGCTCAACTGTTCTGTACTAAAGCTGCTTGATGCTGTAAAACTGAAACTGAACCTCCTCTCCTCTGCTTGTGTTTTGCATTTGGAAGAGATTTCTTTCCAGGTGGGGAGGGGAGTAGAACTCCTTAACGTCAGAGCGTGTTAATAATAATAATAATAATAATAATAATAATAATAATAATAATAATAATAATAATAATAATAATAATAATATAGGAAATACTAATAGCTCTGATGGTCATTTCGAAAAATCCTTTCTTAGTGAGCCCCTAAACGCCAAGAGGAACATAGGTGCCAGATTTCAAGTTTGTAGGCTTTACGGTTCTGGAGATTTTGTGATGATGCGTGAGGGGTCTTTCGCTTTTATATATAGAGATTAAAACTTTTAGGGGAGGGGAAAACTCACCAAATCAAACCAAAAGGTATCTAGTCAGGGGAACCTTGCCCTGGGATGGAAATACCTGAGGCTCTTCAGTTGCCATTCGGCACATCTCTTCAGGGTCTAGCTCTACGGGATCGTAACCCAGCTTCGCTTTGGCTGCTGCTTTTAAGTTGTGGCTGCCCACTGGGAGGTAGCTGTCTCTCCCCCCCCCTCCCCCCCGCCGAGAGGAACGCCGAAACGGTTAAAAATCGGGAGGTACTCATGGGGAAAGGGGGTGTGTGCAATAATCTCAATAGTCCCCCCTCCAAAATTTATATAGAAGCTTATAGAATAGAATAGAATAGAATAGAATAGAATAGAATAGAATAGAATAGAATAGAATAGAATAGAATGAGAAAAATAGAATAGAACAGAATAGAATGAGAATAGAATAGAATAGAATGAGAAAGAATAGAATAGAATGAGAAAAAATAGAACAGAATAGAATGAGAAGAATAGAATAGAATAGAATAGAATGAGAAAGAATAGAATAGAATAGAATGAGAATAGAATAGAATAGAATAGAACAGAATAGAATAACAGTTGGAAAGGGCCTTGGAGGTCTTCTAGTTCAACCCCTACTCAGGCAGGAAACCCTATACCAAGGATCTTCAAACTTGCCCAAGTTTAAGACTTGTGGACTTCAACTCCCAGAATTCCTGAGCTCACATGACTGGAGGAGGAATTCTGGGGGTTGAAGTCCCCAAGTCTTAAAGCTGTCCAGTTTGAAGATCCCTGCGACTTGACCATTTCAGACAAATGGGTCATCCAATCTCTTCTTAAAACCTTCCAGCGTTGGAGCATTCACAACTTCTGGAGAATTTGGGTCAAAAGAACAACGCCCAGGTGCTCGCCAACGGATGGCAAAGTGAAACGCAACCCAAAGGATGGAGGTGAACCATAGAGAGAGTTTATTATGATGATGATTATTTATGATTCCCTAGAATAGCCGCAGTGCCAGAGGACGGGGCCTTTCCCCCACTGGCCAACGCTATCAGGCAGACCTCCAGGAAAGCCCACCCTTCGCTTGAGAAGCCGCAACCTTTACCGAAGACAATCCATGTGGATGCACTGCGAGGATTTGTACTCTCCCTGGCCGTCTTTTTGGAACCCGATCTCCTGCTGCATATTCATCCCATGGACGGCCGCTCTGGCTTCCACAAAAGGCCTGGGGGACAGGTGGACAGTTGAGCCACAGAATCAGACAATGAACGCAGCAACACGGTAGCAAATATTTTTACCCCACGCACACACACACAAAAAGGAAAACTGAGAAGACTCTTTCGGGCCGCTCAGTTCCTCTAGGTCAGGGGTGTCAAACTCAAGGCCCCTGCCTGGGCTGGATCCAGCCCGTGGGGTGCTTAGATCTGGTTCGCAGGGCTGGCCTGGAAACGGCAAAGAACTGGCCCGCGGTGCCTCTGCCAGCAAAAAACAGAGCTTGGGGGTATATGCCTCCCCCGGCCCCTGTATTCGCTGGCAGAGGGCTAGCCAAACAAACTCGAAAAGAAAAGAAAAAAGGAGAAATGTTTCCCCTTTTGCACTGGAGCATGCGAGAAGGGACTGGAAAGGAGGAAGGGAAAGAGGAAGGACAAAGAAAAAGAAGGGAAGGTGGGAAGAGAGCAAGGAAGGAAAAATAAAGAAAGAGGGGAAGGAGAAGGAAGAGGGAAGGAAGAAAAGGAAGGAAGGATTATGAGAGTGAGGGAGGGTCTCAGGGAAGTCCCGCCTTAGCACTTGGTCATCACAGGTGTCCCCGACACGAGTGATGTCAAGCTGCCCCCCCCGGCCCTCCAAGGTCAACCACAGCCCTGATGTGGCCCTCAATGAAATCAAGTTTGACACCCCTGCTCTATGCCTTCATGTTCAATTCCCAAAATTCCACAACATTCCACTTCCTTTTCCATAGGAATACCACTAAGCCGTAGCATTCCAGGTTAAGTGGACATATTTGGGGTGTTCTTTCCATCCTCCAGATTATTATTATTTAAACATTCAACATGCACCTTTGTTTCTCTTGAGTAAGGATGAGGCCCTTTTAAGTCAACAAGGAGGGGTGAGCTCGCAGGCTAGATTCCACGTGGCTTTTAGAGACTGTTTCTTTCCATGGACCCAAGGATTACTCGGGATAAGTTTATCTCCACACCTAATCGTGTAGGGGGGAGCAGACTTCATAAGATCTGATTCTCACCAGTCAAAGAAGTCTCCGTTGTATGTCACCATGATAGTTGGCTTGGTTTCTTGAACATGTTCAAACCATCTCTGGATAAGATGAGCCTGGTTTTTAAAAAAAGAAAACAAAACAAAGTGTGTCATTTAGAGACTTGATTCATGAGCCTCTGCAAACAACCATGCCTGAATGTTTCTGGGCCTGGTGGGTGATTCTATCTGTCTATCATCTATCTATCTGTCTGTATGTCATCTATCTTCTATCTATCTATCATCTATTTGTCATCTACCTATCTATCTGTCATCTATCATCTTATCTATCATCTCATCTATCTATCTATCTATCTATCTATCTATCTATCTATCTATCTACCTACCTACCTACCTACCTACCTTCCTTCTACCTATCTATCTGTCATCTATCTTCTACCTATCTATCTGTCATCTATCTATCTATCTATCTATCTATCTATCTATCTATCTATCTATCTATCTATCTATCTATCTATCTATCTTCTACCTATCTATCTGTCATCTATCTTCTATCTATCATCTATTTATCTATCAATCTATCTAAAGTGCATGTACATATTCAATTAGATTAATGATATTTCATCAAAAACTGACTTGTGTAGTTAAGTAGCCACTTAATTGACAGATGTAAGGATAAGAAGAGAAAAAGAAAGCTCACCTCATCAGGTTCGTTGAATACACAGAACGGGCCCTCATACTCGGGTTTGGGAGTAAATTCGAAATCTTCTATGTCTTCCGAAACAATCTCCCGGTTTGTGATCAAGTATCCCTGAAACACACAAAGAGGAAGAGATGCCACAGAATGTTGCATCAGCCAGCTCGTCCTCTCGAGATAATTGATTTGGAACAGTGCAACGCCGGAGTCTGGCACCCCTTCCCGCTTTCCTCATCCGACGCGTGCGTCACCATCTAAATCAGAGTTCCCCCAAAAAACCAGCGGGAGGTGGGAATGTCTATAGAGATTCTCCATCATCCAGGTCATGGTTGTCCCAAAGGTGGGGTTTTTTTTTTCAGAAGGCAACTGGACTTTCTGGTTTTTCTTTGAAGAGGTTTCGCTTCTCCTCTGAGAAGCTTCTTCAGCTCTGAAGAAGAACTGAACCGAGAACTGAAGAAGCTTCTCGGAGAAGTGAAACCTCTTCAAAGGAAAAACCAGAAAGGTCCAATTGCCTCTTGAAAAAAAGACACGTTAGGGATGGTTTTGCACGAGTGGCTGGCAAGCGAACACAAGTGCGCATAGCCGCATTCCTTTGAACAGCATACGCACGCAAACACCTCAAGGCCCCTTAGTGGGCCGCAGACCAGAAGCTGGGGAAGGAAGGAAGAAACCTGGGCTTCTGTGAACTTGAGGAAAAGGGAAGAACGGAATCAGCTGATCAAAGAAAGCCATCGCAAGACTCGAGACTCCCACTCCAAATTTCCAACCTTTCTGGCCAGAAAAGTCTGCAATTCCTCTCCCCGATTCATGACTTCTTTCAGAGCCGAGTTAGTAGCAGTCTCATTCTTATTCTTTTCTATAGGATTCCAGTTGTTATACTGGACCAAATCCTGAGCCATGTAAGAGAACGGGGTTTTAAAGGTACGCCATGCACAAACGCATCTCCAGTCGCCTTGTAAGCATCTTTCTTCTGCAGTGCAGTTTGCAAACTTCCTTTGACAAATACGGAACGACACAACTGGCTTCATGCTTGCATCCTTTGCTGCTGGGCCACCCTAGAGATCCCTGGAGCTGCTCAAGTAAACGGCACTTTTTGCAATCTCATGACTAAATTACAGGGACCACAAATCACCTGGCCATCAATCATGTAGGAGATCATCATGATCTGGTCTGTTTCTGCATCGGGAAATTTTAAAGGGAGTTTCGTAGTCTCGATGTCAAAGGCAAGAACCACAGGGTCCTAGAAGGAAAGGGGCAAAAAGTCAAGGCCATCATTCTCAACTCAAAAATATTATACCCGTGGTCATGGGGGGGGGGGGGGGCAAACCCATGATGAGGAGCAGGGAATTGTGGTGGCACAGGAGACATATTTAATCAAGTGGAAGGGCTACCCCTTATCAGAGGCATCTTGGGTAAGGAGTAGGAACCTCCAAGCCGATTGCCTTGTAACAAGGTTGCACGGGTCACCTTCAAGAAGTGAGGGGAGCCGAATGTCAACTCAAAAATATTTCTCGGGTCTTTTAGCGTTGCCAGCAGAAAGGGAGTGGGGGAAGTAGTGCATTCCCTAGATAATTGCTAGGTGGCCGAAGCTTCTGGCGCGCAAGATTATTACTGGAAAGCATGATTGATGATTCTTGGCTATAGATGTGTCTCATTGGAGAATATACATCGAGGGGGTTGGGGAAGACCAGGGTCAAGGGTGAAATGAGTGATGTATCTGAGTCGGCTGCACCCAGGTAGCACCGGCATGTTCACTCCTAATAAATCTTCTTTTAAAACTCTGAGAGATGCGGCTAGAGACTTGTGATTTAAATGGGGGTGGATGCCGGAGCCCTGACAGCCATATTTCAAAGCCTAGGCCCTAGGGATTTTAGAGAGGTTTCTGGGGAGCCTCTGCAGAGATACTCACAGGTCGCTCTACCATGTCATCCCGTCGAATAATCTCAGGAGGAAAACTGCTGCCTCTGTGGTGAACGTTGTACCAGAGAGCCTGTTAAAGGATAAGAGGACCCAACAGGATTAAGATGAGGTAGAAATTAGGAATTTAATATTGCACCTCCTGTGATCCTGGTCACCGGGGATTACGTGAGAGGGCAGATCACACACTTACCACGTTAATCTTCAGATCGATGGACAGACGGATGTGGTAGGGCACGTCATATTCCCGCATGTCTATGATGTTGTCCATCTGGTCTGCGGTCTTCTTTGAGGGCTCCTCCTCATGGTTCAAGCTGTGCCCAGTGAGAGCGCTAGAAAAAACAACAACAACCAGTCTGTTTTATTTCCTTGCATGCTGAGAACAGGCAAAGCGTGGCTGCAACACAGCAGAACAGAAACCGTGACTCATCTTTATATCCAACTGCAATCCACAGATGCTTTGATTTTAAAGGATGTTTCCCCAAGGATTTTGCCTCCAACTGAGAGGGGTTGAGAGCGTCTTAACAAACTGACTGCCTGCTTGGTTTGGTGGCAGCAGTGCCTCAGATAGAAAGCCCATACAGAGAGTGGTGAGGACAACCGAGAAGATAACAGGAAGTAAGCTTCCTGTTATTCTGGATGCTGCTTATAAGCGCTATGTGCTGGGACTATTGTTGGACTATCCTACCTAGTCAGCAAGGTGGTGTAAGTGTCCAAAGCTTGGTCCCGTTCTCTATTTTTCTTGACCGCAGGGGTAATCTCCCTGCGGACTTTTATCAGGTCATCCACGGTGTTGAAAGAAAGCTTGATATAACTTCGTTTCAGGCCAACCAAGTGATTGGGCTAAAAGAAAAGAAAAGGCTCAAACTTTTGAGAGATTGATTCATAGAGATGCATGGAGCATGAGATCAAAGCAATATAAGACCACCATATGGAGTACAGAAGAATGCTTTTACAAATACAGTAGCTGAACCAAATGAGGCTAGGGCAACTTTTGTGTTTTGGAAATCACTGCAGCCCTGTCTGACAGCCAAACAAAGATACTCTGAATTCAATAGCAGCCATTTATCTCTAGGATAAATTATGGGAGCTTGTTGGAAAGACATGTTATCTGTGATCCTGGAAGAAGGAATGAGCCATCTCACAGCTTCTTAGTTTGATCTTCTGTGAATTTGTCCAATCTCTTCAGCCCTGGCAAAGGATTCCACTTCCTGCTTGTTTTTAATGACTGTTAAGTCATAAACCTGTCTGCCTTTAGTTTTGATGGATATTTAAATTTAGTTCTATTACGACTACCATATCAAATTAACAGAGCTAGAGACACAATGTAATAAAAGCAACATGGGATCAAAAGCATAGAATGTTACTATTTTGTTACGCTCATACAGGCCACAGCCCCATCCTCATTCTTGTTGTTAACTAGGAACAATTCTCTTAACTCTGTGGCAAAAGCCTTATGCCAACATCTGCCACAGGATTCTTGGTATCTTAACTGCAGAAGCCAAAAACAGAGTTCTGATCTTCACTGCATACAAAAAACAGTGTTTGCTGTAGACCCACTAGACCAGAGGTCTCCAAACTTGGCAAATTTAAAACTTGTGGACTTCAACTCCCAGAATTCCTCAGCAAGTGATGGGACTCTGGGAGTTGAAGTCCACAAGTCTTAAAGTTGGCAAGTTTGGGGACCCCTGCACTAGACAGAGTGGTGGAGGAAAGTAGCGCAAGAATGGGACATAGGAACAATAATAAGTTTCTCAGGAACATTCTCATTTCCTCTTCACGTCCCTCAAAAATATAACGAAAACAAAATAGGCCAGGCTTATCACGCTACAACTTTAGGTAAAGCTTCCACAACATTAAAATAAAACTTATTGAATCCATTTCTCACCAAGTCCAGATCCTCTTTGGGGACAATTTCCAATTTTGCTATTTTCCCCTGGAATTTCTTGGAAAGGAAGGATGATACTTCTCGGTCACAACTCTAAAAAAAAAAAAAGACATTTTATAATAAATTGGCTTAAGGAGAACTTATTTCTACAACCATTCAAATTCTACCTGAGCAGAAGAGCTTATAAGAAATTTTCTGTACATCTGCAAAGGACGAAGGAATGATGAGCTGATCTTTTCTAGCTATTGTTTCATTGAAGTAAGATACTATTAAAGCACAGACGTCACCCAGCTGCAATTGATGGCCAGCAAACTTTCAGAAAAAGGCTGTTTGTCATTGTTAATATATTCTTGAAGCCTTCATACACACACGCACGCACTGTATGTATTATGTGTGTATAAACACACAAATTTCTCAGTGCATAAGGCACTAGCAGATATGATCATATACCATAATCATTAAGGAATTTCTTACTTACAATTTACTACTTCTAAGGTACGGTCACACATGAAGTATTTGTACAATGTCTACTCAAAGAGTGATATTACAGTGGACCGAAGTCCAAACAGCTTAAGGCTTGAAACCCCTCCTGGGTTGCAACTGCAGATTAGACTAACCTTTTGGGCTGCAATGTAGAAGTATGGTTTATAGGGCAAAGCCACCTAGGAGAGAGAACCAAGTAAACAACGTGAGTTTCCAATGTTTGACAAATAGGTCATGTTTCTTTCTTACCAGTTTAACCTAAGCTACACTTCTGAGGCCAATTGTCCATCTATAAAATGGGAGGCATTTTTGCACTGAAGACAGGAAAGTGTTTAGTGAATGATAAAGCAACCAGAGAAGTCAGAAAGATCGATTCACACAGATTTTATAGGTGATTGTATTTTGATTAATTGGAGTCATAAGTTGCCTGTGGCTCTAGGTGAGACACAGTATAACTTCCAGACAATATAGTCCAAGAAACAACCTGCGTTATGTATTATTATGTATTAACATGTATGCTCTACAATCCCATTCATCGCATATCTAACCTTCCTCCAAATTCCAAGCAGTACTTTTAAAATGTACCCATGGATAAATGTCCCCTTTAAAAGGTCCCATTTTAAAGACACTACTGACCTTGAATCTACTTCCATCCTCTTGAATGAAATAATAATCCACAGCACTGACCAAGCGTTTATCTTCATCCAAAATCTCTGTCTAAAAATAACAAGGTTACTAAAGCCATTTCATTAGAAAATCACATTCTCCTAACATACTATTCTATCAGCTCAATGTCTTGCATAACACATTTTTACTGCAGTCATTAAGCGAATCACCACGCTGAAGTGGATCCAACTAATGGTTTTTGTTGGGAACTGGCTGGGAAGGTCACAAATCACAATCGTAATAAATAAATGAAGGGAAAGGAGGAGGTTCCCACCGGGTGCATGTTGATCAACCACCCCGTCCTTTCCGCGGGCTCCTTCATTCGCTCAAATCCAAACAGCGCATCGATTTTGTCCGTCCACTGGCTGCGCTCTAAACGCCGAAGCGCTGAAACGGAGGAGCCTTCATCCCTGTGGCAAGAAAAGGAAAATATTTTGAACAGAATGGAATAACGGAGTTGGAAGGGACCTTGGAGGTCTTCTAGTCCAACCCCCTGCTTAGGAAAGAAACCCTACACCATCTCAGACAAGTGACTATCCAGTCTCTTCTTAAAAACCTCCCGTGATGGAGCGCCCATGATTTCTGGTGGCAAGCTGTTCCACTGGTTAATTGTTCTCAATGTTGGGAAATGTCTTCTTAGTTCCAGGTTGCGTTTCTCCCCGATTAGTTTCCACCCATTGCTTCTTGTCCTGCCTTTCAGGTGCTTTGCAGAATAGCTTGACTCCCTCTTCTTTGGGGCAACCCCTGAGATACTGGAAGACTGCTGTCATGTCTCCTCTAGTCCTTCTTTTCTTTAAACTAGACATACCCAATTCCTGCAAACAAATTTTGACCCAATTTGTTTAAGTCTCAGAGAAGCCAACGCCCTAACCCTGAAAAAGGTCTTTTGGGGGGCAAATCACTAGGTAGCTAAGACAGGGATATATAGGCATTCCTCAACTTATGACCACAATCAAGCCCAACATTTATGTTGTTAAGTGAGAAATTCGTTCTAAGTGACTTTTGTCCCATTTTACAAACTTTTCTCGCCAGTGTTGTTAAGAGAATCGTGGCAGCTCTTCAATTAGTAACACGGTTGTTAATGAATCTGGTTTCCCTCTTGACTTCGCTTAGCAGGTCGCAAAATGGGATCACCCAGGGACACTGTGACAGTCATAAATATGAGTCAGTTGCCAAGCACTTGTAAATCACGTGACCATGGGGATGCTGCAACAGTCGTAAGGATGGAAAACAGTCATAGCTCACTTTCTTCAGTGCCATCGTAACTTTGAGTGGCCACTAAATGGACTGTTGAAAGTCGAGGACTACCTATACCTATACCTGTATTCAGGGAAAGCAGCACAATCACACAAAGTGCCTTGAACCACAGTTAACAACCTATTGGAAATCAATGCAAGTTGAAAGGAATCCAGGCAGCCCTCGGCTTGATCTGTTTAGTGACCGTTCGAAGTTACAACAGCACCCGGGGAAAGTGATTCAGGACCGTTGTTTTTCACACTTAACGACCATGGCTCCATCCCCAGGGTCAGGGGATCATAAATTCAGACACCTGGAAACTGACTCATACTTATGACGGTTGCAGTAGCCACGAGATCCCCTTTTGCGACCTCCCAGCAAGCAAATTCAATGGGGGAAGCTGGATTCGCTTAACAACTGTGCTGCTAATTTAGCAACTGCAGTGGTTCACTTAACAACTGTGCGAGAGAAGTGGGAAAATGGGGCCGAGCTCCCTTAACCCGTGTCTCACTTAGCAACAGAAACGGTGGTCGTAAGTTCGAGGACTGCCTGTTACCGAGCCCCGGCTAGGAGGGGGCCTTCCTCACCGAGGGGTCTCCCTCTCGCCGTCTTCTGCCGGGGGCGCCGCAGCCCACCGGCGCCTCCAGCCGCCGCCGCCGCCGCCGCCTTTCCTCATCGCCATCCCAGGCTCGTGGACCCAGCGCCTCCCGTGCGCATTTCGCGCGCTGCGGGACGTCTCGCGAGATCCAGGCCGCCTCAGTCGCGGTGCTAGGCGCCGACCAATGGAAGAGCAGCTTTCCCTTCCTTTTCTCCAACCGCTGTCTTGTATTCCTACCGCCTCTCCGCTCCAGCTGTCCATTCGCTCATGCTCTGTCCCAGCCACGCCCTCTCTTCTCCGATTGGACCACCTTCAATCTATCCCTCTACCCTTCCTCCCTTCCTTCTCTTTCCTTATTTCTTCCTTCTCTCCCTTATTCTTCCTTCCTTCTCTCTCATTCCTTCCTTCCTTCTCTCTCCCTTATTCCTTCCTTCCTTCTCTTTCCCTTATTTCTTCCTTCTCTCCCTTATTCTTTCCTTCCTTCTCTCTCTTATTCCTTCCTTCCTTCTCTTTCCCTTATTTCTTCCTTCTCTCCCTTATTCTTTCCTTCCTTCTCTCCCTTATTCCTACCTTCCTTCTTTCCCTTATTCTTTCATTCCTCCCCCTTATTCCTTCCTTCCTTCCCTTATTCCTTCCTTCCTTCCCTTATTCCTTCCTTCCCTCTCCCTTATTCTTTCCTTCCCTCTCCCTTTATTCCTTCCTTTCTTCCCTTATTCCTTCCTTCCTTCTCTCTCCCTTATTCCTTCCTTCCGTCTCTCTCCCTTATTCTTTCCTTCCCTCTCCCTTATTCCTTCCTTTCTTCCCTTATTCCTTCCTTCCTTCTCTCTCCCTTATTCTTTCCTTCCCTCTCCCTTATTCCTTCCTTCCCTTATTCCTTCCTTCTCTCTCCCTTATTCCTTCCTTCCTTCTCTCTCTTATTCCTTCCTTCCCTCTCCCCTATTCCTTCCTTCCTCCCTTTTCTCTTCTTCCTGCTTTCCTCGCCTCCTTGCTCCCTCCCTCTCTCCCTTTCCCAAATCTATAAGAATGGCCTCCTTCCTTTTTTTCCTTTTTGCTGGCTTTCCACTTTTACAGTAACAGTCGGCTTAATGCACTCTCGATCATTGCCAGAAAATGAAATTATCCTTGGGGCTGGCAATGTCTCCTCTGTCTCTTTGACCTCTAAATGGATCCAGCCTTCAGATCTGCTGTGTCAGGATTGATTTTACAGCATTTTAAGGCGGAGGCGGCCCTACCCACTCCCTTCAAAGGACATTTCCTGAGATTTTGTGGGCACTCCATCACTGGAGGTCTTTAAGAAAAGATTACAGCCCCCGCGAAATAGTAAGGCAGGATCCAACCTCGAGGGGCTGGCAATGTCTCCATCTGGTCGCCACTTTTTTGACCTCTAAATGGATCCAGCCTTCAGATCTGCTGTGTCAGGATTGATATTTTTCGGTGAGCTGCAGAAATGGCTTTCTACACGAAAGCTCACTGAGCGTGCATGCCGCCATCTTTTGATTTGAAAAGCACTTCCGGTGAGCTTTCTACCGGAAAAGCTCACCAGAAGCACTTTTTACCAAAAAAGATGGCGGCGCCCAGCAACCAGCGGCCCGGTAAGGCTTGTCCCGCGCAGAAAAGATTGGACAGCCACCTGTCTGAAATAGTATAGGGTCTCCTTCAAGGTCCCTTCCAGCTCTTTTCTGATGGATTGATGAATTTTCTTAAGCCTTGGACAAATGGACATGACCGGGTCCAGACCTAGACTGAAAATCTCAGAAAAGAGAGATAGGGACCCCAACTTTTTTGCACCCAGAATTTTGCAGGGGTTTCTTGTAGCCAGGTGTCCATCTTCTTTCTCCAAACCAATTTTCGTATCACAACCCATCATAAAAATTGGGGGTAATTAAACTTGGGTTTTTATTGCCAACAATTTTCCAGTTTCAGCTTCTCCTAATCCTCATTGATATGTTTAAAATGGGAGGACTTCAGTTCCCCGAATTCCTCAGTCAGCAAGGGTGGACTTCAATTCCCAGAATTCATGCTGGCTGGGGAATTCCGGGAGTTGATGTCTACCCGTCTTAGTTGCCAAGATTGAGACCTGCTAGTCTTCTTCAAAATATCCCTCAGTGACTTTCCAATTTGCTGCCATCAAACCCATTTCTTCATTTATTGATCATGAAAACTAGGATCGGAGGGCTTTTGAACGTGCCTGGATGTTCATTTGCAGAATGCCAATAAAAAGAGACTTTACGAGTTGGTCTGTTTCTTTGCTTTGTCATATAAAGCCAATAATCCCAACTGCAGGCTGAGCTGTCTGTGGATGATGGGAGCAGTGGTCCCACTGGTTGGATTTGGGATCAGCGATGGATTGTTTCCCTTGAGAAAAAAAAACAAATGCCAGTTTTAAATCAGGGTTTTGAGTTATTAGGAAGTTGCGTTTGACTGCAAAATTTGGGGCTGGTGAATTGATTCTGACGGAGGGGCTGAGGAGGTTACAGCAAAGGCCTACTGCAAATGAATCGAACATTTTACCAGAATAATTCTTGATTATTATGAACTCATGCGAATTATGGCCTGTCAATACACCATAATGACCTGTGGTACCTGTGAAATTAGATACAACGGCTTTTAAATGCTATTAGGTTGTGATTTAAAATGCCTTGTTGTGAAACATGGCTCTTAAACAGTTAATAATAGTGTATTATATAGTAGTAAAGTTAGTTAATATTAAAATAACACTAATCATTTTGTTAAAATATCATTTTATATTATAAATATAAAAATACAGAATATAAAATATACTAATGTACATATGGCACATTCATTGCACATTCATTCATTATGAACTGTGTTACTACTACAATAAATTATCAGATAATATATTTATTTCCATGGTGTCGTGATGGTCAGACAGGACTTCGCAACTAACAACAAAAACAACAAAAAATAACAGTATATAAAATATACTATTATAATATACTTATATTATCTGATTATTATATTAATAGGTCAATACATAATGAACTAACATACAATTATACATCATGTTATTTTATTATTATTTTATTTTTTATATTTCTTTATATTTATTATATTATTCATATATGTATAAATGTGTGTGTGTGTATATAAATATAAATATAAATAATATAAATATAAATATAAATATAAATAATAATGCTTCCTCACCATCCTGGCTCCTAAAGGGGTGAAGCTTCACCGGTTGAACTTCCGCATAGCCCCTCTTCCCCCGCCCCCTGGAACGCCGGCGAGGCCCCGCCCCCGAGTGGGCGGAGCCGCCAACGGAAAGGGGAAACAACCCGGCAACGGCTGCCAGGGGAAGCGCCCAGCCGGTTGCCTTGGCAACGCGGCAGCTGTTTCGCCGCGGCTGCACCTGAGCCTCCGCGCCTGCGCAGTTCCCCTGCCCTCGACGTCACCCCGTCCCCCTCCTCCCCTCCCTCCCTCCTCCTCGTCGCTCCCATTGGGGAGCAGCGCCCCCTCCCCTCGGCCTCCCTCCCCCCGGCAGGACCGGAGCGGGGCGGGGGGAGCAGCGGCGGTGGCGGCGGGTGAGTATCAGAACACCCCCCACACACACGTTCTTCCCATCATGCACCGCGCAGAGGGGGGTTAAGGGGACGGGGGGGGGCTTTGGCAGACTCACCCCTCCCGTTCCACCCCTGGGGGGTGATGGGGAGGGACCCCAACCCCAACCTTCTTCAATGACTGAGGAAGGAGAGCCCCCCCTTAAGAGGGGAGGCAGTTGGAGGAGGGGGTGTTTTCCTGCAGGGTGAGACCCCTCCCCACATAAAGAGGGAGCCCTCCCTCTGGGAAGGCTGAGGGTAGCCCCCCCCACTAGTTGAAGACCCCCATAGGATAAGAGGGGTTAGATATGACATGTGGAGACCCCTCCCCACTTAAGGAGAGAGGACTTCCTCTGGGAAGGCTGAGAGGAGACCCACTGCTACTGAGGACCCCCCCATGGAATGACTTTTAGGGAGACCCTCACTTAAGGAGAGTGTCCCCCATTCTCTAAGGAACTTTGTGAGTGCTGCATCTATCTATCTATCTATCTATCTATCTATCTATCTATCTATCTATCTATCTATCTATCTATCCTCTAATCATTCCATCTATCTATCCATCTATCTCTTTCTGTCTATTATATCCATCCATCCATCCCTTTATTTAATCATTCCATCTATCCATCTATCTCTTTCTGTTTGTCTATGTATCTCTGTCTATTCTTTCTATCCATCCATCCTCTAATTAATCATTCCATCTATCCATCTATCTCTTTCTCTGTCGGTCTATTCTACCTACCTACCTACCTACCTACCTACTAATCCATCTATCCATCCATCTGTCCATCCATCCATCTAATCTAATCTATCTATATCATCTATCTATCATCTCTAGGTATCTGTCTATCTCTCTATTTATTTATCTACCATCTCTTATCGGTGTACAGGTAGTCCTTGACTTACAGTGGTTCACTTAGCGACCATTCGATGCTACACTTCACACTTAACGACTGTTGCAGCCTCCCCATGGTCATGCGATCAAAATTTGGCCCGCTTGGCAACTGACTTAGTTGCAGCGTCCTGGTGTTCGTGTGTGTGTGTGTGTGTGTGTGTGTGTGTCTGTGTGTGTCTGTGTGTGTCTGTGTGTGTGTGAGAGAGAGAGAGAGAGAGACCTTCTGACAAGCCAGAAGGGGGGAGCCAGATTCATTTAACAACAACCGCATGATTAACTTAACAACAGAAGGGATCCACACATTCACAGGTCGTAAAACGGGGCCAAAACTCCCTGAAGAAATGCCTCATTGCCTCGACAACATAAAATTGGGGTTGTTAAGTTGAGGACCCCCCTCCCCTCCCCCCCCCCCATGAATCTAATTCCACCTTCCAGGTTCCCCTGCCTTTCCCCTCTGGCTTCAAAACCCGCCTTGTGCACAGAATATAATTCTTTTATTAGCTGCTGTTTTGTTTCTTGTTCTAATCTTCTTTTAACTGGAAGAATCAATCTGGGTTTCTCTTTAGAGAAAGGAAGGGCTCAGTACCCACGAGGAGGACCCCTCCCCTACCCCTACACACACACACACACACTTTCCTTTGCAGCGGATTGTGGCATGGTTGGGATGCTCCTTCCCCCCCCTTCACCCTCCTGGAGATGATAGCAACCAGACCCAAGTCCATCTTCTCCCTAGAATAGCGCCCCTCCCTTTGGTCTCTCCCCCCACCCACCCACCCACCCACCCACCCCCTCCCACCTCACAAGCTAGCTAGTTAGCTGTCTGGCTGTCTGATCTCCTCCATGAAGGTGGGACATCATCAGGATGGGAGGGTCTCCCCGCTTTTGTTAACCCCTGGATGGAAAATGTGCTGGGGAGTGGGCTGTGCTGCTGAGCCTTTAGCCAGGGGCTGGGAAAAGGGGTGATTTAGGAAAGCCCCCAAGGGTGGATCCTTCAACTTCCCTTGCCTGCATTGCAGGTGGGAAAAAAAAAAGAGAGAGACTGTGTCTTTTTTTGCAGTGGGGGGACTGTGTGTGTGTGTGTGTGTGTGATACGTGAGCAAACAAAAACGGCTTTCCTTTCGCTTCCTTCTTTACGCAGCAGGGTTGCGCTCCGGGGGTGTGTTAACACTGCAGTCCGGTGGTACTGAATGGACCACGCCATCTCCCATCCTCGAGAAGCTTTGGGGGCGGTGTAAATCAGGGACAGGGATTTTGGAACATGCTCGTGTAAGGGGTGAGTTTGTCAAAGGGCTACTTTTTATGGTGCTTTGTGTGTGTTTTTTGTTTTTTTCTTAATTTTTATTTTAGGGGGGAAAGGCTGCGTATTTGGGAGCGTATTGGATCGGGCGGGTGTCTCTGGATCCAAATTGTGAGGCTTTACTCCAAAAACTGAACGGCACGACTGGTAGTTTTTTGGCGGGGGGGTCTTGGTGGCTGTTTGTTGTCCGTTTGCAAAAATTAGGCAGCTGTGCCTTGAGGGAGGGGTTGCCTGCGTTAAAGTTAGGGGGTGCCATGAAAACATGAAATATTAACTCTCTATTCGGTCTGGGAACTTTGCATGAATAATCTCCCCCCCCCTGGCATTTGCACAGTCTACCTTTTGAATGCATGGTTTGAACCTTTCTCTTCCTTCGAAGGCTGTTACTTTTTTTTAAGCCGGGTCCGGCTGGGGCGGAACTTAAATATCATGGCTATGAAGGGCTGAATGGTTGGCAGGCAGTTGTGAGTCCCGGTGGCTGAGACCAGATTCTGCCCTTTTGAGATGTTGTAAAAAGGACCGAAAACTGCACCACAGCAGGAATAAAACTGCTCAGGTTTATTTTCTCTAGAGGAATTCCGCCCTTTTTCTCGATAGGAGAGGGACGAAGCTTGCCAACTTCCAGAAAGTTAGAAGATGGCGTTGAAAGGGGGCATTTCTTGCAGAATTGTGGCCTTAAAGCGTCTAAGTAAGCGTGTCGGTAATGCCGGTGAACTTTGCCACCTTTGCGCTGATTTTACAATATTTAATTGGATTAAGCCAGATGGTGTCACCGCTTGTTTGTCTGAAACCACTAATATTTCAGTGAGCAATTAACAGCGAATGCACCCATTGGCATTCACACAAGACTGATGGATAGCATGGGGCACTGCCCAAGCCGGTGTATTCTTTTAGGCCTGCTGTTTGGATTGGATTAATTAGAAAAAAATCTATGGCTCTCAAGTCAAGAGTCTCCGTAAAAGGGGAATTGTTTCTTGTAAGAGCTGGAAGCAAAACTTTTGGTCTCTTTCTCTGGTTTGAGAGGTTTGGTCTTTTACTGCAATGCACAGTCCAAAAAATTATTATTATTATTATTATTTTGCAGCTGGGTCTCGCTAAGCATCATATCGTCGGCTTTCCAAGACTCAGCCCTGGAAAGCCGTCTGCCATGCCTTATTTCCATCAGCCCACTTGCTACCATGGGGTGGTTATTATTTGATTTCTAAAGCCGCCCATCTTGGTTAAGTGATGATGGTTTTGGAGATCTGGGTGGGGTCCAGCAATCGAACATCAGATTGGGAGAGCTAGACTTTTGACCACGTCCCTGTTCTTGTTCTAACTGGACTTGTTGATCCTGCCAAATAGCCCAGTTTGTTGGCCTTTGCCAAAATCTTGTCTGCACTATGCTGTAAGTTGGTGGCGAGTTGCCACGCCGTGCCGGGAGCTGCCAGTTTGGGAGCCGTGGCCCAACCGGGGTGGGTTTAGGGCTTGTCCGTTATTTCCAGAAAGCGTTTGCAAAAAAGGCAGGTGAGGTTAGCCCATCCTTTGGTCGTGTGCTGGCTGCGACGTCCTCCTCATTGTTTCTCCCTTTCCTGCTCCATCACTGCCTTGTCACAGGGGCCTAAAAATAACTCTGCAGAGACATTAAGGGCCAAGAGACATCCGCAGGTTGGCTGGAAGGGAACCAGAGCAGCCTGTCTGGAAAATTAGGATGGGAGAAGAAGAGCAGACGGGTGTGTGATGGAACGAGCCTTCGCATTCAAAAAAAGGAAAAAGGACAGTTGGCCTCAGGATCATTTATTACAGCTTTTGGGAAGAGCTGGAACGTCAAGATTTCTTAGCATCGTGTGTATGTGTCTGCCTGTCTGTCTGTCTGGATTCCGGCCACCTCAATTTGTCTGACGACTTTAAGTTGGGTTACTGACTTGGTCCATTTCTCTGGATCTGCACAATTCAGTAACACAAGAGTTGGAAGGTTCCTTGGAGGTCATCTAGTCCAACCCCCCTGTTGTGCAGGAGACCTATGCTATTTCTGATAAATGGCTGTCCAGTTTCTTCTTAAAAGCTTCCAGTGATGGAGCACCCACAACTTCTGGTGGCAAGCAGTTCCCCTGGTTAATTGTCCTCCCTGTTAGGAAGTCTCTCCTTAATTCCAGGTTGCTTCTCTCCTTGATCGGTTTCCATCCATTGCTTCTTGTCTGGCCTTCTGGTGCTCTGGAGAATAAGTTGGGAGCGCCTCTTCTCTGTGGCAGCCCCTCAAATACTAAAATACTGCTATCACCTCACCTTGAACCATCCTGAATGAAGGCTGTGTGTTGGGCTTAAAGATCAGCTGGGCTGCAAAAGAACCACACAAATTAACACTAGCCAAGTTTGGTGTGTTGTGCGTTGCCTGTTCTAGGTCTTTGGTTAGCAGGTTGTGTGAAGACAACGAGCTTTGAGAACCCGTTGGTTTCTTTTCCAGTTTCCAGCTAGTTAGGACCACCATCTGCAGTGGACCATAATTTGCAAGACGCAAACTAATTGCAGGCTTCAATCCTTGTTCTTTGTCTTTTCTCTACTCCCCTGCAAGTTTCTTAGTTCTTTAGTTATGACTCCTGCAACTGAGATTGTTCTTTCATCCTTGGCAATTGAGCTAATTAGAGAGGGACAGATAATGGCGGTGATTAGATGGTGAACAAAACAACCCCAACTATGTTTTCCACGCTGCAGGGTGGAGTCTCTAGGTTGGTGTTTCTCAACGCTTGGGGCCATTCTGGTTCAGACATCGATTGAGAATGTTTCAAGTATAATTCAGTTCAGAAAAGGGACATTGGAGGTCTTCTAGTCCAACCCCTGCTCAAGCAGGAGACGCCATACAATTTGAGACAAGTGGCTGTCCAGTCTCTGCTTAAAAGCCTCCAGTGATGAAGCGCCCAAAACTTCTGGAGCCAAATTAATTTTCCTCACAGTTAGGAAGTTTCTCCTTAGTTCCAGATTGCTTCTCACCTTGATTAGTTTCCATCGTTTCTTGTCCTGCCTTCTGGTGCTTTGGAGAATAATTTGACCCCCCTCTTCTTTTGTGGCAGCCCCTCAAATACTGGAATAGTTCTATCATGTCTCCCCTAGTCCTTCTTTTCTCTAGATTGGCCAAACCCAAATACTGCAACCGTTCTTCATATGTTTTAGTCTCCAGGCCTTTAATCATCTTAGCTGCTCTTCTCTGCATTTTTTTTCCAAAGCCTCGGCATCTTTTCTTGCAACGTGGTGACCAAAACTGGGTGCCTCATTCCAGGTGTGGCCTTACTAAAGGCCGTCTAAAGCAGTTCTAATTCTTCACGCGGTTTTGATTCCATGCCTCGGTTTATACCCCCCAGGATCGTGTTAGCTTTTGTGGCGGCTGCCGCAGCCAAGTTTTAAAAAATAATTCTCAAGCCCAAATGCTAGTGGCACTCCTCTTCCCTGCAGGCTCTGGGCTTTTGTAAAGAAAAACAAAACCACAGGGAATCACCTTGGGTTCTCCTACACCTTCCGAGTTGGCCTCGGACGGAGCTGAAGTAGAAAGGTCAGCATCGACCTACATTACATTCCTACAAGATTCATTAGTTAACTATTTGCAGGAGCAGAGAAGGAGCACTGGGTAGCAGCGTGTCCTGGAAACGTTGCCGAGATAATGGATGAAGTCACCGGTCTGCCAAGGAGCGCCTTTTATACTTCGCGGAGAATCAATCTTAAAAACTGAGATCATATGACTTGCATAAAGCAGATTCTCTTCCCTTCCCTTCCCTCCAGCTTACAGAGCCACTCTCGCCTCTGATGGGCGAGTCACGCCATGCTGTGCTTTGTCACCTGATTTTTATTTTTATTTTTTTGGGGGGTGGGTGGGGGTTGGAGGCAGAGGGGAATATTCATTAGCGGAGGCAGTAAAGCTTTTGGCTCTGCAGACGAGGTTGCTTTGTTCCAGACAGATAATGTCAGTGAGAAATGTGGGATGGGGTCTGGGAAAAACAGGGAGGTCTCCGTGGAGAGCTAATTTCTTCCTTGTGACCAAGGATCCTCACTTGGGGGTGACAGGACAGCAGTCTTCCAATATCTGAGGGGCTGCCCCAAAGAAGAGGGGGTCAAACCTATTCTCCAAGGCACCTCAAAGGCAGGACAAGAAGCAACGGATGGGAACTAATCAAGGATAGAAGCAACCTAGAAGTAAGGAGGAATTTCCTAACGGTGAACAATTAACCAGTGAAATTAACAATTAACCAGTGAAACTGCTTATCCTCCAACGTTAAGAGGCTTTTAAGAAGAGATTGGACAGCCATTTGTCTGGAATGGTCTAGGGAGCCGAACTAGAAGGTCCCTTCCAACTCTGCCAATGTTGCTATTCTGTGTTTCTGTTAAGGGCTGTTCCAACTTCTTCCAGGTCTCGTGTTCCTCTTTGGAGAACCACGTCCTTGCCTTCAAAATACCCTCTTGATGGAGGTCTCTTGATAGACACGGTTCAAACTACTTGGGAGTGTCAGGGTTTAGCCAACGCTCTAAACCAGCCCCTGAGGATCTCCAGTCTCTGTTGTGTCAAAAGAAAGGATTGTCATGGGTGGATGTGAGATCTCCATCAGCCTGGTGGCATCTCAGCTGGCTTTGGAGGTGGTTTGGGCAGCTCAGGTGTCACCCCAGGGGCCTCGGTGTCTCCATCCTTGCATTCAAGGACACAAAATCCTGGCAAGAGAGTGGCTGGAATTATAGCAATAGCCATAGCCCTTAGACTTATATACCGCTTTCCAGTGCTTTCCAGCCCTTTCTAAGATGAGAGAGAAGGAAGGGAAGGAAAGAAGGAAAGGAAAGGAAAGGAAAGGAAAGGAAAGGAAAGGAAAGGAAAGGAAAGGAAAGGAAAGGAAAGGAAAGAAGGAAGGAAGGAAGGAAGGAAGGAAGGAAGGAAGGAAGGAAGGAAGGAAGGAAGGAAGGAAGGAAGGAAGGAAGGAAGGGGAAGAGCAAAGCACTAGCGCTTAGACTTATATACCACTTTATAGCGCTTTCCAGCCCTGTCTAAGCAGTTTACAGAGTCAGCAATCTGGATCCTCGGAAGGACGGAAGGCCGAGTCAACCTTGAGCCTGGTGGGATTTGAACTACCCAAATTGCAGGCAGCCCATAGTCAGCAGAAGTAGCCTGCAGTTCTGCACTCTCGCCACTGTGCCACCGCGGCTCTTACTATAACGTTCACTCCCTGGAGGTGATGTTGACATCCAGACACACTCAGGAGGTGACCTAGAGACGTCTTCAGTTCCAGAAACTTCCTTGCAGGGGTCTACGGAAGAAAAGGAGCTTTTTCCAAAAGGCAACCAGACTTTCTTGGGGGTTTTCGCTTCTCATCCGAAGAAGCTTCTTCAGTTCCTTGCAGGGCCCGGCCATTCCTTCCGGGCGGATTTTGCTGGCCTGATGAATGTTGGTTCGCTCTTCTGAAGAGGAGGAGGAGGAAGAGGGGATGAGAACCCCAAGGGCCCCTGGGGCAGCCGGTTCCTTCTCCGAATCCCACAAGACAAAGTCTCTCTCTCTCTCTCTCTGGGGTGCCAATTCCATAAATAGGTGACTCCAACCGAGGAGCACCCGGTGGCATCTTCCCCCGGCCCTCCCCCCTCCCTCCCTCCCTCCCTCCCTCTCACCCATTGTGACCACACAGTCATCCCAAGCAGACGGAGAGTTCTACAGGTGGTGAGCTCCCACTGAAATATCAGTGATGGTAAAAGGAGGGAAGGATCCTTCCCAATTTCCAACTTCCGGGCTCTCCGTGGACCCTGGCAGGCGGCCCATGTGGCCTTCTCCAACCTTTTCGTAGGGTGGCGCCGACCGTCTCCCCACCGTCACCCCCGGTGGCTTCACTCCCGATCTCCCTCCTTGCTGAGCGATCCCTTCCGTGTCATCTAAAGGTGCGCTCCCTCCTTCCCTCCCTCCTTCCTTCCTTCCCGTCTTCCCTCTCTCCTCCTCCTCCCCCCCTTTCTTTCCCTCCCTCCAGATTTGCTGGATGCCAGGATGGCAGCGTCGAACCTGGAGAACCAGCTGCACAGCGCCCAAAAGAATTTGCTTTTCCTGCAGAGGCAGCATGCAGACACCCTTAAGGGGCTGCACACCGAAATACGACGCCTGCAGCAACACTGCACAGGTACCCGGGGGGAAAACGGGGAGAGAAGAAAAGCTGGCTTGGCGGCAGGGTTCCTCAAAGGTAGTCCTCGACTTACGGCCACCATCGAGCCCAACCTTGCCGTTGCTAAGCGAGACATTGGGTTCAGCTAGCTTTGCCCCCCGTGTTACGACTATGAGTTAGTAACCCAGTTGTTAAGTGAATCTGGCTTCCCCCTTGACTTTGGTTGTTGGTGGGAATCTCGTGACTCGGTTGCCAAGTGTTTGAATTGTGCCGCAAAGGTCGTAACTGTGGAAAAAAATGGTCGTAAGTCACCTTTTCCGGGGCCGCTGTTAACTTTGGTCACTAAATGAACTTGTTGTTAAGTTGAGGACTACCTGCCTTTCCTGGCTGGGGAATTCTGGGAATGGAAGTCCACCCATCTTGAAAGATAACACACTGGGCTGTTATTGTTTTAATTCTTTGGGGGGTCAGAGGGAGCTTCTGTTAACCGCTGAGAGCATCTACAGATAAGTGGATAAACGTGTCATATATAAAGGTGGTTTCCCAGTGTGGAGATTGGTTACTCTGCAAGTCAGCGGTCATAAAAGTGGTGTCGGTTTTCTGGAAAGGCTGGTTAAATTCTCTGGGTTGCGTTTATTATGAGCTGTCCGGTTTTGCCCAGGAAGATTCAGCCAAGAGAGAGAGAGAAAAAGTTTCTGAAATATCTTAACTCTTGTCTGTTTTTTCAGATCTGACCTACGAGTTGACTCTCAAAAGCTCAGACTTGACAGGTGAGGCATCTGAACGCATTCGCGTACACCTTCCTTCCGTACTTAAGGTATTCTTCAAACGTCGTGGAAGGGGCATGTCATGCCCCTGTGGGAGTCTGATTCTAAGGGGGAGGTTGAGCAGCTGACAGGGAGTGGGAATGTGGCTCTGGTGGCTGTGGAGGAAACTGGGGAATTCAGGGGAAGACCCAGGCCCACCCCCTCTTCATCCTAGGGCATGCAGGGAGGAACAGAGAAAGGAGCAACATGGGTTACTGGGGAGAAAAGGGCCCTGATTCCTTTCATTAGCTGCAGCTGGGAAAACAGGATTTCCAAAGGGCGTTTTTGCACAGCACCTTGCTGGAAGCAAAGCGTGAATTATTTTGGTTTGTCAAGTCTTATCTGGGTTCTTTGCTCGCTTCATGGAATGTTGATCCCGTCCCGGATCTCTTTTGAAATCAAACCCTCTTTCTCTCCTCCCTTTTTATTTTCCTTTTCCAGAAAATGGGATTTCGAGGAGCGAAGAGCTCCGAAGGAAATGTGAAGAACTGGAGGCCCAGCTCAAAGTGAAGGAGGTGGAAAACAACGAGTTATTGAAAGAGCTCGAGCAGAAAAACGCCATGATCGCAGTGCTGGAGAACACCATCAAGGAACGGGAGAAGAAATACTTGGAAGAGTTAAAGATGAAAAGCCATAAGTTGAACATGCTCTCCAGCGAACTGGAGCAGCGGGCCAGCACCATCGCCTACCTGACCTCCCAGCTCCATGCCACCAAGAAAAAACTCATGTCCAGCGGGACGTCGGACAGCTCGCCCTCTGGAAGCCCCGTGCTTTCCGGCTACAAACCCGCTCCTCCCAAAGAGAAGCTTCCGGAAACCCCGCGGCGCCGGATGAAGAAGAGCCTGTCCACGCCGCTCAATCCCGAATTCGAGGAGGCCTACCGATTAGGCTCAGAGAGCCGCAAGCTGCTGCTGCGGGAGCCAGTGGACGCCATGCCTGACCCCACACCCTTCTTACTGGCCAGGGAGTCCACCGAGCTGCACCTTCTGAAGGAGAGGCCTTTAGTCATCCCACCCATCCCGTCCGAGCGCATGTCATCCGAGCCCCACAGCCCGGCCCGGGAGAGGCAGCACAAGAGCCACGTCGGGGTAGCCCACCGTATCCACCACGTCCCTCCCACCCAGCCCCAGCCGCCCGAGGTGGAGACGCTGGCCGTGGACCAGGTGAACGGAAGCAAAATGGTTTGCAAGCATTCGGGGACGGATCGGACTGTTTGAACCCGGGCGCTTGGAGGGGACTCTCGGTGGTCAGCAGAGGGCTGGGCTGCACCCCCGCCTCCCTCCCTCCCTCTTCCGAGCGCCCCCCTCCTCTCTCCCCCCTCCCCCCCACGTGCATGCCAAAATCTTTCCAGAACTAGAGTCACTTCTTCCTCACCTGTACCTATTGCAGAGTTATCTACCTAATGAAACGCTGTAGCCAAACTCAGGTGTGTCTGCCTGAATTGCTTGCTTCTGATGCGCCTTACATTTATTCGGGGCGCGTCCCGAGGGAGGGGGGCCACCATGCCTGGCCAGCCCTCCATAGCCCCAACGAAGACCGCCAGCTCACCATCAGCCCCGCCGCGCACTGTGTATCGGCTCCTTAAAGCCTTCCCTAATCTGCCACTTTGCACAGTCGTGATAAATTCTTATTTTTTTGAGGGGGATGGGTGGGCAGCTTGGACCCCCACAGGGGTGCCGGGGGGTGGTGGTGTTAGGAAGGAAGTGCAGCCGAAGGAGAGAAACACCCCCTCCCCAAATTCTGTCCACCTTTCCAGAATGTGATCTTGGTCACCATGTTCCTTTTTTTCTTTGTTCACGTTTTTATCAACTAACCGACTAAAATCCCAACAAACTCCTTTATTTTGCTAATCTTGGCTGAGCTTGTCTGTGTCCTTTGTTGGGGAGGGGGTGTGTGGAGGAGGAGCGGAGGGAGGGGAGCGGAAGTGGGTGGAGGGGAAGAGCGGGAGCCCAACGTGGTACAGTGGAAGGGGTCTCTGTTGGGAGATGGATAATCCAGCAACCATTGTGTGTGGGGGGGGGCATTACAAGGGACTTCTGAAGGCCAGCTTGTGTCCTCAGTTGGAGGGGCTACAACCTGGTCGTTTTGAAATTCAGGTTGGAGGATAGGAATCACCAAAGTCAGAAGGGGCCTTGGAGTCCAACCCCCAGCCCAAGCAGGAGACCCTACATCAGGGGTCTTCCAACTTGACAGCTTTAAGACTTGTGGACTTCCAACTCCCAGAATTCCTCCTCCAGCCATGTTAGCTCAGGAATTCTGGGAGTTGAAGTCCACAAGTCTTAAATGTGCCAAGTTTGGAGACTCTTGGTCTGGAGGAATAAGATTATTCTACTTTTCAACATAAGCTTATGATATTCCTTTTCTAGTGGATTTGTTAAAAAATGTTTAATCAGGGTTTCTCACTCTTGACAATTTGAAGACCTGCGAACTTCAACTCCCAGAATTCCCCAGCCAGCATCTGGGAGCTGAAGTTCGCAGGTCTTCAAATTGCCAAGAGTGAGAAACCCTGACAGGTATTTAATGAAGGATAAAGGCACTACCTTTGAAGAGGATACCATTTTAAAATGCATGGCATTAACCAGCATCAATTTAGAACCTTCCTGCTTGTTTCTGGGTCAAATTTTACAGCCAAGCGTCCAAGAATTTGGGAGAATGCACCGTGAAATTAAAAAAAATGCACTTAACCTTTCTTACAGATTAAGGAGACAATTTTTACTGGTGTGATTTCACTAGACGGGGTTTAAAATTGCATCCACAAAGAGAAAAATTGGCCCAAAAAAGGACCAAATAAATCCATTTTCAAGGCCGGCAGACAAGTTAATCCGCTGTAGGCAATTTGTGGAACTGTATCAAGTCACATATTTATTTTGGGGACAATAATAAATACGTTAAACCTTCCTGGTTGCCACCTTAGCTTTAGAACCCGCCCAACTACATCTTTTATATCAAACACATTTGCAAAACTATTTATTGATATAAAGTGCAATATATAAATTTTAAAAAAGATAAGAAAGAACAAAAAACAGCAACTGAGAATTAAACGAACCTCCAAAAAGGTAAGGTTGCAACCCGGAAGCCTCCAGTGGCCAGAGCAAGGAAGGCTGGGTTTTTCAACTGTCTTCTTTCTTCGCCTCTTTCCCAAAAAATTGGTTAACGGAGCTACGGCATGGCTGCACCGAGGCTCAATCGGCATTTAAGGTGAGGCAAACCCCTTGGAGGACCCAGTGAGAGAGATGCCTTGTGGTAAACAGATCGGCTTCAAATACCAATCCAACTCCCATAGCGTTTCTCCGCATGGAGGTCGTGTAAACTGGCGTCCGGAAAGTGTTCTGAAAAAAACAAAACAAAAAACCCCAAAACCACCACGAGGTCCCTGTTAAAAAAGCAGACAAACGCAGAAGGGAATAATTGGAGCTCAGGGGTTGAACTGGGGGAGTCCTGGGTGCTCTCTGAGCTTGGTGGTTTTCTTGCAGACGTTTCATGACCCAACTAGGTAGCATTATCAGTACGAGAAGAGAGTGGAATTTGCAAAGAGGAGGAGGAGGAGGAAAAAGAGAATAAGAGAAAGGAGAATGGGAAAGAGAACTCTGGGGTCCTTGGCGCTCTCTGAGCTGGGCGGTTTTCTTGCAGACGTTTCATGACCCAACTAGGGAACATCATCAGTGCTAGAAGGGAATGAAGCTTTTGGAAATGAGGAGGAGGAGGAGGAGGAGGAGGAGATGACTGTGGGATCTTTAGTGCTCTCAGTGCTTGGTGGTTTTCTTGCAGACCTTTCATGACCCAACTAGGGAACATCATCAGTGCTAGAAGGGAGTGGGGGGTTTGCAGGGAGGCGGAGGAGGAGGACTGTGGCATCCTTGATGCTCTCTGAGCTTGATGGTTTTCTTAAAGACGTTTCATGACCCAACTAGGGAACATCATCAGTGCTAGAAGGGAGTGGGGGGTTGCTCTGTTTATATACAAGCAATACACAACACTCCAATCAAGGAACTAATGCCACAAACTGTAAACAGCAGCCTAATCAAAGGGCCAACAATATCGCTCCCACCTACACTGACAGGGCAAGGCTCCTGTGTATAAACAGAGACCAAACCCCGCTCCCCCTAGCACTGACAATGTTACCTTGTAGGGTCACGAAACGTCTCCAAGAAACCCGCCGAACTCGAAGAGCACCAAGGACCCCGCAGTAGCCGTACCACATGCCCAACCAGGTGCCCATTGATGACCAGGTGGAAAGAGAAGGCTGTCCCTGTCTGGGAAGGACTGTCCTGCCTCTCTCTCTCACACACACACACCCCAAATCGAAAACTCAACCGCCAGCTGGCGACCTCTGCTCGTACCTGCAGCTTGAGCCGGTGGGCCTCAATGGGGATGATCTTCAGGATGGGCAAATCCACCACCAGCACTTTGGGCTTGCTGCGGGTGAGGCAGCCGTTGTCCAGATCCCAGTCGGCCCCCTCCAGGTACAGGCCGGAGACAAAACACCCTGGGGAGAGGAGAAGGGAGGCGCCCAGCCCCAAGACGGGATCCTCAGCTGCCTCGCATTTTAGAAATCACACACACACACACACACACACACACACACACCCTCAACAAAAGCAGGGCTGGGAGACTCGGGGCAGCTGCCCAGAGACAGGCAGCGTGTAAGTTTTCATAAATCGTTGCTATAGCAAGTCCCATCAGGAGCTCTGCGCGGCCCCCTTGGGAAACACCTTACCTTGTCCTGGCCGCTCTGTGACCTCGTCGGCGGTCCGGTATTTGGTGACTTGGGTGTATAAAGTGGAGCGGTCGAGCGGCCAGCCGTTCTTCCTGCAGGTGGCTTGGACGAGCGCCGTGAGGTAGGACTCCGGGATGTGCAGCCCTGACAGCCACATGACGCTCGGCTCGCTTTCCTCAACCTAAGGGCAGCAAGGAACGCCGTGTCAGGGCTCCAACAATTTCACCCCCATTCGAATCATGAGTCTCTAGCCACATCTCTCAGGATTAAAAAAAATATATATGATTTATTAGGAGCGACCATGTCGGCATTACCTGGGTGCAGCTGGCTCTGAGACACTTGTCAACTAAAAAGAGACTCCTTTGGTCTTTTTAGCTGCCAGAAAAAGGGAGTGGGGGGGAAACAAGGCATTCCTTACCTGCCTAGATAACCAACTCAGCAGCCCAAAGTTGTCAGTGCATAAAAAGGTTATTGGAGAGGATGATGGATGACTCTTGGAGACGGATGTGTCCCATTGGAGAAGTCACATCCAGGGGGGTGGGGAAAAGACCAAAGCTTTACCCCAAAGCACAGGCCTCTCCCCCACTTAACAAGAGTGCTGCAAAGGTGTCGTGTCTACTTACCCACGAGGTGTATTGGAGAAACCTATTCTTAAAATAAATCATCCAGTTGCCCAAGGTCTTCAGCGTATCAGGAGCCAACTTCCTCCAGATGTTTGGAATCTGACCGTTGAAGAGAGCCCGGGCTACTTCATCCAGTTCGTTGCTCATGCCAACCTCCCCAGCCAAGGCCTGGGCGCGAAGACACAAACGATGGTCAGTCCACCGGCCACTCAAGATGGGGAAAGGAGGAGGGTGGAGAGTTTCGACGGGTGGGCAAGATCTGCTTACTCTCTGCAGCTCGGCCAAAGACTTGGTCATCCGGACGATGAGTTTGTTGAACCTCTCCAGTTCCTGCAGCAGCACCACCGTCGTCGGTGAGATGTCGATGCCCAAAACCTTCCTGATATGATCCAGATCGAAAACCTTGGGCAGCTTGTTCTCAATGTCCTTGGCAACCTGACCAATGTACTCGTCCCGGCTGATCCCAGCACCAGATTCCCCTAAAATCAGGACAAAGGGATCGGATGGAGGAGAACCATTTTTTGTTGCTGGGTGATGACGAATCCAACACTGCAGAATGGGAAATGTTATGCTGATTGGGGAGGGTTTTTATTTTTGTTTTCTTGCTGATACAGGATTACGGCAAAATTCCAACTATTCATTTCTAGATTTTTAGCTCTTTATTCCAGGCAACGAAAATTAGGAAGTGCTGTTCAGCAGAGTTTGAATTGCCTTCTTCCCTGGGGCCTCAAAAGACCAGAGGCCCATTTTGTCCAATTCTGCCGAACCTCTTGAGGGCCATACCTGTTTGGGGCTGTAGCTCTAACAGATGGGACCACATGTCGCGGGCTGCCTGGGTATAGTACCCAATTTCAGCGTTCGGGTGCAGGCCAAACACCTCTGGCGTGTTGGCTAGTGGTAGGGACTCAATCTCTTCTGTGGAAGGAAGACGCAGAAAGAGCGGGCTTGAAGATGAAGAGAAGGACCAGGGGTGACACGATAGCAGTTTTCCAATATCTCAAGGGTTGCCACAAAGAAGAGGGAGTCAAGCTATTCTCCAAAGCACCAGAGAAGGCAGGACCAGAGAAGCAATAAGGATGGAATGTGATCAAGGAGAGAAGCAACTTAGAACTAAGGAGAGATTTCCTGACAGTCAGAACAATTAATTGGCGGAACTACTTGCCCCCCAGAAGTTGTGAATGCTCCAACACTGGAGGAAGTTTTTAAAAAGATGTTGGACAGCCATTTGTCTGAAGTGATGTAGGATTTCCTGCCTGGGCAGGGGGTTGGACTAGAAGACCTCCAAGGTCCCTTCTAACTCAGTTATTCTATTTCTGTTTCTATTCTAATGGAGTGTCAATATAGAATTACATTTAAAAATGTTGTGTACTTCTTTTAATGTACGTAATTAAGAGACAGCAATGAAAGAAAGCCAAATCAGGCTCTACTGTAAAATATGGGCGTGCTATTGTATCTGGAAGAGTGCTATGTTAAGGGGTGTTGTTCTATTTCTCCCCCAGACCCGTCAAACTTTAAACCAGGCGTGTCCAACTTTTGAGACTTCT
The DNA here is from genome assembly GCF_049901735.1 of Notechis scutatus. Classification (NCBI taxonomy): domain Eukaryota; kingdom Metazoa; phylum Chordata; class Lepidosauria; order Squamata; family Elapidae; genus Notechis; species Notechis scutatus. The sequence goes on along the minus strand of NC_142021.1, from coordinate 2,366,824 downwards.
GGACTTCAACTCCCAGCTGGTGCCTTACCCACATAATCGTCCTTCGACGTCCCTTCGGGGATTCGGTAATCAACTTCGTCATTGTAGAAAAAATGGAAGGGCTGGAACGTATCAAAGATAAAATCTCCCAGGTATTCGTCCATGTAAATAGTAAGGATGCGCCGGTCGAAGCTGTCAATGGCTCGCCCGCCGTACATCACCTAGAAATTTGGCAGCGTGACAAGGTTTTAATCACCATTTGAGATGGATTTTTTCCCTGGACTATTTTTTTCTATTTTATTTTTATTTATCAAATTTAGAAACTGCCTCTTACAGAGGGACTGGACGATGTACGAATAAAATATCGAAACGTAAAAACCACGTATAAAATTTTAAAAGTGGCAAAGATGGTTAAAATTCAACAAAGTGAATGAAAAGGTGGATGGACGGTCTTCGGGGCACTGACCAGCCCTCTGGTACCACCCTAGTAGTCCTAAACCAATTTACAGGTAGTCCTTGACTTACAACGGCAATTGGGATTGGAATTTCTGTCCCTGAGCAATGCAGTCGTAAAGGACAGGCCTCAGCCTTAGCCAAAGTCAATGGGGAAGCCTGCAGGAAATTGCAAGTCCCAGACCCACCGGTGGGGGAGGAGTATTTTGCTCCCTCCCCAATAGTCAGAAGACGTGATACTGGGCCTTCTGGCTGAATATTGACCAGTTTCATGGGGTCATTTTTGAACCCCCACCTGTCATTTGAAGGAATCACTCTCTGCCCCTTGTCCGCTCACCTCTCCGATGAGATACTTCAGGCTTCCCCAGGGGATTTTGTCATCGTTTTGCTGGAAAGCTTTGGTCAAGTATGTGTTGAGGATCTCCATGCAGACCTGGTGGAATTGTGGGGGGGAAATCCACGGATTAATCACTCTGTCAACTCATAAAATATTTCTATGGTCTTTTTTTAGAGTTGCCAGCAGAAAGGGAAGGAAGAGCAGTGGTGGACGTAGAATGTTACCTTCAAATAAATCCTCTTTAGTTCTGGGAATGTGACTCAAGGCTTATGATTTAATTGGAGTAACTGCCAGAACCCTGACAGTGGGGCAGCTTGCAAACCGAAAGTGCATTCCATAAATGTTTTCAGAGATAATAACTAGGTGACTGAAGTTTCTGCCGGGCAAAATTCTAACTGGAGAGCATGACTGATGACTCTGAGCTATGGAAGTGTCCCATTGGAGAATATGAATTAGGATACACCCAGGGGGTGGGGGAAAACCAGGGTCAAAGGTGACAATGAATGATGTGTCCCAGAGTTGGCTGCACTCAGGCAGCGCCGGCATGTTAATTCCCAATAAATCATTTTGAAGTTTTGGAAGTTTGGCTCAAGACTCATGATTTAAATGGGGTAACTGACAGAATCCTGACACACTCGGGGTCTCTCTTCGCTCAGCCTTCCTAACTTCCTGCTCTTAAAACTGACAGCGATTGGCAAGGCTCCTTTCTCAAAGCAAAATGAAAGGAAAAGTCCTCAGGTTTTTTTGGGGGAGGTCCTCCTAAATCCAAGAGGATCCTGACCGCGCCTTCCTGAGGAACCAGAATGCCGACTACCTGGAAATCCGATTCGTTGAAATCGTAGGGCACGTTCCAACCGATCTTCCCAAACTTCCTCCTCTCCTGGACTACAGCATGGAAAAACGCTAAGACGTAGACCAAAGACTTAAAGGCGGCATGAGGACACTGGTCGAGAGACTCGTGGGAGATTTTGAAGAAGGTCGCTCTCATGTTGAGCTTCAACCCGTTGGGGGGCTCCGTGACAACCTGAGATGAGGGAAGAAAACGACCCCAGTTCGGACGGGTTGAGTCAGCAGATGCAACCACTTTCTCATGCTCCTCTACCTGGAGATGCTTTTTGAACTTTCGCTGGTCTTTCTCCCATGCCCACTGTGCCCGTGGTGTCCCCGGGCTCCTCACCCAAAATTAAGCCCAGTGACGCTGATCAACACTATGTCAACTAAAAAAAATACTCTTGGTCTTTTTAGCAGCCAGCAGAAAGGGAGTGGGGGAAAGCAGTGCATTCCTTAAATGCTTCAGATAATTGCTAGGCAGCCGAAGCTGTTGGCACACAAGTTTATTACTGGAGAGCGTGATTGGTTATGGATGTGTCCCACTGGAGAATATACATCTGGGAGTGGGGGAAAACCAGGGTCAAGGGTGAAATGAATGCATATGTCTTAGTGTCAGCTGCATCCAGGTAACGCCGACATGGTCATTCCTAATAAATCTTTTTTTTTTACTCCAAGAGATGCGGCTAGAGACTTATGATTTGAATGGGGGTGTATTGTCGGAGCCCTGACACATGGTCACTCAGGAAGTTTGGGATGTTCTCCTCTTGTCAGATCATCTGCCCCAATGAGGTGATTTGGTGGGTTTTTCAAGGTAGGACAAACGGAGGCGGCCACCAAAGTTTGGCTCCCATGCTCTGATGCCTCCTACTAGAAGAGCAAATCAGAGTCAAGGGCACGAAACGATCCCTTCCGGAGGTCATTTACCTTAAGAGATTTCTGAAGGATCCCAATGGGGAAACCTTTGGTTGGGTCAGTGGTCAGCCACAGTCGGAAATCTGGGTGAGGCTTCGTGATCCTTTCGACGGCCTTCTCCAGGTCGATCAGCCACTTCACCAAGAGATGACAATTCTGCAACATGAGCCACTGGCCACGGGCCACCGCGTTCTCCAGCAGCTGCAGCGCCACCTGGGAAGAGAACGAGATGGGAGGGTGACGATTTCTTCAGGATTTGAGCCAGGAGAGCTCTTCAACCAAAGGAGTGGGGGGGTTCCATGCAGAGATGCACCTGAAAGAAGGGCAGTAGAAAAACAATGGATTCAATTGATGGACCTCTAAGGAATTGAGCACCCTAAAACACATCTAGTTGACTTGTTGACCTCCAACACTTAATGTGGCCAATAGTGAATTCTATTCTATTCTATTCTATTCTATTCTATTCTATTCTATTCTATTCTATTCTTTCTCATTCTATTCTATTCTATTCTATTCTATTCTATTCTATTCTATTCTATTCTATTCTATTCTATTCTATTCTATTTCAATTCAATTCAATCCTATCCCTTCCCTTCCCTTCCTTTCCTTTCCTTTCTCCTTCCCTTCCTTTCCTTTCCTTTCCTTTCCCTTCCCTTTCCTATCCTTTCCTTTCCTTTCCTATCCTATCCTAAACATCTGCAGGACCCAGAGGTTCTCTGCTATTGATGCAGAAAATAGAACTTCTCCAGCCAAGGAGAGTAAAGCCACCCACCAGAACTTTCTAACCCAATCTACCTTCTCTTGCCCCTGGCCCATTGCCAGGAACTTGAGCCGGTTCCCTCCAAAGCCAGTCCGATCAGCCAGTTTCATGAGGTCAGTGGCCGGGTCAGAGCCAGGGCTCAGGATGAAGACAATGGGCGAATTAGGGGTGCTCTGCTCGTAGATGGCCTCGAAGCTGATCACCGGAGGCTGGACATACCTGAGGGGGAGGAAGGGGAAGAAGAGAGAGAGAGAGAGGACATCTGGCGGACCTAGAACCCAAGATCCTGGGTGCTGAAAGCCTAGGAGAAGAGGCACCCTTACTTCACACCCATGGTGAGGGTGACGTAGTCAGTCACAGCACGATAGACCCGATCCACTCGGAAGCATCGTAAGAGGAGCAGCTTCTGGAAGTTGGTGAGGGTGCTGTTGTAGTGCAGGGGGAACGGAGTTTGTTCCAGAGCGTCGATGTCATACCACTGAGAAGGAAGGAAGGAAGGAAGGAAGGAAAGGAAGGAAGGAAGGAAGGAAGGAAGGAAGGAAGGAAGGAAGGAAGGAAGGAAGGAAGGAAGGAAGGAAGGAAGGAAGGAAGGAAAGGAAGGAAAGGAAGGAAGGAAGGAAGGAAGGAAGGAAGGAAAATCAAAGCAGCATTCAAAAGGTATTCCATGTTGCCTCCTACAGGCAGACAAATGACAACGTTCATATGCTATATGGGGTCTTTGGTATTTTCTGAACTTGGTTGCTTTCTTGCAGATGTTTCATGACCCAATTAGATAACATCATCAATGCTAGAAGAGTGTAGGGTTTGTAGGGAGGAGGAGGAGGAGGAGGAGGAGGAGGAGGAGGAGGAGGAGGAGGAGGAGGAGGAGGAGGAGGACGACGACGACGACTGTGGGGTCCTTGGTGCTCTCTGATCTTGGTTGTTTTCTTGTAGACGTTTCATGACCCAGCTAGGTAATATCATCAGTGCTAGAAGGGAGGGGGGTTTGCTCTGTTTATATACAAGTGGCTGTAACGCCAGACCAACAATCAAGCAGTAAACAATACCCCAATAAAATGCTGCCCACTCAGACAAACAATCAAACATTAAACAATAGCCTAATCAAGGAACTACCAAGAACATTCCCACCAATCCTGACAGAGCAAACGATAGAAACAGGGAGAAACCCCCACCCACCCCTTGTAGTACTGATGACATTACTTAGTTGGGTCATGGGACGTCTGCAAGAAAATCACCATGCTCAGAGAGCACTAAAGACCCCACAATCCTCTTCCTCCTCCATTCCAACCCCCCTCCCTTGTAGCACTGATGATGTTACCTAGTTGGGTCATGAGACGTCTGCAAGAAAACCACCCAGCTCAGGGAGGATCCCGCAGTTCAATCCTGAGCTACAAATATTGGTTCATGCACTCTATTAAGCCAACACCAAACATGAAGGTTTAAGGCAGCTCAATGTGGCCCAGTCAACACGCAAAGTTATACTCACTACTTCTCAGTGTAATGTGTAAACCAAATCATTACCAGTGTCTCGATGTTTTATACCCACCCTACTTTCCAAAGGCCGTTACGTTTGTCCCTGTGATTCAGCACTACCTCCTTGGGAAGCCCACATCCCCTGGTTCAGACTAAGAACATTCAAAGAGATAAGGAGGAAGGTGCTCACAGCTTTCCAATCACTCAGCTTTTCTTCTAGGTCGTCTGTAAGACCGCCAAATTTTTCTGGGAAGAGTTCAGCGAGGCGGATGATGTCCTCCCAGCCTTGGTCCGCAAGCCAGAGACACGGCTTCTTCCGGGCGCTCTTCTCCAAGGAAAGGTTGCCTAGGAACAAGAGAAGGCATCCGGACTGGACCATTTCGCGTGCAGAAATGAATATGCTGCTGCGCCCCAAACCATTAATTTGTAAGCGTAGCCCGGACAGTTCCTTGAATTAAAAGAGAAATGAAGAATTGATCCGATGGCTCAGGAAATCTCAAGATGGTTTTGGGCCACTCGATTTATTGGAATTCCTTCAACTGGTGAAGATTTGGTTCTGAAAGTAGGTTAACGATGGAAACCTTACAAACAACCACAGAAAGAACTCGCTCAAGCTGCCATCTGGAGGTTTTTAAGAAGAGACTTGACAACCATTTCTCCGGGATGGTATAGGGTCTCCTTCTAAGCAGGGGGTTGGACTAGAAGATCTCCAAGGTCCCTTCCAACTCTGCTATTCTGTTTTTTGTTTTTTTTTAAAGGAATATTTTAAGGATTCGTGTTTTTTATATAGCAGCCAGGTCCTCTGAGTTGGATTTTTTTTGTCCTGCTGGGATTCTGTTCTTTCATTTCTTTTAGGTCTATAGGATTCAACGGAGTATATAAATTGGAACCATAAATAAAAAAGCCGGCAGGCCTGCTTTGAAAGGTAATAAAATCTGAACGCTCAACCACTGCATAAACAAAGGCACCAGCACCAGCCTTGGCACTGAAAGTAGGTCTTGTTTGGAAGATGGAAAAATACCCAGATACCTACCTTTCAAAAAGAAATCCAGTTCTTCTTGAGGAACCCTGTGGTCGGCCTGTTCAATCTTGATGGTCATGTTGAAGGAGAAAAGAAGCTTGTGTTTCTCAAACAGGCCTGGGAATGAAAGCATCACGGCCTCGGTTAGGAGGGAGAATTCTTCCCAAGACTATGCTGGGTAAAAACATGACCAAATGGGCAAATTTCCCCCTCTTGTTCCAAAACCAGAAATGGCCAACTCATAAAATATTTCTCTGGTCTTTTTAGAGTTGCCAACAGACAGGGAGGGGGGAGCAATGGGCAGCCTGCATTCCCCATAAATGTTTTCAAAGATAGTTTCCAGGTGACCGAATTTTCTGCTGTGCAAAATTCTAACTGGAGAGTGTGATTGATGACTCTGGGCTATGGAGGTGTCCCATTGGAGAATATGAATTACGATACACCCAGAGGGGGTGGGGGAAAAAACAGGGTCGAGGGTGACAATGAATGATGTGTCTCAGAGTCAGCTACACCCAGGCTGTGCCGGGCATGTTAACTCCTAATAAATCTTCTTTGAGCTTTGAAAATCTGGCTAGAGACTCATGATTTATATGGGGGAAACTACTGGAACCCTGACAGAAACATCCTTTTGAGGAGACAACTTCATGATTGTTCTCTCATTATAGTTCTCACTTAAGAGTGTTCAGTTTGACCAAGAATGAACACCTAAAATCTTCAAGGACTATCTTCTGTCTTCCTAAGCTCCCTCCAATCAGCTTTCATGAAGCCATCAGGTGAACTTCCCCTATTGAACTAAAGCTCTAAAATTTCCTCTCAAGCCAAAAATTAAGTTGACTGTGGTGGCTTCAAGCCTTCCATCTAAGGTCAAATGCAACAGCTTTGACAAAGCATCTCACCTACGTGGCACGTTACCCTCTTTCAAACCTTGCTCATGGCCTCAGCCACCGACGGAGTGCTCCGACTCACCTGTGCAGCCATAGTTGTAAATATTAAAGGTCAAAGTATCCATGATGTTGCGCAACCTTTTGGCAAGGATGGTGTCTGGCATAGATTTCCGGAGCGAGAGACCAAAGACATCCAAGAAGGCAGACAAGGAGTACTGGTACATGATATTGACCAGGGCCATTTCGGACAGCACGAAAAACAAAATGGCTCCTCTCTTGGCCGCAGGGCGGTAGCCATCTCGCAGTTTGTCGATGTCAACTGCCGTTTTCTCAGCCAGCTTGAGTTTTTCAGAGACCTAGGTTGTCCAAGGAAAGGACCCCCTTTTAGAGGCAGGAGCTGCAGGATTGGATATTTAATGTGCCAAGGAAAGTGGACACTTGGACCCTCCCAAAATAAACTGTCTTTTTAAACTTTTAATTTAGTTGTTTTGGGCCTAATAAATCAATACTTTGAGGGATGTGCCTGCTTGGAGGTGTTTGATGGAACCCTGACACATACTATGGTTTATGCTCAGTCCCAATAATTAATATTCAAAGATCACAGATCCTTTCTGTAACCCCAAAGCTGAAGGAGAAAATATGCCCGAGTTTTTTTTTTTAAAAACAAACACTTTAAACATGGAAAAACATCCCAGGGGTCGATTAAAGCAGTGAGTGAACGATTACGGAAACTCAAGGCCTGCCTTCCAAAATCCAGCCCAGCCTTCTGAAATTCGTTAGCAAAGAAACGAGACGGGCCTCCTGGATTAGAAGAGAGTGTTTGGGGAAGTCAGATTATCACATCATCTAGCCAAAGAAGCTCTCTTCTGATCGATATTCCAGACCTGAATCTAAGACCCATAGATTCCGCTTTCTGAGTGAGGCAGGAGGAAAGCCCGTTGGTTCGGGAAAAGGAGCTGCTTCTTGATGGATGGATGGCAGCCACCTCTTTTGAGGAAGTCCACCATGTACTGCTCACAAAGGTCAACATCTAAGACGGGTCTACAAGGGGTAACCTAAGGAAGTTCTTTGGGACAACGTGTTCCTAAGGCCAGGGCGATGGTCTTACCTCATTAGCTTTGGCCTTTGTCTCCTCCAGGGTGTGGACCAGGTCCACGTTGTCCAACATGTTGCCCGTGGAGGTAGCCAGTTCACGGAGGAGGGAGTCTTCCAGGTCCTTCAGCAAGTTTTTGTTCTCACTGGTCTCTTGGATGAGATGTTCTCGCTGCTCTTCCAGTTCACGTCTTTCGAAGCCCACGATCACGCTAAGCAGCTGGTCTTCCAACCCTTTCAAGGTCACTGGGGAAAGAGGGGTTAAGGAGCTGAGGAAACAGGGAACCGCTCTGCATTTCCGCCAGCTCCTGCAGCTTGAAATTTGGCCGTTACTGTAATGGAAGGGATCAAATTGGTGTTGCATCCATTCGTTGCTGTTATGGTTGATTGTCTCCTTCAGAAAAGGAGAAGGGGGAGGAGGAGAATGAGAAAGAGAGGAAGGAGGAGGAGCAGGAGGAAGAGGAGCAGGAGGAAGAAGAGGAGGAGAAGCAGGAGGAGGAGGAGGAAGAGGAAAAAGAGAAGAAAGGAAGGAGATGAAAAAGAGGAGGAGGAAGAAGAGGAGAGGAGAAGCAGGAGGAGGAGGAGGAAGAGGAAAAAGAGAAGAAAGGAAGATGAAGGAGGAGGAGGAAGAAGAGGAAAAAGAGAAGGAAGAAAGGAAGAAGGACGTGAAGAAGAGGAGGAAGAGGAGAAGAGAAGCAGGAAGAGGAGGAGGAGGAAGAGGAAAAAGAGAAAGAAGAAAGGAAGAAGGAGATGAAGAAGAGGAAGAAGAGGTGGTCAACCTGCTAGGGAGACTGAGAAACTGACTCACCTGTGTAATTGATGACCATGGCTTTGCCAAACACCGATGGTGAATATTTAGGATTAGCCAGCTTGGTGTTCAAATAGAGCTTGAAATTGGGATCGTAGTCCACCTCCTTGTCCCCAAGAATGATAAATGTCCGTCCCTGGGCAGTTTTGATGTTTTTTTCCAAGACGTTATCAATGACCGGGTCAATGTATTCATCGACGTCATGGAACAAGAAAGGGTTCCCGTATTTTATGGCCATTTCCAGTTGCTTCAGGAAATCGGGGTCGTTGAACGAAGCCATCTGAGAGAGGAGGCAATACCCAAAAGTCAACCTGCCCAACGGTTGGATCTGCTGTGGTCATCCCGCTCGCTCCCAAGGCCCCCGTTGACCCAAGTCTCCTCATTAACACCTCAGGCAAAGTTGAATGAGACCTGAACTTCACTGCCCCTTCTACTCCGTCCGGTTCTTGGCCGGAGGTTCTCACCCTGAGGTTATTTTTCTCTTCTTTCCGCTTGATCCAATTCAAGGCTTGCTGCTGGGGGTCAATGCACAACGGGAATCGGCTGGCTCGGGTGGTCAGGATCCCGTTATGAACAGAGAGCTCGTCTGGGGGAAGACCTTGGGAGCCCCACCTGGAAGGAAAACAAGGGTGGGGAGGAAGAGAGAGGTTTCAGTAAGGCCAAAGAGCCCCCCACGCTTTTCTCCCAGGGGTTTCTGATGCAAAAGCCAGTTTGGTCTAGTGGTTAAGGCCTGAGGCTAGAAAGCAGGAGGCGGTGAATTCTAGTCCTGCCTTAGCCATGAATGATGGCTGGTTTAACTTGGGACAATCACCAGGAAAAGATGAGTTCGAGTCCCACTCCAAGCATGAAAGCTGACTTAGGGCTAATCACTAGGAGACGATGAGTTCTAGTTCTACGTTAGCCATGAATGTTAGTTGGGTGACCTTGGGCCAATCACCAGGAGACGATGAGTTCTAGTTCTACCTTAGCCATGAAAGCTGGCTGGGTGACCTTGGGCCAATCACCAGGAGACTGTGAGTTCTAGTTCTACGTTAGCCATGAAAGCTGGCTGGGTGACCTTGGGACAATCACCAGGAAACTGTGAGTTCTAATCCCACTTCAAGCATGAAAGCTGGCTGGGTGACTTTGGGCTAATCACCAGGAGACGGTGAGTTCTAGTTCTACCTTAGCCATGAAAGCCGTCTAGGTGACATGGGGCCAGTCCCTCTCTCTCAGCCCAATCCACCACACAGGGTTGTTTTGTGGGGAAAACAGGAGGGAGCAAAGTGTGTGGGATATGTTTGCTGCCTTGAGTAACTTGTAAAAATAAAATAAAAAGGCCTACCAACAAATAAAACAAACCACCGGCTGAAAAACTTCGGAAGTTGTGCAGAAGTTTGGAAATGACTCTTGGGCTGCCTCAACCCAGTGCAAGGATCTACCGTGGTGTTTAGGCAGAAGGGTGGGCTCGTGAGTGCTCCAGCAATGCCAAAGGGGAGTAGATTCAGTTGGACGAGCGGCCCATGAGGGAAAGGAAACAAGGTCTTTAATCTGGAGCCAGAGCAGGCCAAACCACAGGGATCCCCCCACCCAAAAAAAAACCCAACCAGGACATACCGACTGATCTCCACTTCATCGGTCAGGAGGTTTTCCAAACGGAAGGGCTGGCTGAGAGGGATCTCCCTGGAAAGGATGTCAGCCTGCCAGACGTCCTTAATCATCTCGTCCCTGAATTCCCAGGTGAAGGCACCTTCGTAGCTCAGGAAGGCGGCACACAGCAGGCAATCTCCCAGCAGCTTCACCTGCTTCTTCTTGAGTTCCTCCAAGTCGTTCAGCCACCTGGTGGAGACCGAAGGAAGCCCGTTGGGGGCGGACCGTTGGGTTAAGGAGACAAATATCAGAAGGGGTTGAAGGGAAGGCTGGGAGGTTCTCCATGGTCACCCATGGAAGTAGCAATAGAGAGATGGGCCAGGAGCAAGCAAAGGAATCTATGGCTTGTAGAACAGGGCAGGAATCTCCCAACCATGGCAACTCTAAGACTTGTGGACTTCAACCCCCAGAATTCCCCAGGGTCAGGCCTTTCTAGAGAACAGACTCTATGGTTTGCTGGAGTTTGGTGGGTTGGTTGACCCAACGCTTTAAGCCAGGGGTCTCCAACCTTGGCAACTTTAAGACTTGTGGACTTCCAACTCCCAGAATTCCCCAGGGTCTGGCCTTTCTAGAGAACAGACTCTATGGTTGCTGGAGTTTGGTGGGTTGGTTGACCCAACGCTTTAAGCCAGGGTCTCCAACCTTGGCAACTTTAAGACTTGTGGATTTCCAACTCCCAGAATTCCTCAGCCAGCAAAGCTGGCTGAGGAATTCTGGGAGTTGGGAGTCCACAAGTCTTAAAGTTGCCAAGGTTGGAGACCCCTGGAACAGGGGACTGGCCAGGATGAGGCTGTCGTCCAATGTTGACTTGAAAGTCATCTTTGAAGATTGAAGTCCTGCTTGGACACACCTGGAACTAAAACCTTTATCCCCTAGATCCCTTCATTTCCCCTGCAACTCGAGCCTACTAAATGGGGCATATCCCTTGCCTGATATTTTCCGATCCCAAGCCGGAGATCAGCTTGTCTGCGGCAATCAGCCGGCGTTCCATGAGCTCCGCTTCCTCCTGGAGCTGCTGCTTCTCCCTGATGGCTGCCTCGTACTTGTTTCCCAGGGCTTTCAGCTCGTTCTGGATGGCCAACAGCTCCGCCTGGATCTTCTCCAGTTCCCGTTTGCTCAAGAAGAAATTCCGTTCCAGTCTGGCCACCTGCGATGAAGGAGGAGGAGAAAGCTCAGCAGGGGCCAAGGCTGGAGGCCTTCAAGGTGGGAAAGCGCTTCTAGAAACCAGCCACAACCCAGATGAAGCCTCCAGCAAGAGTTTTCAGAGGAGAACCGGCCGGATCTTCCTCCTCCTCTCCATCTTTTCTTTCTATGGTACCTTTTCTCTCTTGGGTTTGACGTCTTTGGCCACATCACAGTAACTCATGACAGCGTCCACAAACTTCAGCATCCCCAAGCCAGCCCGGCTGACCACTTCCATTTCCTCAAAGGTTGTGTTTAAAGTCTTCAGCAACCCTTCCAGGAGGGAAATATCTCTCATTAGGGTCCTGGCCACCTACGGGAAGTATTCGACTTACAACAGTTCGTTTAGTGACCATTCAAAGTTACAATGGGATTGAAAAAAGTTGGACTTGGAAGAAGTAGAGCAGGAAGAGCATTGATGCTTTTGAACTTTGGGTAATACTCAAGAGAAGACTGTGGACAGCCAAGAAAACAAACTAACGGATCACCCAAAAAGTCAACCCAGGGTTGTCTCTCGTGGAACAAATGACCAGGTTGAAATGTCCTTACTATGGACATAAGATGTGGAGACCTAGCTCTTTGAAGAAGGTTCTAATGCTGGGAAAGGTGGAAAGAAGAGAAGGGGATGGTCAGCCGCAAGGTGGATGACAGTGGTGATGGTGAACCATTGGAAGACTTGAAGGTGAGGTCATGGAGAACCTCTATGTGGTCGCTAAAAATTGAGAGCACTTGGCAGCAGATAATCCATCACCCACCCACCCACCCATCCATCTATCCACCCAACCCTATCCAACCCAACCATCTATCCAACCCACCCAACCACCCACCCACCCACCCTATCCACCCAACCCAACCCAACCCAACCCAACCCAACTCAACCCATACATCCACCCACCCACCCATCCACCCACCCACCCAACCCAACCCATCCATCCATCCACCCACCCAACCATCCATCCATCCAACCACCACCCAACCCAACCCCCATCCATCCACCCAACCCAACCCAACCCATCCATCCATCCAACCCACCCACCGACCCACCCAGCCACTCACCCAAGAACACACTGGGCCACTGGGCTCCATTCCAAGGAGGTGTAACCTGAGTCTATTTACCTCGGACGGATTTCACTTGGGTCTGTGTGATCGAATCGAAGTCGATCTCCATGAGGGAACGCAAGAAGTTGGCCTCTGACATCATCCCTTTGGCCGTCTTCCAGTTGAGCTCCTTGTAGCCACGCATGATGAGGATACATTCGCAGACTGTCTGGACCTGCTTGGGAGGCTTTGCGAAGGACCTAAAGAGGGGAGATAGAAATGGAGAGTTCAAAGAAAACCCTGTATTGTCTCAAAGATTCGTCCGCTTTTTGAGTTGCGTCGCCTTGGCATTCGAAGCCCGGAGAACATCCCCTAGACTAGAACAAATGTCTGTGGAGATTCTCAGTCATATTCCACGTCGTGGTTGTCCCAAAGGTGCTGTTTTCAAGAGGCAACTGGACTTCCTTGTTTTTTCCCCCCTTGAAAACGTTTCGCTTCTCATCCAAGAAGCTTCCTTAGTTCTAAAAGAAGGGTGAGGAATTCAGGATCCTTCGGTTAGAACTGAAGAAGCTTCTCAGATGAGAAGCAAAATGTTTTCAAAGAAAAAAACTAAGAAAGTCCACTTGCCTATTGGGGAAAAAAACACAACCCTTTGGGAAATACCCTAGAGCAGGGGTGTCCAACCTTGGCCACTTTAAGACTTGTGGACTTCAACTCCCAGAATTCCCCAGGCCTTTCTAGAGAACAGTCTGGCCTTTCTAGAGAACAGACTCTATGGTTGCTGGAGTTTGGTGGGTTGGTTGACCCAACGCTTAGCCAGGAGTCTCACCTTGGCCACTTTAAGACTTGTGGACTTCAACTCCCAGAATTCCTCAGCCAGCTGGCTGAGGAATTCTGGGAGTTGAAGTCCACAAGTCTTAAAGTGGCCAAGGTTGGAGACTCCTGCCCTCGAGCAGGAGAGAAGAGAGGAGAATTTGCAAGAGAGAAGGAACGCAAGAAGGCTCTTGAGACTTGACTCCCATTTGCTCTCCTTCTCCAGGAGGACATCTCAGCCAAACTGGGGCTTGGAACAGCACAGGGTTTTTTTTAAAGGCGAAACCTGATCTTCCTCAGGGCCGCCACCTTGACCGTTCTCACCAACCTGATCTCCGTCACGTCGGATTTATCCAACTTCTGCAGCTCCAGCTTGGCAGCCTCTAAGATAGGCATGGCTTCCGCCAGGGCCGTCTCGGCTTCCCGCTTCTCCACGGCGATGACTTTGTTCTGCTCTTCGATCTCCATGGCTTTTTCGACGGCCAGTTTTTTCTTCTCCTCGGCTAAGGAGAGGAACCGACGAGAAAAATGAGCTCCTGGCAAAGAGGCTGGTTTAATTCCTTTGGAGGTAGCTAGGGTGCTGGTTTTTTTTTTTTTTAAAAAAAAATGTTTTTAGGAACGGGAGGGAAGGCAGCAGGGGATGGGATCACCCGTGGAGTGGGGTCCATCTAGGCCTGGAGATGTAAAATTGGAGGGGTGTGCAAAGTCTAATCTAAGTTCAACAAAGCAGAGAAGGAAAACGAAGACATATTTGTGGAATCTTGCCCATAAAACATCCTTGAGTTTTGATGCAATTCTCTTTTCTTATGTGAGCTAAGTCTTAACTGGAGTACATTTTCCTGTGGAGTCACTGATGGTCTCTGAGGTTGGTTGTTTTCTTGCAGACGTTCCATCACCCAACTAGGTAATGACATCAGTGCTAGAAGGGAGGTGGGGTTTGCTGTTTGTATACATGCAAACCCGTATCTTCTAGCACTGATGACATTATTTACTTGGGTAAAAACAGCTGCAAGAAAACAACCAACCTCAGAGAGCACCAAGGACCCCAGTCCTCCTCCTCCTCCTCACAACCCTCCTCTTTTCTAGCACTGATTATGTTATCTAGTTGGGTCATGAAACGTCTGCAAGGAAACCGCCATGCTCAGAGGACCCCACAGAACTACAAATACTCTATCAGGAACACATTTTCCCCAATGCTACTAGACATTTTTCTAGTATTTTCTAGGTTATTTTCCTTATACGTATCCATTTCATGTATTCATAACTAGGTTTATACTCATACCTGTTATCTTATAATCGCTTGACAAAATAAATAAAATAAATAAAAAATAAATCCCCTCAACCCACTTTTGACTGCACTTGTTTCACAGCCTCTTCAAAGAAAACAACAGCTTAATAAAATCCACCGTCGGACAAGGTAGGGTGGAAAACTTGCCGATGGCCGTATTGGTGGCGATCTCTTGAAGCAGAGCTTCGCAGGCGGCCGATTTCTCCGCCAGCACAATCTTCTGCTCGGCTAGCTTCCGGTTGAGCTCGTCCAGTTGAATTGTGGCCTCTTTCAGTTTATCCAAGCCACCATCCAGCCGCTTGCACTGAGCTGGAGAGAACAGGGAAGCCTCGGTGGGGACGTTCTTACCCCCTTGCATATTTGAATGCAGAGTTGGCCAGAGTGTTTGCAGCTTGACTACTACTGTGATACAACCCAGGAGCAAAACCCAGGGCACAGAGGCTTTGCCTTTTAACAGTGGTTAATATACAAGACTGCTATATACACACATACATACATGTGTTAGGCACATACTAGGCAAACAATCAATCCGCAAGCCTACACGAAGAACTACAATGGAGATAAAACACGAGGAGAGAGAGAGAGAGAGAGAGAGAGAGAGAGGGAGGAGAGAGAGAGAGAGAGAGAGAGAGAGAGAGAGAGAGAGAGAGAAATGCCCTCTCATGGCCTCCCTTATATAGACAGCTTCTTAAAGCGGCAGTAACCCTGCCGACCCATCCTTAGTCTTAAAGGGGCAATAACCCTGCTGACTCATCCTCATTGCATCCTCAGCATTTACAGCAGCCTTACAGCAGCTGGCCAGCTATTAAATCGTCATTACCTTAATATAAGTCCTCTCTTTAAACAGCACAGAGAATCAGAATCACAGCCGGGTCTGCTGCTAACACACCACATCCACCCTGGTGTAACCCTTTCCCAACTTCACTCAATTTACCGATTCAGGGGATTGACGAAGGTGGCCCTTCGAAGCCCCGCTCCTTACCCAAAATGAAATTATTCTTGTCCTCCAGCAGCTTGGTGTAGGTGTTGATGAAATCCAGGTAATTCTTGGGCGTGACGTAATTGCTCCTCCTGAGCTTCTGCAAGAACTTTTTGCTGTAGACGCCAACCGAACCGTGGACCATGACGGTGTGAGCGATCAGCTCCTCGGTGTGCTCTGAGGGGACGAGCGGATTGCTCCCTAGACAAAGAAATGGGATTTTGGGGGGGTGGGGTGGGGTGGGGCGAGAGTCAATGGAAAAGAATCAAATCCCATGCTGGCTGGGGAATTCTGGGAATTGAAGTTGACATGGGTGAGAAATCCTTGTTGTAGGAAGGAGAAAAACAGCCAGGAAGGAGAAGCGTGAGAAGAAATCTTGCAGGGTAGAACATCTGTCTCTGCCTTAAAGCACATCCATTGGATGTATAAGAGGTCTGTGTGTGTGTGTGTGTGTGTGTGTGTGTGTGTGTGTGTGTGTGTGTAAAACAGTTCAAAGTTCCTTCTTACCCAAAAAAAACTTTGCCACAGCATAGAGAGCTTGAGGAGGCCAGGGCAGGAACCAATCAATGCCAGTGTTGTTGACGAGGCCTTTAAAAAGGAAAGGGTGACAAGTCAGATCAAGAAACCAAAGACCTGGTCAAGGTTGAGTCTTCTCTGAGGGATCCTTGTTGCTCTCTGAGATTGGTTGTCTCCTTACCAGCACTGATGATGTGCCCTAGTTGGGTCATGAAACAACCAAGCTCAGAGAGCAACAAGGAAGCCATAGTCATCCTCTTCCCCTCTCCATAAATCTCACTCCCTTCTAGCACTGATGATGTTCCCTAGTTGGGTGATGAAACATCTGCAAGCTCAGAGAGTACACCAAGGATCTTAGTTGTCCCCCGCTCTCCTCCTCCTCCTCATCTCCAAAACCTCCACTCCCTTTTAGCACTGATGATGTCACCTAGTTGGATCATGAAACGTCTGCAAGAAAACAAGCCCAGAGAGCGCCATGGAGCCCACATTTCAACCCTGAGCTACAAACATCCCCCTTTTATTGAGAATCTTCTCTCTCCCTTCCGCTCTTACAGGCCACCTGCTCTTTTGCCCCTCTAGGGCCTGCTGGGTCATTTTGATACCGTTGGGAAGAACTGCCCTCTGGAGGGGTTACCTGGAAAATTTCGGCAGCGCGTTCTCAAGGTCTCCCCCACAGGGGACATCCCGAGGACAATGTGGAGGTTGTTGGCACTCTTGTTCACAAAGTACTGCCAGACGCTCTCTTTGGCTGGGGCTATGCCTGTTTTCATGGCTTCCTGGGTAATCTGACTCAAAATGTTGTCTCGCTCGTCATCCGCGAACAGGGCCGGGACGATGCCTGTGGAGCACACCAGAGGAAGAAGAAGGGAAGATGAGCGACTGGAAGTGGGGGGTGTTGCCACAGCCAGAGCAAAGGTGGGCCTTGAAGAAGAGGGAAGAGGGTAGCTGGGGGCTCCTCTACTTGCTAATTCAAGGGGGCAAGCGAATGTTTTCTGGAGGCCCCAGAAGCTTCTTGGATGAGAAGTGAAACACTTGCAAAGGGAAAAAAACAAAACAAGAAAGTCCAGTTGCCTTGTGGAAAAGACCCTTTGGGACAACCATGACCTGGATGGTTGAGAATCTCCACAAACATGTTATCAACTTGTAAAACATTCCTACTCCTGTTTTTGAGTTGCCATAAACTGGGGTGGGGGTGAGGATTTGAAGGAACATTAAGGCAGTTTAAAACCAGAAGTACATCCCACTCTTATCTTACAAAATTGTAGCTAGGCTACCGGATCTTCTGCGGTTGAGAACAGAAGACAGGTAAAAAAAAAAAAAAAACATTTCACTCAAGGGACATTTACAGGGAGAGATGAGTGTTTTTTTATAAAAGAACATCTCTGGACATCTTCTCTACCAGAGCCGTAGGAAACCACCTGAAACGCAAAGCCTCTCGCAGGGCTGGCAAATGAAAACGTCCAGCCTGCTTTTGAAATACCTGAGGTTAACATGTTGTTGATAAGCTCCAAGAACCCTTCTTCTGCCACGTGGGCATCCGTAAAGAGGAAGACGATGATTTTATTCTCGATCCCGAGTCTCGTGTAGAGAATCTTGAGGTCTTCCCGTAAATTGTTTTCGCCGTATCCTCGGCTGAGAACTATTTCAAAGACCTAAAAGAAGGTGAAAGAGGCATCCATTGGCCTATCATTATTATTATTTTTTTCACCTAGGGTTAGGTTTTACTAAAACCTCATATTCGGATGTTAAGGGTTTTCTTCTGTGTTGTTAGGTGGCACAGTGGCTAGAGTGCAGCACTGCAGGCTACTTCTGCTGCCTGCCAGCTGCCTAGAATTTGGCAGTTCGATTCTCACCAGGCTCAAGGTTGACTCAGCCTTCCATCCTTCCAAGGTGGGTAAAATGAGGACCCAGATGGTTGGGGGGCAAGAGGCTGATTCTGTAAACTGCTTAGTGAGGGCTGTAAAGCACTGTAAAGCAGTATATAACTCTGTGCTATTGCTATTTCAATTTATGTATTTGTTTATTGAATTTATGTCTCTCCAATTAGCCTTAAATCAGCTTTTCACAGCCTAAGGAAGATTGGCAATTTTCAATTCTGCCACGTTTTTAAGAAAATAGGTGAAGGTGTCAATGTGAACCCAGAGAGTCAAAAGTCCACTCTACTAGCAAAATCCCACCGTATTTTTTTTTTTATTGGCTCATGCTTGAGTTTTTGGTGCATCCCTGAAAGCAGATTGAAGAAGGCGGCCCAAGACTCCAAGAATTTGAACTGTCTGATGATTAGGACCGAATGGGACTCCACATCTTATGTTAATGAAAAATACTGGACTACAACAAAGGGGTTTTTTTTGGATGGAGCTGCACGGCTCACCTCACATCCCGCGGTGTAGGCGGCTAACCTCGCCAAGGACTGCTTTCCGGAGCCCCCGACTCCTACCAGCAGCGCGTGGCCCCGGTCCATTCGAATGATGCGATGAACGCGGGTCAGGTGTTCCAGAGCATCGTCGAACAGCACGAGGTTCATCTTTGTGTTCACTTCATTGTATTCCTCCAAAATCTCCTGCGAGCACAAAGACGGACACAAATGATGGCTTGGGGGTGAAGCTACAAGTTAAAAACAGGAGGTGCGAGATGACAAAGAAAGATTCTCCAAATTGGAGGTGTGGAAGAGACAGAAGGTCTTCAAAAATCTCTTGTGTAATGGTTGGGTCATTCCATTGAGGGTTTTTCTCTTTGTTGTCTATGTAAAAACTAGCTGGAAACTGTTTAATTATGTAAAAACCAGCTAGGAAATTTTAACTATGTAAAAACTAGCTGGAAACTCTTTAACTACATAAAAACAAACTTGGAAGCTCTTTAATTATGTAAAATCTAGTTAGGAAAATCTCTTTAACAATGTAAACATTTGTTAGGAAACGCTAACTAAGTGAAAGCTACTTTGGAAACTGTTCAATTATGTATAAACTAGTCTGGATACTGTTCAGCTACGGAAAAACTAGCTTAGAAACACTTCAACGTTGTTAAATCTAGCTTGGCTGCCCACATGCAAAGCAGGGATAAGGGAAGTGTCTCCAGCTGGATTTGGCTTTAACCTCATTTCAACTGCCAAGATATTTTTCCTCCTGAATTTAGAAGCTCCATACCTGGAAGAGAGCTTTGGCTGCGTCATAATCTTGGATGTCTTCGTAAACACGAGGCTCCCCTTCGTTCAAGGCCGTTCGGAAGTCTCCAAACAGGATGGGGTCCCTGAGTGCATTTTCAGCAGAGTCTTTGAAATTCGTTTCCAGCAGGCCTTGTATGAGGCCTTGGACCTTGGACAGTTCCAGAAAAGCCACCAGTCAACTCCAGAATTTGCAACGCATCCCAGAATTAGCAACCCCATTGAATTTGTAGCTCAGGATGGAACTGTGGGGTCCTTGGTGCTCTCTGAGGTTGATGGTTTGTTTGTAGACATTTCATTTACCAAACTAGGTAACATCATCAGTGTTGGAAGGGAGGTGGAGGGAGGAGGGAGAAGAATGTGGGTCATTGATGCTCTCTGAACTTGGTTGTTTTCTTTTCTTGCAGACATTTCATTTACCCAACTAGATAACATCACCGCTGCTAGAAGGGAGTTGGGCTTTCATTTATATGAACAGAATGCACACCCCACTCCCTTTCTAGCTCTGATGATGTTCCCTAGTTGGGTCATGAAGCGTCTGTAACAAAAGCTCAGAGAGCACCGAAGCCCCCACATTACCAACTCCAGAATTACCAATTTACACCAACCTTCAACCTCAGAGTTACTAACACACGTCAGTGAAAATCTTTAGTTAGAGGCGTGGAGTTGGTTTGGGATCTGGAGTTGAAGGATCAGATCTGCACTTGATGATCGAGACTCAATGAAACCCGAAATAACATTTTTTTGCAAGTTCTATGCCTTCTGCAAATACAACAGATAACACTCTGGGATCCTGTGCGTGTAGCTCTCTGCTGGTGTTTTGTGAGCAGCTACAGTAAAAATAGGACACTGCAGCAGTCATAAGTATGAGTCTCTTGGTCCTTATGGGACCAAGGAATGGGGCCTTATGGGAAAAGGCAGGCCTGTGGATGCTGGATCTAAAAATTGAGTCCGACTAAGGCTTTCTCTATCAAAAATGGTCTGCTCAGATCTTGCCTCCGAGTTCTTTTTGAAAAAGAGTCTGAAAATGTGATGTCCCGAATGGAACTGTACATTAGGAGTTTCAAAAAGAAGAACCTACCAGAGCTTTATCTGCCTTGTTGATCAGCCGGTCGTGGAAAACACGCAGGCATTCGTTTCTCCATACCCTCACCATCTGGGTGATTGTTTGGAACCTATGTCAAAGCCATCAGATCAGCAAAGACGAGTGCGTAAAAGGCCGAGTCAAATGATGATGGAGGAGGAGGAGGAGGAGGGAGGAGGAGGAGGAGGAGGAGGAGGAGGAGAAGGAGAAGGAGGGAGAAGGAGAAGGAAGGGAAGGAGAGAGAAGGAGAAGGAGAAGGAGAAGGAAGAAGAAGAAGAAGAAGAAGAAGAGAAGAAGAAGAAAGAAGAAGAAGAAGAAGAAGAAGAAGAAGAAGAAGAAGAAGAAGAAGAAGAAGAAGAAGAAGAAGAAGAAGAAGAAGAAGAAGAAGAAGAACAACAACAACAACAACAACAACAACAGCAGCAGCAGCAACAACAATCTTCCAAAGACTCTGGGTGTCAAATAATAAATTTTCTTCTTCCTCCTTAAACATGAATATTAAAATAATTACAGGTAGCTGTTGACTTAAAACCACCATTAGGACCAGAATTCTCAAGCCGCCTGATTTTGTGACATTTTCCTTCTATTTTTTGGGCCATGGTTGTTAAGCAAATTGGGGCCGTTGTTAAGTGAAGTACACAGCTGTTAAGAAAAATCTGGATTCTCCCAATGACCGGATTCTTCCAATGGAAGACAGCTGGGAAGGTCACAGATGGAGAAGAAGACATCTGGGAAGGTCACTGCTGCAACTATCATACGTACCGGTTCCCAAGTGCCTGAATTTTGATCACATGATCGGGGGGGGGGGAAATACTGTAACGGTCGTAAGTCCGAGGACTGCTCTTAAAGTCATTTTTTCCCCCCAGTGCCGTTGTAGCTTCAGACAGTCACTGAATGGATGGTTAAAAGCCGAGGACTTCCTGAACAGCTATCAGACACTCACCGTTCTGGGGTGGTTTGGACCAGCCCGTTGTAAACCCTGGAGAGGTCCCGCAGGTTAAAGATGTAGTGGAACTTCGAAGGTGTCGGCGGCAGGTCGTGGACGATGGTTTCGTAAAGGGCCAGAGTGCAGGAGGTGATTTTGTCCGCAATGGCAGCGATGGACTCGTCGAAGGTCTGACGATAAAAAGGGGGGGAAGATCATTTCATGAAAGGAAAAAGGAGAGAGAGAGAGAGAGAGAGAGAGAACCGTGGAAAAATACCGCCGGCTTTGTGGTCTGTTTTCCCTTGCTTTCTATTTTTTTTCTCCTTTCTGCTTAATACAGGTAGTCCTGGACTCACAATGGTTCATTTAGTGACCGTTCAAAGTTACAACAGCACTGAGAAAAGAGGATTGTTTGTCACGCTTATGACCGTTGCAGCATCCCTCGTCACGTGATCAAAATTCAGAAGCTCGGCAACTGGCATGTACTTATGGCGGTGGTGGTGTTTCCCAGGGTCACGTGATCCCCTTTTGGCGACCTTCTGACAAGCAAAGTCAGTGGGGAGCCCAGGTTCACTTAACAACCAGGTTACTAATGTCAGGGCTCCGGCATCCACCCCCATTTAAATCATGAACCTCCAGCCGCAGAAGATTTATTAGGAGTGACCATGTCGGCGTTACCTGGGTACAGCCAACTCTAAGACATATCGTTCATTTCCCCCTTCTTCTCCCCACCCCCGGATGTATATTCTCCAGTGGGACACCTCCATAGCCAAGAGTCATCAGTAATAATCTTGCGTGCCAGAAGCTTCGGCTGCCTAGCAATTATCTGAAGCATTTAAGGAATGCACTGCTTTCCCCCCACTCCCTTTCTGCTGACAACTCAAAAGACCAAAGGAGTACTTTTTTGAGTTGACAACTAACGTATCAACTGCACCAATTCACTTAACAACAGTGGCAAGAAAGGTCGTAAAATGGGAGGGGGGAGAAACTCACTCAACAAATGCCTCATCGAACACCAGAAATTTGGGCCTCCATTGTGGACATAAGCCAAGGACTACTTGTGACCCGATCTACACTGACTCCGTCTCTCCCTTCTCTCCCCACCGAGGAATCCCACGTACCGCCAGGTGCCCTTTCAAAATGGAGGCGTAAATCAAGTGCAGGGAGACCTCTGAAGGGAAGGGCACATTGAACACGCTGAAGAGGGAAATGAAGCGGGGGTCCACTTCGTTGCGGCCGCCACCGGCTTTGCCCATGGCGGCAATGAAGCCCAAGTCGCGGAGGTATTTGCAGTTCATCTCCTTCCCCCGGTCATACAAGGCGCCCTTCTCCAGCAGCAGTTTCAACAGAGCGATGGGCTGCTGGGTACCGTATTCGTCCACCTGGGTGGAAATGGAAGGGGGGAAAAGCAGGGCTGAGAGACCGAGGCTTTAGAAACTTCAGTTGAGGTTCACATGGTAAGACATAGAATGATAGGGCTGGAAGGCTGTGTCTTAGTCCTGCCTTCAGGTGCTCTGGAGAATAAGTCAATCTCTTCATTGTGACAGCCCCTCAAGTCTTGGAAGACTCGACCATAACAACACAAGAGCAAACAATAGATACAAACTCAAGGTTAACCGCACCAAATACGACTTCAGCCACAGAGTGGTCAATGTCTGGAATACTCTACCTGACTCTGTGGTTTCTTCCCCAAACCCCAAAAACTTTAACCTTAGACTGTCTACTATTGACCTCACCCCTTTTCTAAGAGGTCTGTAGGTGCACCAACGTGCCTGTATTCATAACTATGTTTTTACTTATACCTATTATCTTGTAAGCGATTGACAAATCAAAATAAATAAATAAAATAAAAATAAAATAAAATTATTCAGGGTTAGGGGTGACATGATAGCAGTCTTCCAGTTACATGAGGGGCTGTCACAGAGAAGAAGGGATTGACTTAATTCTCCAAAGCACCTGAAGGCAGGACAAGAAGCAATGGATGGAAGATAGAATAGAATAACAGAATTGGAAGGGACCTTGGAGGTCTTCTAGTCCAACCCCCTGCTTAGGCAGGAAACCCTACACGCCACTTTAGACAAATGGATATTCAACATCTTTTTTAAAACTCCCACTGTTGCAGCATCTACAACTTCTGGAGGCAAGTTGTTCCACTGGTTAATTGTTTTAACTGTGAGGAAATTTCTCCTTAGTTCTAAACTGCTTCTCTCCTTGATGAGTTTCCACCCATCACTTCTTGTCCTGCCCTCGGGGGCTTTGGAGAGTAGCTTGACTCCCTCTTCTTTGGGGCAGCCCCTGAGATATTGGAAGACTGCTATCATGTCTCCCCTGGTCCTTCTCTTCATCAGACTAGACATACCCACTTCTTCATAAAGCAACCATTCTTTATATGTTTTAGCCTCCATCCCCTAATTATCTTTGTTGCTCTTCTCTGCACCCTTTCTAGATCATCAAAGAGAGATCCAACCTAGAAGTAAGGAGAAACGATAGCTGTGGAATTCCTTCTACGAGGCCATCTCTGTCCTTCTCTACTTCTCCCAAGTGACTGTTAAATGACTTTTCCCCTTCTTAACTTTTAGGACTTTTCCTCTTTCTTTAACTTTGTAGAAGAAGGAGGTGTCGACGGGCATTGATGTGACAGGCCAAGCAGAACCAACACGAATGGAGGCCAATCTGGTTGGTTTGTTTTTGAGGACTACTTGTGAAGAGTTTGACAATGTTCTTCCCCTCTTCCATGTTCAGCTCTGTCTCCTGGAGTCCTTACCCGAGGCATGTTCATGTCGTCCATAAAGACCAGGAGCCGTTTTCCCATGGGAGGCCCGTAGGTTTCTTTGGTCCGCTTCTCCACGTTGGCTTCCATGTTCCTCTGAATGTCCATGGAAGTGGTGCGAGAGGAGAAGTTGATGACCAGCAGAACCTGGATGGGACAGACCCAAAATTATTGCCAGAAATAAAAGCTGGCGAGGGAGGCAACCTGGCGTGATTTGGGGGTGTGGTGGGATGTAGTCTGGATTGCCAAGAAAGAGGGAAGGGGGACCAAGAGACAACAAAGTTTGGACAGTTTGGTTGGGAGGAAGAGAGTTTAGACGGCTCCTCCCTGGAAGTTCCCAGAGTAGACCTTTAATGATGGAAGTCGTCTGCTTTGGTTTGGAAATATTTCCGTCTACAGGTGAGAGGAAATTGCTCAGAAGTAATGTCTTTCTTGGTACTTCGGGGTTTTACAATAGAGGAAGGTCTGTAGAGATTCTCAGTCATCCAGGTCATATTTGCCCCAAAGGTTGTCCTTTGGAACAACCATGACCTGGATGACTGAGAATATCTACACACTTTAACTATACAATTTGGGATGAACACCCTTTGAATGGTGTGGGAGCAGGAATGGATTTCCAGAGGGAAAAAGGGCAGACTCAGGTGACTCTGAGGACACAGATAAAACCTCCAAGTAGCCTCAATGACCCTCTGAAAGGATGCAAATGACCAGCTGTCTGCAAGGAATATAAATCCTCCCATTCCCTCCAGTCAGAGCTGAAGAAGCTCCTTGGATGGGAAGCAAAATGTCTTCGAAGAAGAAGAAAGTCCAGTTGCCTCTTGGAAAAAAAGCACCTTTGGGTTACAGTAGAGGAGCAACCAGGACATGGAAGAATGGCCCAATAGGCAGGAGGATGGAGTCCCGGTCCAGAACGCGACAGCCTTACGTTTGTGTCTGGGTTCAGCTTCCTGAGCAAGTTCTGCGTCGTGGCCGTTTTGGAGGTCCCCGACTCTCCCACCAGAACCATCGGGCGCTTGATCTTCAACATCTTCTCCAGCAGCCAAGTGGTGCGTGTGGTGTCCACAGTTGGAACTGAAGGAGGAACCATTGAAGGGAGCATCCCTCAGAAAATCAGTCTGGAGACCCAAGCCACTTCACAGAGAGGGCGTCCAACGGATCCTTTGCACCACAGAGAGGCCCCCACCCCATTACAACTCGAGCCCTGGGTGGGCTTTACGCGTCTCTTCCGAAAACGACACTTAATTTGTAATATTCGTGGAAGCAAAGGAGGTATGGTTAGGAGGGGTCGTTGTATTACACACGATTTATTTAAGTTTAATTTACTTTTTTTCTGACCCCATTTTGCTCACTGGAAATCCAGCTCTTGCTACCTTTTATTGAAGGTCGAAATGGCACTTAACCCTATTCTAACAACCTGTAGAATCTGAGAAGGATGGAAAGTCCAGTAATCGGGTCTAAGGAGCCGGGGTAAAAATATCGGAGACCGTCAGTTCACATCCTGATTTATCCATGAAAGACAGCTGGGTGACTTTGGGACAATGACTAGGAGACTGTGAGACAATCCCTTTCTCTCGGCCCAACAGGATTGTTGTTGTGAGGAAAACAGCTGGATAGGTTTGCTGCCTTGCAGAGTTTGTAAAAATAATAAGGGTGGAGGGGACGACATACAAACTGATAAAAGAATGCCTGAAAATACGTTGCTTTGGAAAGCACTCATCGAAACTGCGACTCTCAAGCGTTAACCGATGACACTCCTACCAAACGGTGCTCCGTTGGTTTCCCTCTTACCTAGGATGTCGATAAATCTCACTTCAGGAGTGTGGTGATACTGAGCAACCAGGCTGCTCCACGGCACCCACCTTCTCCCGTCAAAGTGGAAATCGTACAAGGTGGGGAGCTGCCCTGTGGGAGAGAGCAATTGGGACACCTCAGAACAATGGTGGTGGAAGAGAAACTTATTGAATGGCCACCTGGAGCCCCCGAAACAGGGCTGATGTTCCCTCAACTTCCTTCAGAACAAAGTGGAGGAGGAGGAGGAGGAGGAGGAGGAGGAGGAGGAGGAGGAGGAGGAGGAGGAGGAGGAGGAGGAGGAGGAGGAGGAGGAGGAGGAGGAGGAGGAGATGAGGGAAGGAGAAGAAGGAGAAGGAGGGAGGAGGAGGAGGAGGAGAAGAAGGTGGAGCAGGAGGTGGAGGAGGAGGAGACGGAGAGGAGAGGAAGCGAAGGAGGAGGAGGAGGAGGAGGAGGAGGAGGAGGAGGAGGAGGAGGAGGAGATGCGGAAGAGGAAGAGGAAGACGGAGAAGGAGAAGGAGAAGGAGAAGAAGGAGGAGGAGGGAGAAGAAGGTGGAGCAGGAGGTGGAGGAGGAGGAGACGGGGAAGAGGAAGAGGAAGCCAAGGAGGAGGAGGAGAGGAGGAGGAGGAGGAGGAGGAGGAGGAGGGAGGAGGAGGAGGAGGAGGAGGAGGAGGAGGATGGAAGAGGAAGACAGAGAGGGAGGAGGAGAAGGAGAAGAGGAGGAGGGAGGAGAAGAAGGTGGAGCAGGAGGTGGAGGAGGAGGAGACGGGGAAGAGGAAGAGGAAGCCGAAGGAGGAGGAGGAGAGGAGGAGGAGGAGGAGGAGAAGTCTTCTTCTGACCTCGAAAACCAACCTGGCAATTCTCCTGGCTTTGCTAAAATCGTCTCGTCGTTGACTGTTGACATGGAAGAGATGCGTTTAATAAAGTCATCAAATTTGCCCCTTCCCGCTTCAAGGAGACTGGCTCCTAAGGAGCAGTAAAGGGCTTCTAGGAAGTAGCATTCAAGCACATCGGGGTCCTCCACTTCAGCCTCGATCAGAGCATCGAGCATCATGCTCAGCTGAGTCACCTGTGGGAGGAAACCCCAGAGCTGAAAAAAAAACCACATCATCGGGCTGGCCATGAAAAGCAGGCCCGGTTCTTTTTTTGTTTTCTCCTTTCATGAAAACAAAAATCCGATTATTTACCATGTTCAGATCCGTCTGCGGGACAATCATCTTCATTTTTTCTCCTTGCCGTCCATCCACAATGCCTTCGACGATCATTTCGATCAAAAAAGGCACGTATTTGTCAAAGAGTCTGTCCAACAGTTGTTTCTCTTGCTGGAAAAATAAAAGTTATTCCAAGTTAGAAGAACAAGTCCTCCCCGTTCTTCTTCCTCCTCCTCTTGGGAGCATCACCTCAAGGCACCGATTTGGGAGAACGTCACAAAAGACCACAACTCTTGAACAAACAAACGAAGCTCGAGCTGGAATCTTATGAGAAACAAGAGCTATCATACAGTATGACTCATACAAATGTTCGGTTTTTTTTTTTAAAGTGTCTTCACTTATGCTTGTCCAGACACATGGAAGAATCCATTATCAGTCGTGGTCTTCAGAAGTTGTTCCAAGGTCATCGTTCGTTGTTCTTTACCTTGCTCCTTTCTTTTGTCCATTTATCCCAATAAGGTCTGTATCTCAAATTCTTCGGGTCTACAAAGACCATCCCACAACGTGATACAGTGGCTGGGGAGGCGTATTGTAGGTCGCCAACCTGTAAGGAAGGTTAAAAGAAGCTCCAAGACCGGATAGTGGCTAGAGGGATGTCCTGTTGGGTTGGAAATGGGTGAGGCTCCTTCCAAAGGAAGGAGGAAGCTCAAAGTCATTGGCATCGTGAGACCAGCCTGACCTCAAACAGAAGAGCACAATGGGCTTGAAGCCGGATACGCTCCCCGTTGGCCAGAGTCAACAGCTTGTTATCATCCATCACAGAATTCATGTTTTCTACCCAGAGAGCATCGACGTCGCCATCAAATAATATGTACCTGTGTATACAGATTGAGAAAAAAAAAATGCACCGAAGACCAACAACTCTTATTCCATTGCATAAGTGAGCTTGCTTCTTAACCTGCCTGTCTCAAACGGCTAAATGTTTGACCCACAGGCCCATATCTCCCCTTCTATTCTCCCCTCACCCCAAAATGAAAAAGTAAAATAAAACGGAGCATAACGAATTTTTTTAACAATCATGAAACGGAGTGGGTGGTCAAGGAATCCAAAGATTTTCCCAGTTGCAAAAACATGGATGCAGGATCCATTTACCGTCTCTCTTTTTTGTCGGTGGGTTTGTTGATTTCCCGGAAGATGTTGGACAAAACGCCATCGGTCCAGTCTCGTGTGGCGGGATCGAGGATGCCGTACAATTCGATCACACTCATGGCTTTGGGGTTCAGGATGTGCAGCTTGGTCAGCAGGCCTAATCTAATGAGGTTATCGATTACGAGAAGAAGAATTGGGTCAATGACATTCCCGTGGGGACCGGCCCAAAAAGGCTCGGATATGAAATCCTGTCCTGTCTCGGATGTGCCAACTCAGAATGAAGCTCATTGCTAAAAAGGGTGCCCCATTTCCCACACTGGCTAACAAAGACCACCACAAAATCCACAGGCGTGAAAAGGGAGAAATCACCCTGCCCGTGATAAGGCGGCTGATATTCAGGGATGTGATATTTCTGATGTGTCTGGATTATCGTTAATTCAGAAACAGATTTTCCATGAATTTGTAGGTACAGCCCAATTCACTTTTGACTCCTGCTCACATCCGCTTCGTTAAACTACGGAGTGGTGGCTTGGAAAAAAAAAAAAAAGTAATCACATCCCCGATTTCCAGGCTCCGAAAACCAAAAAAGACACAGTGAGACCCTTCCAAGCGGCTTCCTTTATGGTTCCTCACAACCCGGCAGAAATCTTGCCCAACTCAATTGGGCTACTGGCACTGTAAAACATATACTCTGGGAACTATCAGGAAGGAGCTGTCTTCACCTGCTCCCTCTTCCACAAACTATACTGAGTCACCTCTTACTTTCAGCCCCTCCCTCCAGGAATCCAGGCCACGTTCCACCACACTGATTGATTTGTGCTTACTTTGTCTGAGCGTGACACAAGGCGTTGATGACCACTGACTTGCCACCTCCGGTTGGCCCTACCACCATTGTGGTGTGTCGTGTTAGCATTGTTTCATACATTTGGACCACTTTATCCACCTGCGGGGAGGGAAAAAAAATACCCCAATGGCAGCCATCTTGACTGGAATTATAAACCCCTTCATGGAACTGACATTCATTGATCGTTTAAATCAGGAGTCTCCAATCTTGGCCACTGTAAGACATGTGGACTTCAACTCCCAGAATGCCTCAGCCTGAGGCATTCTGGGAGTTGAAGTCCACAAGTCTTACAGTCGCCAAGGTTGGAAAACCCTAATCTAAAATGATCATCTTCCCAATTTCAGACAACTGCATTATGGCTTGATGAAGCTTTTCAGACAAGCTTCATGAAGGCCAAATGATCTGACTGTATCTTGGCCATCTCTTTGATCTTAGTGACTTTCATTTAATACCTGAACAGGTAGAACCATGTAACCTTCTTCAGCCAGTACTTGTTCCACTGCATCGTTGAATTTGGGATAGCGGACACGGGGGCAATCCAGTCCAGGGAAGAGATCGGAGATCAAGCCAAGGAAAAGAGGAACATCTTCAAAGACAAACTTGGGGAGGTTCATATCTCGCAGGGCTCTCATGAGGACCACATCCTAGAGTGGGTTTGAACCCCAAGGAAACATTAAAAACGTTGGTGAGCGGAGTTGACTTCCTTGAATAGACTTCCCGTTAAAAAGGAACCCTCCAAAAAAGATAAGGCCTCTCGCCATTTAAAATTCATCTCAAGATGACCAAAGGGGTTAAAACTTAATGAAATTACCACGCTCCTGAAAGGCCATTTAATTATACCAATGAATTTGTAGATTAAGGAATTCTAGCCATGGACTCCTCTTAAATCAGTGTTAAAATTTAGGGATTTAGAAGGACACATCAATACATAGCTACAATATTAATTGAGGATGGTGTTATAAATCCTGGTGTACTTAAAATCCGGATCGTTGTTCTACTTTTATTTACACGCTTTTGGTGAATAAAGAGGGTGAGGGTAGTTGGAGATCCACTTTGTTGGAATAAAGAAAGCACCTGACATATCAAGAAGGTTAGGTTAACGTCGTTTTCTGGTCCTGTTTAAAAGCCATTGGCCACGGCGGTTGGGGATCTCATTTCTGGGTGATTTTTATGGTAAGTCTTTCGATAAGTTCAGACAGGGAAGAAATGCTGGTCTGGGGTAGCTGTTTTGCTCCTTGAATCCAAAGCTCTCACCGTTGATTTTTCAAGGTATCACAAATCCCTTGGTTGATCTACCTGTGGAAGTAAGTTTACCTCGGGGAGATCTGAAGACCCTCTTTTCAGCTCTCCGGCCATGACCAGGACAGACTTCAGAGCCCGAAGCCCAAAATCGTAGTGATGCTGTTTAGAAAGCTGTTCTCTTGCCAACTTGTACAGCACAGTCATCTTCTTGGCTAGCACCTATTGGACATTTATCCTAATTTAATATTTTATCTCCTATATTGTATTGTCCACATTTCTCTCTCTCTCTCTCTCTCACACACACACACACACACAAACACACTTGCTGACACTTTATTTAAACTAAATTTGTATATCAGTTGTTGCATGACCTCATGCTATACACTACATAAATAAACAAATCCATTGGACAAAATCAACAGGAAATGCCCTTGAACAGAAAGCTCTCGATGTACAACAGTCCACTTACTGTTTTGGTTCGCCGGCACCCTGTGCAGACGGCAACGGAATCGGACAGTGAGGAAGAATGGGGACCAGTCCGGGAGTCTGGGGAGGACTTGGATGAGGGTCCTGCATCTGATGCAGAGATGGGACCAGGGCCATCTGGGAGTGGGGTGCTGACTCTGGAGCCTCCGGAGTCTGGCAGCAGCAAGGCAGAGGAACGAAGGGAGCCTGTTCCCAGTGTGCGTATGCACAGAATTGCCAGAAGGCAAGAGCAGCTGAGACAAAAGGGGCAACTCGGGGATAAGGCTGGGAGGTGATTGCCCCTCCCATAAGGGATAAAGAACAGGCAAAGGTGAAGAAACCTTTGCAGGAAGCAAAGTCGTTTGTTCGGTTCAAGATTCATTCTTGAAGCTCTTTGTACTTCGGTTGGTTGTTCTTGTACTTCAGTTGGTTTCTTTCCTAGTTAACTGGATACTTCTGTTTTTGGCAGCACCTCAGAGAACTGAAACGTGGGTGCTTATCTCGGGGAATTGTTTGAGATTAATTCTAGCTGGGAATGAAAACAATTCCCAGCGTTGCAATAAAATATGTTTTGTTTTTAAAACAAGTTTGTGAATAATTACGGTTTACGAAGCCCGGGTCAGAACAACACCCATCCATTTGCGATGACCCTGCGACGCACCTTCGCCAGGAGAAATCCCTCGGAGAACAGCATAATTTCGCAAATCTGCTGCAGGTCAGGGACGATGACCACCACTGGCCTGAAAAGGGCCTTTACGGATTCAGGGAGCTCCGTTCGTCCCGCGTAGCCAGGATTCATGGTGATGAAAATGCCCATCCGAGGGTCCAGTGCGATTTCTTGCCCTTCAAACTGAAATGCGGTACTTTGGCCGAGGGTCCCAAAGAACCCCGGATCTGGGGGGGGGGGTGGATTAGGAGCCAGAATTTCAAGCAGGGGATTTTTTTTATTTTTTACCTCTTTACCTGAAATGTTTTCAGCTGGTTCATGAGGGCGTTTCGGATCGTCTGAATCTGGGAAGAGATGACCGAGAGGACGGAAGCGTCGATCCGGTTGAATTCATCAAAGCAGCCCCACGCTCCACACTGGGCGAGGCCCGAGAAGATTTTACCCACAGCCTACAGAAAGAAGACGAGGACTGAAGATGAGGTGTCTAAGGAGATTGTCAGTCATCCGAGTCACGGTTTGCCCCAAAGGTGTTTTCTTCAAAAGGCAACTGGACTTTCTTGGTTTCTCCTTGAAGAGGTTTCGCTTCTCATCCCAAGAAGCTTCTGCAGTTCTACAGAACAGTGGGGAATTCAGAATTCTTCACTCAGAACTAAAGAAGCTTCTTGGGATGAGAAGTGAAACCTCTTCAAGGAAAAAACAAGAAAGTCCAGTTGCCTTTTGAAGAAAGCACCTTTAGGTTAAGCAGAGATGGTTGCACATTGGTTTTTGGTTGGCCAGCAGACTGAAATCTTACGGCCACAGCGTAGAAAATGGAGAAGGGGAGAAGGGGAGATTCCTGACCTTGAAGTCCATGCCTTCTCCGCAGTTGGTGACCACACAAAGCAAGCCCAAAGCTTTGGCGAGATCCTTCGTTGTCTCGGTCTTTCCAGTTCCTGCTGGACCCGCAGGAGCTCCACCCAAGTACATAGACAAGGCCTTTGAAGGGGGAAAGAAGTTGAAAAACATGACTAGGACAGTGGCTGTTGATTCTGCCTCAACAGGACTTTGATCCTGACCCAGGAAGCAATCACTGGTTCATCTCGAAAGCAAGTTCCTTGTTGAGTTGTGGCTCCTGCCCTCAAAGGATCCGATCACCCCAACTTTGCAGCCTTAAAATCTGGCTTTTCTCCCAACTTCTGGGATGGTGGTCTGTCTACAAGACTGCATTATCGTTTATTAACTGCAATGGGTTATTCCTCCCGTTAAGCAACTTTATGGTTTCTTATTGTTTGGGGTAGAGAGCTGGTTTTTATTTTAACCAAACTCAAGTTATGAGATGGCTTGCATATCAGAATTGTAAATAAGGATGAGAAGAAGAATTAAAAGTGGGATACTGAAGGAAGACATATTCTGGTGCGTTTAGAGCCTCTGAATTCAAGATCTGCTTTTTTTTAAAAAAAATAAAGGGCATTCCAGAGTCAGAAGCCAATGGAAGGTCTCCTTGTTGGTTCACCTGTGTGAGCGTCAGGTATATCCGGTCTGTGAGGGGAGTGATGACCAGGCGCCCGTTTAAGCCCATGTATTCATAGCCGTAAGAAAAGGTCCCGGTGCATTGCCGTACGTTGAGTTCGTCAGGCTCACGGTCCCAGTAAAATCGCAACTGGCTCTCCCACTCAAATTCTCGGGCTTCCATAATGCTGACGAGAAAGGATTGGAACACGGTCAGAGAGCCCTTTCAAGATTGAGATGAAGAAAACTAACCAAGCAAATGTTGAGAAGAAGAACAGAGGTCAGAGGTGCTCCAAATTCATTATTTTTAACACTGTTTACAGACAGTCCTTGACGTGCGACAACAATTGGAAACAGACTCTTGGTTACTAAGCATGACCGCATTGCTTTGGGACGGCTGTCCCTGCGGTCCCAGTTACTGTTGCATTAGGTGAGGCAAATTCCTGCTGGCTTCCCACAAAGTCAGTGGGGAAACCAGTAGGAAGCTCCAAATCCCAAGCCCGCCGCAAGTAAGTGGATGCTCTTGTGGAAGGGGGGGGGGGTACAAGGGGCTGTGGGGGAGGTTCGTTGAGGGGGTGCAGGGCATGGCACAGAGCAAGAACAGCGAAACTGCAGGAGGCTACATGGGTGAGTGAGACTTACTCCAGCAATTTGCAACATGTCCTACCGTCTTCCCCACTGACCTTCTGGAGAAGCAGCCAGGAAACATTGTAAATGGCAATCACATGATCGCTTGGCCGCCAGTCGTAAACGCAAACAGGTTACCAAGCACCCAGATCACAACCACGTGGCCGCAAAAGTTCTGGAATGACTGAAGTCCAAGGACCGATTGCAACCACCATTTTTTTCAGCACCATCATAACTTGGAACCATTGAGGGCTACGTATGTGACCATGCCATTTGTGCCCAGTTGATTCTGAACTTCACTGGACTGTTCCTTCACCTCCAGGGGGGGACGATTTACCTGTCTCGTACAAAGGTATCAACAATATCCCTCGCGTGGACGTCAATGATGAGAACAGTGTTGTATTTCTTCCTGTCGTTCTTGCTTAGCGGCTTGGTGATCCGGGTCACCAGCGAGTCGATCTGCTGGTGCATTTTCTTGGCGTAGATCTTCATGGCTTGTTTCTCTCCTTTCTTGACCTTCCGGAAGATGTCTTCGACCTCCCAGGTCCACCACACCTGGTTGGCTGCCAGCACCATCATCCCCTGATACATCAGCATCCAATCAACTCTGCGGAAAAAGGCGGATTTGCAAGGGTGGCAGAGATAAAGATATTTTGCTTTGTCTCAATGTTTGGAGCTGTAGACATGCAAGCATTAAGAGGTAGTGTAAAATAATAATAAGAGAATGAATAAGAAGAAGAACTTGTTTGCTTCTGGAACAACGGATTGAGCCAAGTGTTCTCTCTTAGTTCAGAGGTCTCCAAACTTGGCCAACTGAGGAATTATGGGAATTGAAGTCCACAATTTAGACTAAAAAGTATGAATTGAAGTCTCAAAGCAGCTAAGTTTGGAGACTCCTGATCTAAATATCTGATAATAGATAATATAGACTGAAGTTTAGAGAGCAGACTAAAAACCCCACCTTTGGATTGCTGCAGTTTTATAAAGTTCTTGGAGCACCAACAATACTGGTGGTCCTGGAGAACCACCCTCTCCCTCACCTGCTTCGGTCTTCGCAATACCGAAAGATGGCTTCCTTGGTGATCAGCCTGTTGGTCCTCCGCATTTCGATCAGCACCGCCGTCATCCAGTTTTCAACTCTGCCTTCCGCCGGGATGGCTTTCCGGAACTCCATCACTTCATTTTCTGCGGAAATCATGGCAGTGGCGATCTTCATCCCACTGTCGTCCTCGTGAAACTTCAGGGCAGCTATGTTGTCGTACATCTGAAACAAGACCAGGAGGAAAGGCGATCGAACCGGGCGAAGGAAGCTACCAGCAGTGGCCCAAAGGGAGAAGATGAATTTAATTCTTCTGGGGATTTCCCCATCACCCCCTACCTTGATCATGTGCTCTTGAACGCACAAGGGGTCACTGCTTCCGAGGATGCTGAGCAGCTCGTCGTCCGAGATGAAGAAGAAACGCGGGAAAGCGTTCCTCTTGGAATCCAGGTAATCGTTCAAACTCTTCTGGCACTTTTCCAGCCCATCGCTTATGTTCTGAAGTTCGCTAAGACGGTTGTGAGCTTCGCAGCACCTCTTGATCACCGGATCTTTGACCGTTTCTCCCATGATCTGCAGAGATCGGGAGGAGGGGGAGGAAGAGGCTGAAAAGCCACCAAGGAGTAATCCCGTGAATGATAATAATATACGCCTCTTCCCTTAAGGTCTCCCAAAGCAGAACAAAAAAACAGATCAACGTTATACTATAAAAAAGGAACACGAAAGTTTACAGAAACTGTTCATGAAACACAAGCCAAAAGACTATATTTAAATTAAATTTTAAAAAACCCAAACATAACACACACACAGGGAGCCCAAGGATAAGGTATTAAGGAGAGAGAGAGAGGTAAGGGAGGGAGGGAGAGGGGGAGAGATTGATTTTCAATTAAACATGTGAAAGGCTCACATATTTGGGACCATTTGAGTTTCATACGTCTGTTTGATGGTTTCCTTTGGGTTCTGGAGCAATGGTGTGCTAGCCCACTCTTGGAACTACATGATATTTCTTGGCGGCCTTTTTGGTGACCATCTCAATCTTGTTAGTCTACTCAGAAGGTTCTGCCTGGAGACATTTAGATTTTTCTAGACTTCAATCAATATCTTGACTTGGGCCCTACATTCTTGAGGGAGCCTGCTCAATGCTTAAATAGTCATCCAGAAGGACTTTCTCACTTCGAGAGCCAGCGCACACCATTCCCTCTTACTGGGTCTCCCCATCAATACACAATTTAGTTACTTGCCCTTTTGAAGACCCTGTCTATGTTGTCAAATTTTTTGGCTTCCTCAGGCAGCTGGGATCTGATGTCTCCCCCAATGAAGATGCTTTCCAGATACATCCATTTCCGCTGAACGACCATCCAGATCTAGACAGAGGAAATGCAGCGTTGACCAAGGGAAGGGAGGCTAGCGAAAGGTAAGTCACCTTTCCACCTGTCCACTTGGAGCGCCAGCCTCCCTACCTCAATCACTTCACCAATCAAAGAGAGGGTTTTCTCCCAGTTGTGGACGGTGCCCAAAAAGGGTGCCACAAATCGGCTTCCGGAAATACTTTGAAGGTTGACGGCATTGTCATCCAGGATCTGAATGATCTCATCGACGGATCCCAAAATGAAGCCCCGTTCTTGAGTCCCTTTGAAGTACCGTTGGACGGTAAATTTCATGTTCTCCCAAGTTTCAATGATTTCCTTCACTCCCTAGGAGAGGAAACAAGGGACGTTCTAAGAACTTGCCCCTGGTCGTTACTAGAGACGACCGAAACACGGGAGAACACCTGACCTTCTCGATGCTCAGCTCTTTGACGGCAGACCCCACAATCTCGTTGATTACGTCGGAATATTTGTGCAGTTGCATGGCAAACATGTTCTCCAAGGTGAAGGTTTCGGTGGCCATGTCGAAACTGGTGCCTGTCCTGCTCATCAGCTCCTTCCAGTGTCTGAAAGAAGAGGAGAAGTCAACACAGGCCAAGGGTGGATTGAAGTGAACCAAAGTGATTTGTGTTTTAGGGGTCTGGGGGCTAAAACATATGAAAAACGGCTGCAGGGATATTCTTTTAATATTTGAGGGGCTTCCACAAAGAAGAGAGGGTCAATCTATTCTCAAAGGCACCTGAGGGCAGGACAAGAAGCAATGGATGGAGACTAACCAAGGAGAGAAGCAACCTAGAACTAAGGAGAAACTTCCTGAACAATCAAGCAGTCGAACGAAGTTGTGGGTCCTCCATCAATGGAGATTTTAAAGAAAAGACTGGACAGCCATTTGTCCAAAATGGTAGAGGGTCTCCTGTGTGTTCAGGGGGTTGGACTAGAAGACCTCCAAGGTGCCTTCCAACTCTGTTCTTCTGTTTGGTTTTTAAAGAGAGAAGATGGGAGAAGAAATTCACTCTGATTTTATGGATTTAACCCAGGCCATGCTTCCCAAGCTGTACGTGACTTAAAATGTCCGGGTTTAATGACAACCTTCATTGTTATGAACAGCCCCCCATGGATGAGGAGAAGCCAAACCTCTCTCGTAAGGCTTCATTCTTCAAATCCAGCAGCAAAGGAATGGATTCCTTGAAAGCTTTCATCTTCATTTCCAGGTGATAGGCCACCGGCATGCTACGCACGTGTTTCGGCAACTTGCGAAGGGTTTTGAGATACCCTTCAATTCCTTCCTGTAACACCTGGACATTAAGATTCACCCAGAGGGTCTGGGACCATTCCTCTTTGGCAGCCTAGGAACCCGGAAAAGTCTTGTAAGAACATCTTCAAATTGGCAAAGAGATCAAAGAGAAGATCATCAGCTCAAGAACACCAGACCTCCCAAATAAAGGTTCTTGGAGGCCACAGGCTATCTTCTCATTCATCTGAATGAATAGCACAAGGATAATCCAAAACAGTAGACCACCATGTAGACCACACAAAACTCAAAATTTGGTTGACGACATGAGGTCTGGGGTCCAAAACTCTGAATAAAAAATTGACCGATTTTCGAAAACCATTCTACCTGCTGCAGCTTATAGATTTCGTAGATCTGCCTGAGGCCTTTCATTTCTTTTTGGATTTTGATCATGTCAGGATACATTGTGATGGGCAGGTCAAAGAGTTTTTCGGCGTTGGCTAATTCTTGCCGATTCCTCTCGTGTTTCTCCAATTCTCTTTCAAAAACCACCATCAACTCCAACCCTGCAGGGGACAAATAAATTCAGAACCGAATCCAGAAGGGTGGGAAACCTCAAGAAGAATTTGAAAGAGGGCAAGAAGTCACAACATCTCGGCGAGAATATCACCCAAAGCATAGCAAGCTATGTTTGTCTTAGGGAATGAATCTAAACATTTGTCTGAATTCCATGCCATGTTCAAGAATTTTCTACCCCAAACCTCCCCTTGAAAAAACACCCGAAAATAAAGATAGGCAATTATAAGTCATTAATATAGAGGACATAAATAGAATGGAATTGGCAGAAGCTTCTGACCCAACGAAGTGTCTCTACGATGTTCTTTGGGGGATAAAAAGGAAGATCTGTCCAAGAAGTAAAAAGAGACCCTGTTTTTAACAATCTTGCTTCTCAGCATATCTCCTAAAGCTGCTCTTCTGCAGCTACCATGCCACCAGGTTCCATAGGACTTGAAGAAAACATGACCAGGACGATGGAAAATTGGACAAACGAGACCGGAGGTAGGAAGGAGCATCTGGTCAAGGATGGAGGTGGTGGTTGCATTCTCTCCCAAACAAGACTCTTAAGACCCAAGACCTTCAATCTACATCAGTGTTTCTACCCTGCTTTCCAGCTATCTGGGGTCGGAAGCAGCAGGTTCTCCCTTACCTCTATCAAGATTTTCACCGACAGAACCTGGTCCCTCGGTGACAAACCGTTGGTAGAAGTCATCGATCTCCTTGCTGTAATTTCCAATCTGCTCCCTTGTGATCTAGGAGGCATAATTCCCAGTTAGAAGGCCAATCCAGCTTCTGAACGCTCTTCTCCTTCGTGTCACAATGCGACAACCCCCATACCTCCGTAAAAGTCTTCTTGATGCTGCCCAGGCTGTGATCAACTCCGGCCGCATCAACATAAAGAGTTTCCCACATCAGCTTTATCTTATCCACCAGGTTCTTTTCTTCTTCTGTTATCTGGAGAGGAGGAATGAGAAGATTTCTTTAGAAGGCTCAGAGATTTAAGTTATTTAGGGAAAACATGTGGGATTATTTGGGATGCTGAGGATTCTCCCGAGAGCATCTTTTAAAATTAGCTAGCCAGGTCCTAAAGGCCACCCAACCCCACCAATTTTTCCCTTCATCCATGCTGGACCTTAATCTGGTAGGTATCTCAGCATCTTTGACAATGAAACTTACAGCAATGTTGTACATGCCCAAGGTCCGATATCTCTCTTGAATATCCAAATACTTGAGTTCCACTTCTAGAGATATCTGTTTGATCTCGGCTATTGTGCCCAGGACAAATTTGAGATCTTCCAAGGTATTGGGGGTCGTTTTCAAATTGTGCGACAATCTCTGGAAAGCATGTTCATTTACTCATTAATTCACTCAAACATTGCAAAGGACCATTTGGCTAAAACTACTGTCCAGACTCCATCAGCATGTTTTTAACTCAGAGGACTGTTAGCAAGGAATTAAAGTGTTGGTCTTCAAGAACTTGGAGTGCAAGACATTATTTATGGGATGATGTCCTACATGCCTTGAAAATTGCCTTGGACTAGTTGGGGGTCAACATTAATTTGTGCCTAGAGCAGAGGTGTCCAACATTAGCAATTTAAAAACTTCTGGACTTCAAATTCCAGAATTCCTTAACCATTCTGGGAGTTGAAGTCCACAGGTCTCAAATTCACCAAGGTTGGACACCCCTGGCTTAGATCCTGGACTCAAAAGAAAGATATCTTTGATCTTTTTCACCAACCATTCCTCTGTCCTCTCCAGGGAGTTCTAGGAATTGAATTCTGGCAACTGAAGACCACAGAACTTATAATCACCAAGGTTGGACACTCCTGGCCTAGATCTTGGTCTCAAAAGATAAGATACGTTTGATCTTTTCTCCATCTGTCCTCTCCCAAGTATGGTAGGACCAAAGTGAGCATCCCTAGCTGGAGAAAACCTACCTCAATGTTTTCTTGGAGACTATACAGCACCTCTTTGGCTGACTCGTTGAGTAGCTTCCCAAGGGAAGTGATCCAACCTCTAGCATTCTCCTGGACTGTGAAGGCCAACGGGGACAGCAACAGGCGGATGCATTGCTCATCTTTGACCATGGGCTGTTGCATGACTTCCTGGGCCACCTTCATGTAGAACTGCAGCTTCTCGTCGAAAACCACGCAAGGCGGCTTCTTGGCTGCAAACTTCTCCATGACGATGGCCTTGTCCAGTTTCCACAGGGGCCGATACCGCTTCCAACGGTTGAGGTATTTGGTGAGAGAAGCCAGGAGCTTGTGCATGTTCTGCGTGATCAGGATGGCCTGTTCGATGACTGTTGGGTTCTGGGAGATGTCGCTGAAGAAGCTGAAGATGACCGGTTCATCGTCCCCTTTTTGCTGAGGTGGGCACTCAATGCAACTGCCGTGCAACCAGCGAATAAAAAGCTGCACGGAGAGAAAGGAAGATTCTTGAGCTAAGCTTTGCAGGAAGGGGAAGAGGCACAGTGCTCACGTCACCGATAGTTAACAAATCTGCCAGTTTGGAAAAAAACAAGGGATGGGTGGAAACTGAAAGTCCAGCTGAAAAGAGGCGGCCAAGTCGGTCTATAAATTGGACCTAGTCTTGAAACACCATTTCAGGCTTCAACTGGCAAACAGGACTGGAGGCCAACAAGAATCCAAGACCCCTGTGTAAGTATTCACTGAAGAAAAGGTTAGAAAGCCATAAGGAATTATTTTTTTCTTTTTTTTTTTTTTCATTTGTATTTTTATTTTTTTAATAATAAGTTTTTAGATGAGGAGGTGATCAGGAAAATATTAGAACGTGCAAGAAATGAACAGATTAACACTAGCAATCTAGGAGAAAGAGCAAACTTGAATATTATATGATATGGAAAATATTTTATCAATGGTTAGAGAATAAAAAAGGAATTTGGAAATGAGGAAGAATAAAAGAGAATAGAAAACGAAGTAAGATAGAGATACAAATAAGATGATGTCGATATATGTATGATGAGAATATTGAGATATAATGCTAATAAGGTATTATCACCAGAAGAGCTGTATAATATTTAGCTGTTTGATGTATCTTAACTCTCAGAGAAATAATTTTAATGTGAATGGCGTTATAAATGGTGAAGGATGTGGCACAGAGGTGTTGGTGCCCAGACGACACGCTGCTTGAGAAAAAATTCTAATAACGCTCAGCTCCCTCTTTCCCAGCAGGAGGCTCGGTTCCCATGGCTTCCTTGGTTTTGCAATCATTCAATATCCTTTGATTTCTCTCTATGTCAGAATGAGCTTCTACCCTGGGAGGGTCTGATGCCCACATGAACTTCCCCCAAATCTGTAAACCTGATTGGTCACTGAACTGACCCTTTGTTGGGATGGTGGGAGGTCCCTTCTCTCTCACCTAGACCTCAGCTAGCACGCTGGCATCTCTAAACCTTGCCCATTCGATATAGGATGAAAGGCGTGAAAGATTACTACCCTTTTACACTACGATTTCAAAGAATAGGACATTAGATGTGTCTCGACATGACTGTGAGTTACCTTGAGGATACCTAATATAACCCAATAAAAGAAACTTTGTATGGAAGAATCTGTAGAGTTGTCTATCTGTCTTTATATTCAGCAAGCGAACCAAAAGGCAGAATAGGGGTCTCACCTTGGTGGTTTCCACACAGTCTCGAATGCAATGGATGCTCATCTTCTCAATTTCTCCCATGTTCGGCTGGAGGATGATCTCAGGGGCGGACAAAATGGTCTCAGCTTGGAAGAGCGGAACGTCCCCAACCACGGCGGCGTTGAAGGACTGCAAATTCCTTCCGAGACAGGAAAACAGTCAGAGGGAACAAACCACCAGAGACCGGAGAGAAATGAGAGGGAGGGGCAGATTTACTTTACTCCCAGCCTATCAAGTACTTAGGAGGCAAAGGCTGGGAAGCAGAAGGAAGCAGGGGTGAGCTACTGGGGGTTCAGGAGAGCCCCAACTAAGATTCTGTGCAGTTTGGAGAACACCCCCCCCCAAATCCCACTCCTGGTTGGCTCCGCCCACCCCGCCCCGCCCCTCCCAGAAGTCCCCACATGGCCCATTTTGGATGCAGGTAAGTGCAGGGAGCGTGCGGAGCAGTGGTGGGATTCAAGTTTTTTTTTTTTTCTACTACCGGTTCTGTGGGCGTGGCTCGGTGGGCGTGGCAGGGGAAGGATACCGTAAAATCCCCTGGACAGAGGTGGGATTTGCTGGTTCTCCGAACTACTCAAAATTTCCACTGCTGGTTCTTCAGAACTGGTCAGAACCTGCTAGATACTACCTCTGGTGCAGAGGCCCCGGGAGGGCGAAAAAGCGGGCCTCCCAGAAGTTCGGGAGGGCCGGAAATGGGCCTGTTTCTGGGTTCCAAAGAGCCTCCGGAGCCCGGG
Organism: Notechis scutatus; assembly: GCF_049901735.1. NCBI lineage: Eukaryota > Metazoa > Chordata > Lepidosauria > Squamata > Elapidae > Notechis > Notechis scutatus. The sequence goes on along the minus strand of NC_142021.1, from coordinate 2,324,885 downwards.
GAAGTGCAAAAATGACACGACCACCCCACCGTGGTGCAGGAGGCCGACTAGGCCACGCCCACCCAGCCACCGGGCCGAGAACCCCTTGCTAAAATTTTTGAAGCGCCCCCACCTCGGAAGGCTGAACCTCTGGTCCCGGTGTGACCTACCCGGATTGGATCCCGCGGACTTACTTCAGAACCAAGTTGGTCAAGCTTTGATAGATTTTCTTCTCCCAGAAGGCGTAATACGCCGCGAGCCGCGAGGCTTTCCCTGTGTTGGTGTTGGCCACCAGGCCTTCCATTTTGGTCAGCAGCGGCCCCACCGAGGTGTACTTGCGGACCAAGTGCTCCATGTCCCTGACTCGCTCGCGCTTGATGAACTCGAAGTAATCCTTCACACCTGCCCAGGTGGAGGAGACCGAAGGAAAGTCAAAGTAGGAACGGCTCAACGAGGGCGCTAAAAGTATAATTCCACCGGAAATGGCTTCGTTTGGTGGCGAGAATTCAGACAAAAGTTGGCAAAACGCCCTTTGGGAAGCTTCAGGTGTTCTCGAGGAAACGTGGAACCTATATCCCCAAGGGGGATTTCTGGCCTGGTTTTGAAGTTCCCTGCAGTCTCGAGACCACATTTCGGGCGCTCGGCAACTGGCCTGCATGACCATTTGCAGCATTCCCATGGTCATTTTAAGGTATTTTAAGATATTTTGGCACATAGTGAACAATTGCTGAGCAATCACAGCTTTCATGATGGCTATAAGTGGCCGTAAAATAAGGAAGGAAGAAAGAAAGTATTCATGAACTGGAATAGAGCTTCAGGTCAGCCAATGAATAGCACAGCAACTAAGTCAGCTAATGAGGACTGTTTTGGAAACTGAAACTGGAAGTAGCCTAGGCATGGCTCTTCGTTAAGCTCTGCAGCTCTGAAGCTATGTTGAGCTCAGAGTCGGTCGATTGAAAATGAAACTGCTTCTCTCCTCTGCTATGTATAATGCTTGCCTGCTGAACTAAAGTGAAACTGATGTCTGTTTCTGTGTGCTACTGAAGTTACCTGCAACATGTTTCTGTCTGAGTTTACTCCATGTTGGGGAAATCTACAACTGGTTTGTAAAATCTACTTATGTTTATAAAGAAGTTAAATGAAGCCTCATCCATCTGTGTTTATTTTTCTGGAGCTGAATTCACGCTACAAAACAATGACTTATTTATTTATTTATTTATTTATTTATTTATTTATTTATTTATTTATTTAAATGACCCCATAATCCCTTGCATCGGGGTGGAGTCGGGACAACTGAATGGAGCTGAGTGTTTTAATGGCCAGGTGCCCTTCCTGTCACCAGTACCGAGTTTTGTTCAGCAAATCATATTCTCATTGTGCCCCGAGAGAGAAACATCTGCCTCTACCTAGGATCGAACTCACAGCCTCCTGATTGTGAGGCGAGAGCTCCACCTCTAGGCCACCGCACCACTCCCGTAGGACCTGCTTTATGACTGTCGCAATTTACAACTACCTATTCGTTCATCTCCATGGTTCAACTCAACTGGAGGCCACGCAGTTCACAAGGGTGCCATTTTGTAAGACGGCTCACATTTACGCCGTGGAGTTTTCCCCATTCAACTGAAAGGAACAAAACAAGGAACAAAGAATTGGCCAACCGACCTGGGAGTTGGCCGTCTCCTTTGGAAGGAGGGCTTTTGAACAGGTTGGCCGATTCAATCAATCGAAGTTTATTATTGATGTCTTCGGCATTCTTGTGGATCTGATGCACGAGGGATTCAAACTTCCCAATGGCCTGGGTGCACCGTATAATATAGTCACCAATCCCTGGGAAATAAAAGTCATTTGATCAGGCTCCACACCCTACACAGGCGTGTTCGGGCTGGTGGTGTATCTGCGTGAGTGTGACAAACTAACAATAAGAGGGTAAGAGAGTCGGAAGGGACCTTAGAGGTCTTCCAGTCCAACCCCTGCTCAAGCAGATGAGTGCTTTAGACTTTAAGAGAGCTGACGTGGACAAGGAAAGAAAGAGCCTCGGAAGGATTCCATAGATGGATATCCCAAAAGGGAAAATAATTCAACATGCTTGGGAAACTCTGAAAAACAACAAAGGAACAAGTAAAAACGATACAATAGGGAACAAAAAAAATACCATATCGACTCAGCCTTCCATCCTTCTGAGGTGGGTAAAATGAGGACCCAGATTGTTGGGGGGCAAGAGGCTGACTCTGTAAACTGCTTAGAGAGGGGCTGGAAAGCACTGGGAAGTGGTATATAAGTCTAAGAGCTAAGTGGGAAGGAAGGAAGGAAGGAAGGAAGGAAGGAAGGAAGGAAGGAAGGAAGGAAGGAAGGAAGGAAGGAAGGAAGGAAGGAAGGAAGGAAGGAAGGAAGTGCCATGGTGGCACGGTGGTTGGAATGCAGCATTGCGGGCTAACTCACTGCTCACTGTCAGCAATTTGATCCTGCCCGGCTGAAGGTTGACTCAGCCTTCCGTCCTTCCAAGGTGGATAAAATGAGGACCCAGATTGTTGGCGGGGGGCAAGAGGCTGACTCCGTAAACCGCTTAGAGAGGGCTGGGAAACACTGGGATATGGTATATTAAGTCTAAGTGCTATTGCTCTATGACACCAGCGTGGTTGAACAAGGAGGAAGAGATTTCCTGCTTAGGTGGGGAGGGCTGGACTAGATGACCCTCCCTTCCAACTCTGATTATCTGAATCTGAATCTGAATCCTGCTAGGAAGTTCGCGGGACATCTGTGTGGGTGAAAACACAGATACCCACTCACAAGAGTAATTCAAGACCGGGAGGTCACATTTTTGTTATATTTAAACGGTGGATCCTCTCCCGCTCCCAGGGCTGACTCCGTGAAGTAGGTTACCTAAAGAGTTCCAGTTGAGTCTTTTGTAACCCGATCGGAAAACCCGCCAGAGGTCTTGAATGTGTTCGTCCAGGAGCTGCATCTCAGCCTCGTTCAAGGTTCCTACTAACTTGTGGTAGTGGTCCAGCATCTGCTTGATGCTATCCGTGTATCTGAGACGCCAAGGGAACGGCGAAGAATTTAGACTTCCGAACTGGGCGATTTTAGCCACAGAGAAAACGACCTCAACTTACAACCCCAAGGGGACCCCCACGGATTTCCGCTGCTAAGCGAGACAGTGGCAAAGTGAACAAAGTGAACCCATTTTGCGACCTTTCCTTGGCCCGGTTGTTAAGTGAAAATCACGGCAGTTGATTAAGTTAGTGACACGGTTCCAAGGTCTTATCTGGCTTCCCTTGTTGACTTTGCTTGTCGGAAGGCTGCAAAAGGGGGAATGACGTGACCCCGGGAAACCCTGCAACCGTCGTAAGTACGAGTCAGCTGCCAAGCAGCTGAATTTTAATCATGCGACCACGGGGATACCGCAACGGTCGTAAGCGTGGAAAATGGTCATAAGCGGCTGCTTTTCAGTGGGCCATTGTAACTCTGAGCGGTCGTTAAATGAATTGTGGTATCCATGGCCTTTTTTTTTGGTGCTCAGAGAAGCTTCATAGGCCTAGCTGATTCTTTCAAAAGAATAGAATAATAGAATAAAATAGAGTAACAAAGTTGGAAGGGACCTTAGAGGTCTTCTAGTCCAACCCCTGCCCAAGCAGGGGATACCCTATACCCTTTCAGACAAATGGTTATCCAATCTCTTCTTTAAAACTTCCAATTTTGGAGAATTCACAGCTTCTGGAGGCAGGTTGTCCCACTGGTGAATTGTTCTAACTGTCAGAATTTTTTTTCTTAATTCTAGGTTGCTTCTCTCCTTGATTAGCTTTTACCCATTGCTTCTTGTCTTGCCTTCAGGTGCTTTGGAGAATAGCTTGACTCCCTCTTCTTTGGGGCAGCCCCTCAAATATAGGAAGACTGCTATCATGTCACCCTAAATCCTTTTTTTTTTCATCAAACTAGACAGTTGCTCAGTTCCAGCAACTGTTCTTAATAGGTTTTACCCTCCAGTCTTTTGGAAGAGCCTTATAGCTCCCGCTGCCTTAAGAAGGTTCAAAACATTCTCAAAGATCCATCTCATCCTGGGAACGCTTTTTTTGAACTATGACCATCTGGCAGACGGTACAGGTTAACAATAAAAACAAGGACAAATAGGCTGAAAAACAGCTTCTATCCCACGGCAGGAGCTCTTTTGAATTCTATTGTATATAGTGCAATATGAATGCAATATCGGGGGTTTTCAATTCAATGTGTGGAGTGGGAAGGATTTGTGTTTGTGTTTATTTTCATGGTCATGATGTGCACTGAAGATGGTGTTCGATTTCATTGTACGAGGTGCAATGACAAGAAACTAAACTAAACAGTCTCCTAATCATCTCTGTTGATTAAATGTTTTTAAGAGAAGCAACAGCAGACCTGACCAGTAATGAGGCCAAGTCTCCCACCCACCCACCCACCCCCCGAGTCCTCCATCCTTACCGCAGAAATTTGTCTTCCTGCAAAGCCACATTCCTCGCAATTTCGGGCACGGGGAATCCCAGGTGCTCCATGTACTTGGTTTCGTTGATGATCTCCCGAAGGACGGGCGAAAAGTTGACCACGAAACGTGTCGACTTCTCACTGGTGGTTTCCACCTCCTCTGAACGTACGCTCTGCGAGGGAGAAGATCGAGTTAAGACTACACTCAGGAGAAGAGGTGGAATCCACGCCAGGGAGGGATGAAAAGTCTCCTTTCCATCCGCAAGAGAGCTGGAAGGGGCCTTGGAGGTCTTCTAGTCCAACACCCTGCTCAAGTAGAAGACCCTGTTTGAGACAGAAATGGCTGTCCAGTCTCGTCTGAAAAAGCTCCGGTGCAAGTGTTTCCTCCTTTTTCTAGTGTTGTGTGAATACACTTCTTGCTGCTGTCAAAACGTGTAATATTATACATTCCCTTTATCCTATTTTTCTGGTATTATGCCTAGTTAAAAGCGTTCTGGCTTATAATCTATATGCTGTCTTAACATTTTTTTCTAACCACGTATGCACTTTCGTCCAAAAGCGAAAAAAAATTAGGTCTGATATTGATGTAAGTGAGATCTCTCCCTCCCTGGGGACACGAAGAGAGTTGATGTCCAGAAAGAATTCTACTCACCGGTTCTGGAGCCTCTGGGCTTGACTGAACGATCACCCCGGTCAGATGAACTCTAGCAAGGAGAGTTTTTTTCAAGAGAACCGGAAGCCTTTCTTCGGTGGTGTTTCTCCACTGGTCGTACTTCACATCTTCGTATTCTTTCATCCTCTTTGCCACCTCCAGGTATTTTTGCTTCACCTGAAACAGACACGAAAAAAACTACAAGGATCTTCCTCGAAAGGCTTTCCCCCACCTTTCCCACCGATATTTGGGCACACAAAAGGCGATTCTGTTGTTGTTAGTTGCAAAATTATTATTAATATTTTCTATTATTAATAATATTTATATTATTAATATTCCTCCAGGCCTTTCTTGTCCTCTACCATCTTCTGAAGTCCGTTTAAGCTCACGCCGACTGCTTCAGGGACTCCCTCCCTCCACCTCCTTCTCTGCCATCCCTTCCTCCTTCTTCTTCTTCTTCTTTGGCCCTCCATCATTCCAGGAAATCCTTCCTCCTCATTAGGTGTCCAAAGTCTTTGGTTTTCCTCTTCGGGATCTGGACTTCTAAAGAGCAGTCAGGGTTGATCTCCTCTCTAGGACTGACCGGTTGGATCGCCTTGCCATCCGAGGGGTTCACAAGAGTCTCCCCCAGCCCCAGAGTTCAAAGGCCTCCATTCTTGGGCGCTCAGCCTTCCTTATGGCCCCACCCTTTCACAAGGCACTCCCAAAATTTAGGTGTCCATCCTAAAAATCTCTATAGCCTGCTCTTTGATTCCCAAAGAAACAGATTTTTAAAAAAAATAATTCTCTACCTTCAAGGCCAACTCCAAAACGTAGGAGTTATCCAGCTACTCAAGAACAAAACCAGGTGATACAAATACTTATTATTTATAACTTCAGGTAGTCCTCGACTTATAACTATTCCTTTAGTGACCATTCAAAGTGGCAGTGGCACTGCAAAATGTGACTTATGACTGGTCCCCGTGCTTATGACTGCAGCAACATCCCGATGGCCACAGGATCAAAACTGGGGCACTTGGCAACTGCCACGTATTCCCTCAATCGTCCTCTGAGACCTTCCCAGGTGGCTTCCGACAAAGCAAAGTCCATGGGGGGGGGGGAACCAGATTCGCCTAATGACTTCATGATTCTCTTAACAACGGCAGTGATTTGCCGAACGACCATGGGAAGAAAAAAATCCTAAAATCAGGCGTCCTTGCTTAGCGACTGCCTTGTCTAGCCACGGCAATTCTGGTCCCCCAAATTGGGGTCGTTAAGTCGAGGACGTAAGTCAGGTAGCAACAGGATTCCGGCTCACCTCCTTCCCGCGTTCGCTAGCCAGCAGTTCTTCCACTTCCTGGAAGCGAATGATGGTGTGCTTGATACGGTAGAAGAGAGACCGCGCCCAGTAAATGGCTCCGGCCATCGGAGGGTGGTTCTTGCACAAAGGGGGGCTAGTGAGGTTGTTGACAAAAATGCCATTGACGATCTCGAGCTGTGGAGGAAGAAGAGCAAATGGGAAAGACGGCCCCGGGCCCACTCAGCTGCCACAACCCCCGGGAAGAAGGGGGCTCTGCGGGATTCGTTCACGCGAGGAAGGGGGGACCCTCGGGATCACCTCCTTGCAATACTGCGCCAGGATGTCGTTGAATTTCATCATCATCTGTTTGTTGATGGCCTCCCGGGAACGGATGTGCTTGAAGTTCAACAGCATGTCAAAGGCTGCTTCGGCGGAGCGGAGGGTCTTGAAGGACTCGTCGATGAAGTTCTTGGCTTCTTTCTCGATGTCCTGGAAGCCAAGGAGGGCGAGTTCAGAGGAACAGAAAGAAGGCAGATAAAGAGGAAAGAGCCAGGAGGAGGAAGAGGAGGAAGGAGGAGGAGATGAAGAAAGAGGAGATGAAAAAAGAGAAGGAAGAGAAGGAGGAGGAGGAGGAGAAAGAGAGGGAGGAGGAGGAAGAAATGAAGGAGAAGTGAAGGAGGAGGAGAAATAAGAATAAGAACAAGAGGAGGAGGAGATGAAGGAGGAGGAGGAAGAGAGGAAGGAGGAGGAGATGAAGAAAGAGGAGATGAAAAAGAGAAGGAAGAGAGGGAGGAGGAGAAAGAGAGGAGGAGGAGGAAGAAATGAAGGAGAAGATGAAGAAGGAGGAGAAATAAGAAGAACAAGAGGAGGAGGAGGAGGAGGAGATGAAGGAGGAGGAGGAGGAGGAAGAGAGGAAGGAGGAGGAAAAATAAGAATAAGAACAAGAGGAGGAAGAGGAGGAGATGAAGGAGGAGGAGGAGGAGGAAGAGAGGAAGGAGGAGGAGAAATAAGAATAAGAACAAGAGGAGGAGGAGGAGGAGATGAAGGAGGAGGAGGAGGAGGAAGAGAGGAAGGAGGAGGAGAAATAAGAATAAGAGGAGATGAAGGAGGAGGAGGAGATGAAGAAGGAAAAGGAAGAGAGGAAGGAAGAGGAGAAAGAGAGGAAGGAGAAGGAGGAGATGAAGGAAGAGGAGGAAGAATAAGAACAAGAGGAGGAGGAGAGAAAGGAGAAGTAAGAATACAAATAAGAGGAGGAGCAGCAAAGCAAGACTTCTGCTACTTACTACAACTTCCAACTTGAACTCTTCCATCACTGCCTTCCACTGGTTTATACTTCTGAGGTTGAACGGGTCAAAGGTCAGAGCTTCCATCGGGCTGACCAGGCTGTCTACTCGGTACAAGACTTCGTCGATGCGCTTGGGGTCTCCCGTCACGGCTTTCAGTTCAGGCCCAAAGATGTTGTAAAATTCCTCCATGACCTGTTGGGTTAGATCAGGCGTGGGGAACCTTGGGCCTCCGGCTGAGGAATTCTGGGAGCTGAAGTCCACAAGTCCTAAGAGAGCCATGGAGCCCCACCGCTGGCTTAGAGGGAAGCAGGGGTTAACTTCTAGCTCCTTTGGGGGCATTTATTTGGCTTATGCCATTCTCCTTCCCCACTCCGACATCTTTGTGCCTGTTGTTACCTGCAACACGTTGTAGAGGTCCTGACAGATGTAAGCCATGTAGTCCGTCTTTTCAAACAGCCGCTTCCGATCAAATTCCCACCGAGCGTCTCTTCCCGACGCTTCGATTTTGGCCCGGATATCAAAATACGATTCCTTCCAGATTTCAAGAGTTCGCTTAGCTTCTACCATCTTGATTTTTGCCAGATGCCTGTCTTCTCTGGAGTCCATCAAAGAACAGAGGGGAGGAAGAGGAAGAGGAAGAGGAAGAGGAGGAGGAGGAGGAGGAGGAAGAGGAGGAGAAGGAGGAGGAGGAGGAGGAGGAGGAGGAGGAGGAGGAGAAGGAGAAGAAGAAGAAGAAGAAGAAGGAGAAGGAGAAGGAGAAGAAGAAGAAGAAGAAGAAGAAGAAGAAGAAGAAGAAGAAGAAGAAGAAGAAGAAGAAGAAGAAGAAGAAGAAGAAGAAGAAGAAGAAGAAGAAGAAGAAGAAGAAGAAGAAAAACAACAACAACAACAACAACACGTATTTGGTGCATCTTACAGAGCTAAAATATTTCATGGTAGATTAAAAACACTTTGTCAGGATTGCGGCACTGAACCCCAATTAAATCATGAGTCTCGAGCAAAACTTCCAAAACTTCCAAAGGATTTATTAGGAGTAAACATGCCGGCATGGCCTGGGTGCAGCTTACTCTGAGACACATCATTCATTGTCACTCTTGACCCTGGTTTTCCACCACCCACTGGGTGTATCGTAATTCATAGTCTCCAATGGGACACATCCATAGCCCAGAGTCATCAATCATGTTCTCAAGTTAGGATTTTGCTCAGCAGAAACTTTAGTCACCTAGTTACTATCTTTGCAAAACTATTTATGGAATGCACTTTCGATTTCCAAGCTGCCGCACTGCTCTTTCAAACCCCTTCCCCCCCTCCTTTTCTGTTGGCAACTCTAAAAAGACCATAAAAATATTTTATGAGTTGACACATAAACATTAAGAGAAGCCAGACTGACTTAATAACTTTAAGTGATTCACTTAAAGAACTGCAGTGATTTACTTAATAACCATGGCCATAAAATGGGGGAATGACTCAATGAACAACTGTTTCGCTGAGGGACTAAAACTCTGGTCCCAATTGTTGGTGTATGTCGAGGACACACAAGTTCTGGGGCAATCAAGAGTCTTATCTTGGGGACAAAGCCGAGAAGGAGAAGGATCTGCCCCCTACTTGAACAACGTCCGCAGGTCCACGACTTTGCACACCCTCGCCGAGATCTCCCAGGCGATCCGTTCCATCAGAGGGACCATCCGCTCGTCCTTGTTGTAGTGCCGCGAAATAATCCAGACCATCCGCAAAGCATTCATCAGAGAAGGGATGGTATCCAAGACGACGTTGAACCCGGTGCCGTGGGTTAAATTCTGCCCCCAGGGGAGGTGGAAAGCCCATATTACAATTCATTTCGCACCCGGGGTTAGACAAAGGGAGAAAGGAACAGAAGGGTATGGGGTCAGGGGGAGGGTCACCTAGAACCCTCCAATGATCACAGCTGGCCAAGCTTTTCAGATAGCATGCTCTAGGAAAGGGGTCCCCAAACTTGGCCAATTTAAGACTTGGGGACTTCAACTCCCAGAATTCTCCAGCCAGCATAGTTTACTCTCTTGCAATCCCTTCCTCTGCAATTTCTCTTCACTTTAGGAGATTAGAGAGAGAAAAAGCAGGCATGGCTGGCTGGGATTCTGGGGTTGAAGTCCATCTAAAGGCAAGGTTGGAGACTCCTGGTATAAATCATCTTCTCCAGGTTGATGTTCTTCAGCTTGAGCTCAACCATCTAGCCTTCAAGTCCTTTACCCTCTGGAATACCTGTGGGACAGGATGTTCACCTCTGCCTGGGACTACAAAAACAGAACAAACACCAGGCCAGCTCCCAGAAATGCGGCCCAGAGACCTGGGCCTTTGATTCCCAGGGAGCAGTAGGCATAGAGCAGGGTCCCCAAACTTGGCCACTTTAAGACTTGTGACTTCAACTCCCAGGATTCTCCAGCTAGCATTGCTTGCTCTCTTGTAATCCTCCCTGCAATCTCTCTCACTTTAGGAGATTAAGAGAGAGAGAAAAAAGCAGGCATGGCTGGCTGGGGAATTCTGGGAGTTGAAGTCCACCAGTCTTAAAGTGGCCAAGTTTGAGGACTCCAGCTCTAGGGGGTAATCCCATGGTATCAAAACCAAGATAAGTTTTTTAAAATTTTATTTTAACCAGCAATCCTCTTGAGATTTGGGTGATCTTCTCCCCAAGGTCTCATATGAGAACACTGAAGTTCTGTAGCATATACAAACATACACAATCTAATTTTTTAAAAAAATATAAGCTGAGTAAGGTGTAGAAGCCACTTAGATGCTTGCTGGTAGACTAAGTGTGGCTAAATGTCTAGGGAGATTCTCTGTCATCCATGATCACAGTTGTCCCAAAGGTGCTTGTTGTTGTCTTTTTCAAGAGGCAACTGGACCTTTCTGGTTTTTCTTTGAAGAGGTTTCGCTTCTCATCCAAGAAGCTTCTTCAAGCTCTTGAAGAAGAACTGAACTAAGAACTGGAGAAGCTTCTTGGATGAGAAGCGAAATGTCTTCAAAAGAAAAACCAGAAAAGTCCAGTTGCCTCTTGAAAAAAAAGCACCTTTTGGGATAAACAGGGCTGGTTTTTGTGTGGCACCAACTGCAGATGATGTTTGCTGACCAAGGAGAACCTCTTAGGAAGAGGGTACTTGTTTGTCCGACCCCGCTGGTTGACCAAGAGATACCTTCAGATGTCGCTCCAGGGTGGAAAGAAACCTCACGTTGTCCACCGCTTCCACGTGATGCTTGGAGAGTTCGGCGACGACCACCTGCAAGTTGTCCACGATCCCCGCGTTGGCCATTTCAAGCACCTGTAGGACCTTCTTGACTGTGGGTAGCTTCACCTGCTCCGTCAGGGCACTCAGGGTGGCATTCCTCTCCCGCCAGAGATCGATCTCCGGGAGCGGGCCGTTCCCCTGCAGGCAGGAGGAAGAAAGGAAGACCGGGTGTCCTTGAATGAGTCTCTGAACCTTCCTCGTTAGAGGAGCTGGGCTGTCTTCTTTCTGAGGGCTCATGGAATGAAATATAGCAAAATAATGGAGGACACCTTAAGGCCGTATTAGCGCCAGGCATCCAGAAATTGTCCGTTGCAAATCAGTAACTCCGAGACAGGCATCCTCTCCAATTGATTTATTAGGAACAACCCTGGTAAGGTCTGTGAAATTTCAAAATTCAACAGGAAGAATGACGTATGTATGTAAAACCCTATAAATGTAATATTCACTCTACATGTGGTGTCTTCATACTCCGAATGTTAAGGAGATGAAGTCCTTTTCCGATATTTGCAAATCTCTGAATAAAGACTTTTTACGGTTCTTTGGTCTATTTTTGGCATTTATAACACTTTCTGATAAAGGTGGTGTTAGTTTTCCTATTGGTTTCTTGTATGGACGACTACGAAGGGCTGAGAATGTCCTGCTAGAGCAGGGGCGGGCAACTATGACCCAGGGACTTCCACTCCCACGGCTGCCTCAGGAATTCTGGGAGTCGAAGTCCACAAGTCGTAAAGTTGCTCTCCCCTGTGATGGACATTATCTACCCATTGAAAGAATGGATCAAACGGAAGTCCTAGACACCAAGACAACTTTTAGAACTGTCCCAATAGAGAAGACCTACCCTTCCCTTCACTCCCTTGTTATGTCGAAGGACCGGTTAATAGATTTGGGGCTCGTCAATGGAGAGATTGCTGGAAAATGCTAACCTTTAGAGAAGTTGCGGCCATCGAATTTGGAGGCCAGCTTGAGCCCAATTACCTGGGGAACTTTTCTCTGGAGTTCTTCGTTTGCAGAAGAGATCAACACGAGCCAACCGTTTGCAAGGTTTTCCAACGTTTCAACCACTTCCTGGTCAGCCGCCAGTTCATACGCGTCCCCTTCTATGCTTAACGTCGGCATGTCTAACTTAATTTCCCCTGTCAGGTTAAAAAAGAAGAAGAAGAAGAAGAAGAAGAAGAAGAAGAAGAAGAAGAAGAAGAAGAAGAAGAAGAAGAAGAAGAAGAAGAAGAAGAAGAAGAAAAAAAGAAGAAGAAGAAGAAGAAGAAGAAGAAGAAGAAGAAGAAGAAGAAGAAGAAGAAGAAGAAGAAGAAGAAGAAGAAGAAGAAGAAGAAGAAGAAGAAGAAAGAAGAAGAAGAAGAAGAAGAAGAAGAAGAAGAAGAAGAAGAAGAAGAAGAAGAAGAAGAAGAAGAAGAAGAAGAAGAAGAAGAAGAAGAAGAAGAAGAAGAAGAAGAAGAAGAAGAAGAAGAAGAAGAAGAAGAAGAAGAAGAAGAAGAAGAAGAAGAAGAAGAAGAAGAAGAAGAAGAAGAAGAAGAAGAAGAAAGAAGAAGAAGAAGAAGAAGAAGAAGAAGAAAATGCAGCTGAGCATCCTGTGACGAGCTCTCAGGCTGACGGTGTCCATCTGGGTTGGGCCCACAGCACCCAGTGAGTTGTAGTACCATTTCTCGTTTCTGGAGAAGCTCAGGTGGGAGAGGGCAGGTGTAGGCTGTCCCCCCCGAGCCACAACTCACCTTCAATCTGCTGGATGGTCCTCTGAATGTGGTTCAGGAATTTCTGCATGTTCATCAAGAACTCATTCCGTAGATTCTGGTAACTATCGAATACCAGCGGCTTCTTCAGCGCCTTTTGGGCAAGCTGCGAATCTTCCCCCTCGGCTTTTTCAGATTCTGCATGCGTGCTGATCTCATCCAAGCCATACTGGTTGTGGGACATGGCGGGCAGGTACACCTGCAACGACAGCATTTTCACAACTTTCGACACCTTTCGCTGGAGGCCGACCAACTCTTCACCTTCTCTAAATTCAGGTGCGGCATCTGCACAATCATCCAACTGTTGCTAAGCTGAAACTTCCAGCTGTAGCAGCAGAACCCAGCAGTAAGGGGTGCTGAGAGTCGTAGTCCGGCAACATCTGGAGAAGTTCCAGAGCAGGTCTGCTTTTGGATGCTGCTAGTTGCCAAGAAAGGGCAGTATATGAGAAAAGTTTATTTTCTTGGATGTTTCTTTATCTGACCCTACTGAAGTGTCCTCTTTGGAGAAACACGGTCTAGGAGATGACCTGAGGGAGGCGTCAAAGGAGTCATCAGTCTCGAATCCCATCAAACCCACAAGAGATCTAAGTCCAGCTACCAGGAATTCCTTTCTATTCTTATCTCCCGCTCATTTCCCTTGACCGTTAGTAGTTCAGATTCTTGTAGAGAGCCTAAGCTTACAATAAATCTTTTATCCTCATTTGAACGGCCTGAATTTTCCGACTTCCCTGGCGCTTGACACTTGAATAGGAATCCTGAGCTGTGCATAGAAGGCTGCCCACGTTGTCAACTTCACTACTGAGACCCCCACAAAGCCACAGTGAAGGCCTGGAGACAAAACCCAACCAACTAAAGCCTCTCACCAGGGCCAAGATCTGTTTGAGCATCAACAGAGTGTTGTTGTTCAGGATGCCGTATTCCAAAACTTCGGGCAAGACGTCGTTGGCTTCGGCCAGGTCATTAGGTTCTGACACCGTTTCTGGTGACAAGAGGAGAAAAGGATCTCTGAAGTGGATTCCTAACTTCCAGAGATCTCATGCCTACCTTCTAAGGAAATCGTGGGCGAGCAAACTTCTAGGAAGTTTGGGTTCATAAAGCAGTGGGAAGAACGGACCAGCCTGTTTGAATGCCTTCCCTCTCTTGGCCCATGGAGAAACAGCCCGGGAAGAGAGCAAGCTGGTTACTTATAACTGGCGTGCTAGCTTGGTAAAAAGAAGCAACCATTTTTGATAAGAGGGTGTGTCCTGCAGCTGGATGGGGGGGTGAAGCAAGATGCTCAAAAGAGACCCTCCCTAGTTTCTCAGGGTGTAAAAAAGAGATGGCGGGAGAATTGTGCTTTCAAACATGCAAGATGGAGGTTGGCCTTTGCAAGTAAACCAGACAGGAAACTCAAACAGATGAGCTATGATTAAGTCTACTTTATTGTAACGCTACATTAGCAGAACCTTGCACGCCTGAAGGTACAAATGTCCCACCGTCTCTTTTACAGCTTAAAAAGGGGAGGTCTCTTCTGAGCATCTTGCTCCACCCATTCTCCAGCTGTAGGCCACGCCCTCTCATCAAAAATGATCCTTTGTCCACCAGGCTGGCACGCCAGTTATAAATAACCAGCTTGGTTATAAGTTAGGGGAGGGTCTCTTCTGAGCCCCTTTCCCCATCCATTATGCAGCTCTGGTCTATGCCCTCTCTTACCTGACTGTTCTCTAAAGCTACACTCACAGAATCTTGCAAGTTTGAAGGTAGAAATCTTCAGACGAGCTAACTCCACTTTATTGTAAAGCTACATTCACAGAATCATGCAAGTCTCAAGGCACAACTCTTCTGCTGTCCCTTTTATAGCCTGAGAAACTAGGGAGGGTTCCTTTTGAGCCTCTTTCTCCACTCCTTATACAGCTCGGGGATATGTAGCCTCTTATCTATCTGATCATTCCCAGGCACCTCCTCTTCCACCGTCTTTCTCACATACCATTACAGAAGTTTAGCTTCATGATCGTTGAATTGGGTACCGATGGGGGACTTCATTAAAGAGAGAAACAGAATTAAGGGACAAATATTTCATTTGTCAAGCAGAGGTCATAGACGGGCAGATGAAATGGGACTAAAAGAAAGACAAAAGGGGCTTCTGGAATGGGAAATGTCGTGACGCTCCGTTTTGCTCCAAGCCTTTTTTTTCCTTTCCAATGCTTAAAATACCTGCTGTCTCTCTCAGGAAATAGATGGTATCACTCTCCACAAATTCTTCCGGGATATCGTTCACCGCCATGTGGTAATAGAGATTATAAACTTCTTGCTTCACAATTTTCTGAAACGGAGAGAGACCAAACGGCTGTGCTTAGAAAGAAAATCAAACACACATTCTGAATTTGGATTTGCCCAACAGATGCGCTGAACCACAAGGAACCCGCCAAAGCAAACGGTTGCGTTGAGAGCAGAATAAATGTTCTCGGCACACAATTGTGAACGGTGTCACTTTTGGGCTGCTTTTCCCATTTGCATTTGGAATTCGGTTTGCAAGAGATTAAAAAACAAGCCAGTATTTTGAAAAATAACAATCCTGATTCAAAAAAAGAAAAGCTGTGGTTTAGGTAGGTAGGAAGAATTCCCGAATCTGTGGTGATCCATGGCAGAATGAACCCTACAAAGAAACAACGGGGCGGACACCGAAGCAGAGCGAGGGCGACTTACTTTGTACGTCCGAGCCTTTCGTCGCGATATGCCCAGCTCGTGCTCTATTTCCGTCATGCCTGACCTGACCGAGGCTGTGGAAAGGGTCCCACTCATGGTTTTTTCTCCTGGTTCGTTTACGGATGTCCTGCTCCTCCAGCTTTTCTCTAAACGAGGGACATCCAGAGAAAGAAATCAGACATCACCACAAACAGGAGGTCGTTCCCTGACAGGCAGAACAAATACATCAGGGGAACGATTTGCCTCCAGAAGTTCTGAATGCTCCAACACTGGAGGTTTTTAAGAAGAGATTGGACAGCCCACTTGAAATGGTATAGGGTCTCCTGCTTGAGGAGCGGGTTGGACTAGAAGACCTCCAAGGTCCCTTCCAATTCTGTTACAGGAACTGGGCCTGGCTAGTCTAGGGAAGAGAAGGACCAGGGGAGACAGGAGAGCAGTCTTCCAATATATGAGGGGATGCCACAGAGAGGAGGAAGGGGTCAAGCTGTTTTCCAACGCATCCAAAGGCCAGACAAGGAATAATGGCTGGAAACTGAACAAGGAGAGATTCGACTTGGAAATAAGGAGAAACTTTCTGACAGGGAGAACAATCAACCCATGGAATAGAATGGAAGTTGTCTTCAGAAGTTGTGGGAGCTTCATCACTGGAGGCTTTCAAGAAGAGACTGCTCAGGCGGAGGGGTTGGACTAGGTGACCTACAAGGTCCCTTCCAAATCTGATTATCTGATATCCGATACATGTTATTTCAGCCAAGAATGGAAGGGAATCTGAAAGATGACAACTATCTGTGCTTTCGCACCAGTTCCTCTCCTTCTGACTTCAAGGGGATCCCTGGGCTGCAATAAATTCGAAGCGATCCAAACAACTGAAAGGGTTACAGTATTACACTCTTATTAGGGTTACACTATTACACTACACTGTTAGACTATTATTATTAGTAGTATACATGCCAATATCTCTGTTTTCTTCTACTTGAGTTTCTCTTCAGATCGTATAAATAAATTTTGACTTTTTTGTAAATGATATGCCCTGACAATACACTGTATTCTCACGCACACACACACACATCTATCTATCTATCTATCTATCTATCTATCTATCTATCTATCTATCTATCTATCTATCTATCTAACTATCTATATCTATCTATCTATCTATCTATCTATCTATCTATCTATCTATCTATCTATCTATCTATCTATCATCTATCATCTCTCTCTCTCCGTACCTATCTACCTACCTACCTATTTATGTATCTATCGATCTATCTGTCATCTATCACAAGGGTCTTCAAACTTAGCCAGCTTTAAGACTTGTGGACTTCAACTCCCAGAATTCCTGAGCTAACATGACTGGAGGAGGAATTCTGGGAGTTGGAAGTCCACAAGTCTTAAAGCTGTCAAGTTTGAAGACCCCTGATCATCCATCCATCCACCTACCCACCCACCTACCTACTTAACCTACCTACCTACCTACCTACCACCTACCTACCTACCTACCTACACACACACACACACACACACACACACACACATATATATATATAAACTGAAAGGGATCCCACCTACGAATCTTCCTCCCTGCATTTTTTCCATGTTTACAACGATATTAAATGTTGCATGATAAAATACGAATGAAAATAAAGACAGTAGGGAAATGGAGAGGGGGGGAAGACAGGGAAAAAACCTGATATTATTCCACCACCCCCCCCCCCGAGGCTGGCAGCCATTACCCACTTGCTTCGGTGATGGAGGTGGAGGAAGTGTCCCACATTCTCTGCGAACTCGTTTCATCCTCATCTGTCCCTTCTTCGTACGGCACGTCTGTTTCCAGAAAACACAAAATATGAGGTTTTTTTTTTCCAACCAGAATTGAATTAACTAGGGGAGTCTACACGAAGGCAGAGAGGCCCTATGAGAGCATCCAAACCTTACTTGGATTTATTAGACTGGGCTGCGCACAGAGTCCTCTTTCCAAAGGGAAATTCCAGACAGACTTTTAGTTATGGCTCTCCAGACCAAGTTACTAGTCCTCAGGGAATCAGCCTTGGTTCCAAAGGAACCATGAAGGAAAAAATGGAAGACCGAGGCTGCGCATTGGGAAGGGAATTAACATTTTGATGGGCCCCATGTATGTTTAATTGTCCCACTGAATAAATTATGCTATTGTTTATCATCCTTGGTCTCGTACGGGCCACTGTTGAATTTTCTCTTCTAGAATGTACAAAAGAAATTGTGATTTTCTTGGGTGAATGGAGCAACATTAGCTGGCAATGCAGAAACATTACTGGGTCCTGAGGGGGACTATAATTGAGGAAAAAGAGGAGAAAGCAACCCAGCTATAAATATATAATTTATCACAAAATGATAGATAGATAGATAGATAGATAGATAGATAGATAGATAGATAGATAGATAGATGATAGATAGATAGATAGATAGATAGATAGATAGATAGATAGATAGATAGATAGATAGATAGATAGATAGATGAGGGGGGAATAAAATCTGCCATTTCCAGCCAATGAGGGGCCATCTGAGAAAACTGGGGCTGGGTGGCTGGATGAAGAGCCAATGAAACAGCGGAGCCCCCCAAAGTGGGTAACCAATCGGCTGTTTTGGCGGGAAACAAAGGGCTATAAAAGGGGCAGCAGGCAAGGGCATCTCTCAGAGAGCTGAAGAGGACGGAGGAGGAAGCAGGAAGGGCAGCCCTGAGGGGCAAAAGAGCTGAATCCCCTCCAAAGGCACCCAGTCACTCCCTGCTGAGCCTCTGAGCAACTGGGGCAGCTGAAGCCCCTGAAGAGGCCAGAAGAGCCAAAGCCCCTCCAGAGGCATCTGGGCTGGAAGCAGAAGAGGCCAGAAGGGCTGGAAGAGGCCAGAGCAGCAGCCCTGAGGGGGAGCCAAAGGGGCAGAAGTCACTCCCGGCTGGGCATCTCGGGCACTTGGAAGCCCCTCCAGGCTGAAGTCTTGAAGAGACCAGAAGGAGCCAAAGAGCTGGAGGTCCAAAGGGGCCAGAGCAGCAGCTCTGTGGGGCCATAGAGCTGAAGCCCCTCCAGAGGCATCTGGGCTGGAGGCTGAGGAGGCCAGAGCAGAAGCCCTGGATGGGGGTGGGAAGAGGCATGAGGGTCCTGAGGGACCAAAGAGCTGGAGGTCCAAAGGGGCCAGAAGGGCCTGAAGAGGCCCAACAAGCAGCCCAGAGGGGCCAAAAGCTTCATCCATCCTTTTTGCTGGAGTCACTGACAAGTGAGCTGGATGTCCGTATAAATTAAATAAAAATATGAATAAATAAGTTGCTGAGGAGGGGGGATAAAATTTTTCTTCGTGGGGAGGAAGAGGAGGAAAGCCAATCTGGGGTGGGGGTGTTGTGGGGAGAAGGGAATGGCTTTCTTTGGGGAGGGGGTTTCTTTTTTTCGAGGAGGGGGGTGTCTGCAATGCAAGCTATTGCAGCAGGGCAGGAGGAAGGCGCGCTCTGCATGTGCCCAGGAGCCTGTCAGCAAGCCAGCACAGGTGGGCGGGGCGCGCACCGATCTCGACGTCGATCTCGTCGAGGCGCAGCTCCTGGCGGAAGAAGAGGCCGGCGGCCTGGCTGTCCTCGGCGCTGGAGCTCATGTTGAGGAAGTGGAGCAGCTGCTCCGTCTCCTCGCCGTCGTTGCGGTTCAGCAGCTCCTCGAAGGGAGACGGGTCGCTGTGGCCCAGCCCGCGCTGCAGCCGCTCGCCCACCCACTGCACCCGCACGTCGTCCATCGCCACCCCCGGGGAGCCGCGCTGGCCGGCCGAACCCGCCCAACCGACGCCCGCACGGTCGCCGGGGCAACGGCGCGCGGGGAGGGCGGGGCGCCAGCGAAACCACGCCCCCTTTTGGTGCGAGCTCCTCCCGCTCCCCCCCTCAAGAGCACGAACTACAGTTCCCGTCATGCATTGCTGTCGGCCCCTCTTTTTCCCTCAGCAGCTGGAAAAAAAACAAAAAAAAACCGAAATGCGACGCTTTTGTGAAAAACATTTTACACTGGAGCAAAAACAACTAAACATAAAAAGCACTCTGCACATGCCCTTCAGGCAGGGTACAGGTTTCAAGCTCAAGATTTTAGGGCTGGCCTTTACCCCCAACCCCTAAAACTAGCCTATCTTGAAGTATTCATGGCCCTCCCACATATTTGCAAAAAAATGTTAAAAAAAAATAACGGGCAGAATGGCCTTTAATTAAAAATCATGTTATTTCACACACAGTATGTCAATGGGTTTCCTGTCATCATTTTAAATGATTCAATAAATACTTCTAAAAAAATTACATTAAAACTTATTATTTTTTTAGCCTGGTTAGTATTTATAAATATGTGCCCTATATAAAAAAAAGTTCTGTGTTGTGGTTAAAAGCGGGAAGGGGTTGCCAAACACAGGTCTCAACCACCTACAGCTTGAACTTGGCTCCCTGCCGGCATAAAATGGTGGTCCCCAAACTCCTCAGCTCCTTAAACCGTGTGAAGTTTCCATCCTCATCCTCTTGACCCTGGGATGATCCCATCCTCCCCTGAGGGTCAACGCTGACCATCCCAGAGAACCTGGTTGAGCCTCACTCTCTGCTCATGGGATGGACAGATATCCATCCTATCAATCGATGATGGGCGAACGGTGGTTTACCCCAAACTCCAATGCCCATCATCCCCCGATGCACCCAGGTAGATCTCTTTCCCCCTAAGCAAACAGCCCCTTCTTTGCAAACCCCAATTCCACCGGAAAACCCAGTCTCCAAACAGCTTTTATTGAAGAGGATTAGATTCCATTGGCACTTATAAAAGTATTTACAGTAAAATACCTCCTCTTTAATACATGAAAAAAAACAAAAACCTAGCAAACCCACTCTTTAAGAGGTATCTTCTTCATCGTGAAAGAACAAGTGTATTTTAACAGAAAATTGGCTTCAGGGTCACATTAAACAGGATTTTTGCAAGTGTTGTGGAAAAAGTGTGCACAGTATCACAAGTAAAACAGCCTGGATTAATGCAGGTGGTTGTTGTTGTGGCAAAGGTGGTAGACCAGGAGTGTCTAACCTCTGCAGCTTTTAAGACCTGTGGACTTCAATTCCCAGAAGCATGGCTGGATAATGGTTTCTGGGAGTTGAAGTCCACAAGTCTTAAACTGCCCAAAGTTGGACACCCATGCTGGAAACCTGCCAGACAGAAAAACATCTTATTTATCCCGGGAAGGCTTTCAGGATTTCACCCACAGTAGAAGCTCTGCTGGATTTATCAGAACTTTCAGAATAATTTCACACAGTGATTCCAGGCTTCGGAAAGGAAACTTTCATATTGCCTTTAATGCATCTTGTAAAAAAGAAGAACAGGAGAGAAAAAAAGCAGAATCCAATGTTTCTATGTCCCTCTGGGAGTGTCAAATAATTTTTCAATCTCTCTTCTATTTGGAATTGTAAAAAAAAGAGAGTGGAAGAGAGAGAAAAATAATAGAGCCGGGCATTTTTATGACGCTTTGTGAGCCTGTTTTTCAATTTCTATTGAAAATGTGCAAAAAGTCACACCCTGAACCTATATTTGAAGCCCATGTTTTGGATCAAGAGAAAAATCATAGTCGTTTCTAGAAATACGCAATTTTATTCCTAGTGGCTGTCACCAAATTCCAGAAATATTAGTGACGAGGATCAGAGGAATTAATTATCAGAGGAATAATCTCATGCGTCTCGATGACTGATTAATGCTCCCTCTTAAAAAAAAGAAGAAAAAAATTCAAAGGGGCTTCGTCCTAAGGAATTATGCGAAAAACTACTCTTGAAAGATTTTGTTAGAGAAAATAAATAGTTCTTGAAAACAGCTACAGCATGTCCAGAAGCAGCAATCAAATAGTTCTAGTCAGTTTCAAAAATTAACCTAAAAGTGCTTATGAAAGGAAGAAAATACTTGGCGTTCAAAAAGGTCCCATATTTGCGAAGTCCAAGCAAGAGACGCCAAGAGTCTTTATAAAAAATATTTGGCTGTGTTTTAAGGCAAAATCAGTGAGGGTCTTTGCTGTAAGGGAGCCGAACAAGGAAGACGTCAGCATACATGATTATTTTCAAACCACGCCCAACCGATTTACTGCCAAGAACAGCCAGATTTATGCGATGTATCTATCCAAATGTAAAGAAATGTCTTGAAAGGAAAAAGGGGTGAACTTGTAGCCGTCGCCTATGTAAAACTTGTTCTGGAATTCCACCCTGAAATAAGGAAAATAAAATAAAATAAAATGAACATCCTAATTCTGACCCCTGAGATATTTGAACTTTGTTGTCAGGATTGCCATCGTGTAGTAAAATGCACTTTTGTTAACAATGGTTCTGAGTGTCTTTCTTTCTAACCAACCAAGTTGGGACCAGCTGACAATTACTTTCAAACTGAGCATTTTTTTTTTCCTCTGATAAAACTTCCATTTCTTAAACATAATATCCAACAGCTAATTTGCTCAGTGCTGTCTAATGCCTGTGTGTATTAACCCATAAAGTTAACTCATGTAGTGTGGCTGTAGTTTTATTATTGATCCTTCTTACTACCTTCTTAACTCCCCCCTTTTATTGGTTATTATTATTATTATTATTATTATTATTATTATTATTATTATTATTATTATTATTTATTCACAAAAAACAACAGTATACACAGCAAACGAGATGACTATGCTGGGTTTTGTATCACAAATCACTAGTCGAACATTTCCCAAGCATTTAGGACTGCGTGATGTATCGGCGGATTATGCGAGCAGATCCCAGTAAGGTGGCCCTCTGCAGCTGACCAATGGTGATCTTGTCAGTGCCAATTTATTTTAAATGCTTGCCTAGGTCTTCAGGCACAGCACCCAGTGTGCTGAGTACCATTGGAACCACCTGCACTGGTCTATGCCAGTCTCTGCAGTTTGATTCTCAAGTCCTGATATTGGGTGACTTTTTCATGTTGTTTCTCGTTGATTCTGCTGTCACCAGGTATGGCAATGTCGATGATCCACACTTTTTTATTATTATTTATTTTATTATGTTTATAATAATAATTATAATAATTGTAATAATTATTATAATATAAAAAATTATTGTTGTTGTTGTTATGATGTTGCTTTGCATGTACACTGAGAGCTTTTGTACTAGAGACAAATTCCTTGTGTATCTAACCACATTGGGCCAAATAAAGAATTCAATTCGGTTCAATCTAAAAGTCTCAAAAACTTTGGACTAGAAACCTGACTAGGAGGGTTAAAACGAAGCCACCTACCAATGGAGCCGTACGGCGTGCAGGAAAGCGGAGAGGCCCTCCATGACCAGGAGAATGAACACGGTGAGAACCATGAATAAGGCTGAAAGGGGGACCAAGAGGAAGATCCCGTAGGCTGCATCCATGTGAAGGCCAACCTTCATGACCATTGCCCAGAGCACTTCTGACAACTCTAAATAGGAGACAGGCAGAGACACATGCATATGTCATTCAAAAGCCCATCCTGCCTTACCGGATGTGCGAGACCCAATAACCCCCTTGGTATTAATGACTGAAAATGCCACCATTTGCTTGAGACGGGACGATCGTTTGTCTGAAATGGCACAGGGCTAAGCGGGCGGATTTGACTAGGTCCCTTCCCAACCCTGTTATTCTGATGCAACAATTAACAACCACCAGTTGCCAAGATCATTTCTCTTTCCTGGTCTTCTTTCTTTCCATTTTTAAAGCAAAATACAGGTGGTCCTTGATTTCCCACTACTCGTTTACCGACTGTTCAAAGGTACAATGGCACCGGGGGGAAAATGTTACACCCTCGTGCTCACCGCCATTGTGACATCTTCATGGTCACGTGATCAAAATTTGAGCACCTGCGCCGTGCATTACTTGACATTAAAATAAGGCCCAGCTGGCACTCATGGCAAAACTTGTTATTTATTTATTGGACATTATTGGTTATTGATCGTTCAAATCCCACGAAATACTTACGGGCATGGGCTAAACTGAGCGCCCAGAGCCTCAGGTAGGAAGCGGTGTTGGAGATGCATCCCAAACAGTATTCAATCGTCTGGATGGCCTGTTCCATCAACGCAGACGCAAAGCTAAACTAAAAGAGACGGCGTGTCAAGTGGGACTTGCAGCCCGGGTGCGAATTAAAAAACCCATAACCTTCAATGTTGGGCCTGTGGCTTTGGGGAGGTTGATCACTTGGTAAGCAAGCAGCTGCTGAAGCTGAATAGATCACGTTTTTCTTTCATTCCCTTATTCACCGCTACTCCTCGGCTTACAGCGGTCTGTTTAGGGACCTAATGGCACTGAAAAATGGGACCTTAGGACCGTTTTGTCACAATGAGTGACCTTCGCAGCATCCCCTTGGTCACGTGATCAACACCGAGAGGCTTTGGAACGGGTTCCTGTTTATGACGGTTGCATTTCCTGCAAGTCACATGATCCCCTTTTGCGACCTTCTGACAAGCAAAGCCAATGGGGAAGCCAGGTTCACTTAACAACCGTGTTGCTAACTTACCACCTGCACCGATTTGCTTAACAACCATGGCAAGAAAGACCGTGAAACAGGGAAAAGCTCACGTAACAACTGTCTCACTTAACAACAGAGATGTTGGGCTCCAATTGCAATTGTAAGTTGAGGACTACCTGTATTTAATTGTATAGGTCTACATAGCAGGCTTGAGATGCAATAAAACAGATCGAAACAACTAAATTAAAAGATTTTTTTTAAAAAAGAACACGATACTGAAAAGACTCGCAGTGCCCACCTCTTCCTTGTCCTCAGTCTTATGCCTGTTGTTCAAAGGGCTGGTCCCCTCTTCCATTTCACAAGTTGTCAAGAGGGAAATCTCTTCTTCGCTCTCCTTCCGTACCAAGCGATAGCCTTTCTGGAGGTTGGGGGGGAAATGGTGCGTGGTTTTAGGAATATCTCTGAAGTGGATTCGTGTTTTTCAAACATCTTTCAGCAAACACTTATTTTTAAATGTCTCCCAATCCTGCCCCGAAACATCTTAAGGGCCACATCGAACCACAAGGTTAAGGCACCACAAAACACACAACGTGCTTCAGGGAATTGTAGCCAGGGGTTAAGCCTATGCAAAGCATCTTTCCCTTCAAATAGAACATTCTTTTCCCCCCTGTTTATCAATTATATTGGAGGCTAGCAGAACTGTATTTGCTCAAAATTGGAAAAATGAAAACGCTCCGATGGAGGAGGAGGTGATTAAAATATTGGAATTAATAAAACAAAGTCAAATAAAAAGGTATGACAGAAACTATATGTAAGAGTTGTAATATATAATTAGATGACACTTTGTATTATATGTTTAAGGTAACAATCGCGAATGAATATTTTACACAATTTGAGAAATGTCAGATTGAGTGAACACTGTTTTGCTTAAGTTGCGAAAAGCGGAAAGTTTGATTTTATTGTATTTGTATAAATTTGTTTAATAAAGTATTTTTATATTAAAAAAAAGAAAATACTGGAATGTGCAGAAATGAGTAGATTAACATTGGCAATTAGAGAACAGGAAGAAATTGAGTATTATAAGATTTAGGATTTATTTTATGGATGGTTGGAAAATAAAGTAAAAAAATTAAATGACGCTGTAAGAATAACATACCATGCTATATAATGTTGAATAGGCTATAATATGAATGTAAACTTAGTTAAGAAATGTATACAAATATTAATATGTGCACAGGATATATGTACTCAGATGACACACTGTATAACTGAAAGATGGTTTTATTTGTTATTTTTCTTATAAAAATAAAATTGTTAAAAAAAAATTATACTGGAGGCTCTGCTGATTGAGAGTGTCCTGGCATGCTGCAGGATGCAATAAAAAAAAATTGTTAAGGAAAAAAAAATATACAATTTACTTTCCTTTTACTTACTCTGTAGGAGCCAAAGCTTTGGCTGCCATTGCTCAACCAGTACAAATAAAGCGGTTTTCCAAAAAACAGAACGAGGACAGAAAGCACGGCCACGACTAACAGACATTTCTGAACGATCATCTGTTTCGAAAGAGAGGAAGCAAAATTACACGGCTGGTTTTTGAGGTGGTCTACAATTTTGGTTAGAAACTTCAAACAAGAAAAAAGGCCCCTTGGAAGTTCTCTGCTGAATAAGGATTCTACAACTTTATTGGGCTAAATACCAACCTGGCTAGTTTTCTTTTTTTTTAAATCTGTGTTTCATATTTTAGCAGTTTTGACAAGGCCGCAATGTTTTCAGTGGTTTGCAAAAAGCACTTGTCTCAAAAATTTTTTAACACATTTGTGTCCCAAAGCAATCGACAAAGCTCTCCTATATCATCAATTTTCTACTGAACTGTGTTAGATTTCTAAGAAGCTTAAGCCAGCCAACAGGGAAGCCTGAAAATCTGCATTTTTAAACATTATGCCTAAATTTGTAGCGAGTCCCTAGGTTTAGGTGACTTCTGATACAACACTTCAATTATTTCTTAACAAGAGTGTATAAAATTCAGGCTCAAGTCTCCAACAATTTAAGAGTTATTCGACTCTTCTTGCAGCTGTTTTAATTTACTTCCATTTAAGGCTGACTTATTTCAACAGAAGATAAAAGTATTTAAAAACAGAGAGAATTCAGATCTGTGGACCTTTCAGTTCTAAGGATGACCCACCTGCCCTGAGAAAAGGACCTGGTTCTTGTTATCATGGAACAGAAACATGTTAATAAACTGAAGCAGGATACTGGGAGCAGAACTCGAATTCTCAGCGCTGTAAGCCAGCCATTTAAAGATGATCATGAACACCAGGTATCCAAAAATGGACAGAATGAACAGAAGTTGAGGAATGAACACTAAGTAAATGTTGTACATCTTCCTGAAATGCCTGAAAGAAGAAGAAAAGGAAGAAAGAGTGACTTTATTTTTTGTTTTAATTTAAAAAAAAAAACGCTCTTTGTATGACTCTTAATTCAGGGTAGAGTCAGGGCGACCGGATGGAGCTGAGCGTTTACTGGCCGGATGCCCTTCCTGACGCAGAGTTCACAGCAGATATTTTTTCTCTGCCCTCTAGGAGAGAAACATCTGCCACTCCCTAGGACTGAACTCTCAACATTCCCAGTGGAAGGAAGAGTGTCTTCACCACGAGACCACCACGCCATTGGTGTTTTTCTTAGGTGTTTCATTTCAATAATGAGTTTTGCAGAGCATTCATAGAAAAATTGCCTGCTTATTTTAACAGCGCTGAGAATGTCAATTCTCAGAAGTGTTATTCTACGACCGCCAGTGGTCCCAGGGGGATCAGTGGCTGGGATAACTGGAGATGGTGGAAAAAGTAATGCAAACAGGTTTGAATGGCACCAAAAGCCTTAAAAAGGGGAAGCACTTCATCCGGAAAAAGAGAAAAAGAAGTTTACTTTATGAAACTGCATTTATTTTGCAATTTATTTGGTGCCCAACTTATGTCAAAAGGCACAGCAATGGCCCCCATCATTACTGCTCATCCTGGCCATTACTCACACGTAGTTGAAGCCCCCCAGGATAATCCCAAAGACCATGTGCACCATTCCAATGATGACGGACATTTTCATTTTGAAGGAATTGAGGAAGCTGAGACGGTTGCTTGCAAGGCTCCATATCTGGAAGAGAGACAGACAGCCTTAAGGAAAGATTCAGCCCAGAATACAAGGAGCCCTCGACTTACAACAGTTCGCTTAGTGACCTTCCGAAGTTACAACAGCACTGAAAAAAGTGACTTATGGCTGTTTTTCACATTTGTGACCTTTGCAGCATTTTCATTCGGATGCTGACTCACATTTATGACGGTTGCAGTGTTTCCCGGGGTCACATTATCCCCTTTTGCGACCTTCTGACAAGCCAACAAGGAAGCCAGATTCACTTAATGACCCTGTTGCTAATTTAACAACTGCAGGGATTCACTTAGCGAACATGGCAAGAAAAGCCGTAAAATGGGGCAAAACTCACTTAACACATGTCTCGCTTAGCAACATAAATTTGAGGGCTCAATGGCGGTTGTTCAAGTCGAGGACTCCCCTGTACAAAGGGCACTATTTCCAATTGGTGGAGCAGAGTTCAAACAATCGCAACGTTTAACGACGACTTTTGCTGTTCCTATTATACGGTGGTGAAGTCAAGGCCTCCCTGTGTCCTGCACGCAACAGCCCCAGAGACAATTCAATGGCAATCCACAGGCGGAGGGCGGGCCGTAATTCTCTGGAGCTGTATCAGAGCCTCATAAATTCTGTCTTGACAGACAGCAGCGGCTCAAGGGAAGCCACTCACCGGATCTATGCCGAAAGGATACGGGCCGGTGAAGACGCCAGTCGCATTTGGATTCAGAGCCACAAACGGATTCGTCAAGTCTGCCTTGCTAGAACAATTTCAAAAGCGAAAGAAAACACACACAAACAGAATTGGAGGTTGAGCAGAGACATTCTGAGCACCTGAACTGTCTGATCGCAGTTAGTCCGCTTACACAGACAGAGTCAGGGCGGGCAACTCTGGCAATTTTACGACCTGTGGTGTGCAACTCCCAGAATTCCCCAGCCAGCCATGCTGTCCCAGGAATTCTGGGAGTTGCAGTCCAAAGTCCACACGTCGTGAAGCTGTCACTGTTGCCCACAACAATTGAGAGCCATTTCAGAAGACCTTAAGTGAACCGCCCACTCGGAGCAGACCTCCGCAGCAAAGAATGAAGAGCTAGTTAGCAGACTTGACTCTTCAAACCTTTCTGGATAAAGAGGCAGCTCAGTGATTGTCTAGAAGCGAAACCCAACATAGGTTCACAGCCACAACTTACCTCCAATCCATCCCAGGCATTTGTGAAACATGCCATCCTGAGCTGAACATGACCAAAGATTTGGAAAAACAGTCATTGTAGATCAGGCCGGTATAGATGGAGAACAATCCCATCAGCATGATGATGTATCGTCCTTGAAAAATCATCTTCATCATCTGTGGACAGGAGGAGAGAGGCTTCATGTCAGCAAAGGTAGCTCGAAGACGGGCATCTTCCTTACAAGAGAATCTATGCAGCTCAGGTCTGAACTGGTGCTCTCTGACGTTTCATGACCTAGCTAGGTAATGTCATCAGTGCTATGTACAAATGGCTTTGCCCTGTCAAGTTTTGGTGGGCTTGTTATATTCTTCTTAGTAGTTCCTTGATTAGACCATTTACTGTTTGTCTCAGTTGGCAGTTCCTTGATTGGGGCATTACAATAAACTTGATTTGTGGGTCATGCAACATCTACAAGAAAACCACCAAACTCAAGAAAGCACCAAAGACCCCATGTTCTTCCTTCCTTATAGGTACAACGGTGAAAAATCAGGATTTCAAGCAACAAATGAACCCAAAGGGCACCAGCCACACACAAGAGTCCAGGTTTTCCATACCTCGTCTTGCGACCTCTTAAGCTTGGGGTGTTTCTCAAACAAAATCATGACCAGCGCAAAGAGGAACATCAGGAAGCCGTGTCCGCAGTCTCCAAACATCACGGCGAACAAGAAGGGGAAGGTGATGATGGTGAAGAGAGCTGTGAAATTCACACGTGTTTATTTATTTATTGCACTTCTGTGCTGCCAAGGGATTCTTCCCCGGTGCCCGGCTGGCTGGGGAGTTCTGGGGGTTGAAGCCCACAAGCCTTAATAGTTGCCAAGATTGGACACTTCTGCTTTACAAGGAATCACAGCGACTCTTTCGCTAACACAAAACCCACTTGAGTTCACAAGGCCGCAGGAAAGGGAAGGGAGGCCAGAGGGCACGGGTGGAAAAGAGCCTGGTTTAGGATTTACACACCCAGTTGGCTATTTTTCAAAGAGACTCACCAGGATTGACCTCCCTGTAGTTGCCAATCCCGTACACATCAACGATGTCCTGGAATCCCGAGGTGAATTTGTTGGTCCGGATCAAAGTCGGAGGAGTTTCTTTTGTCGGAATGGTGTTCATGAAGGAAGGGACAGAAGCGCCGCTCACTCTCTGGTGGCAGAAGTGAAAGAAACCCGTATAATTAAGCGCGCGGTGTCCACTTTAACGCTCTACGTAGGATGGGGGGAGCCTTCCCCCAAAAGAGCTCAAGCAGGGATGGTGTCAACTCTGAAGCTGGGCTGACAGAAGTCATTTTTGTCCACTTCAGTGTTGCCACACTGGAGCTGAGGGCTCAGGGACTGGGGGATTTTAGATAGAGGCGTTTTTGTAGCCAAAGCAAAATACTTTCTCTTGGGAACCAAGGACATTCTCACTCCCGGTCGGAAGAAGGCAGAGTGATGCCACCCAGTTGTTGGACTGCACGGTGATTGGACCATGGGACTGATTGTTTATGAGAAAGTAGAAAGGCTTTTACTTTTAATGAGGTGAAAACCGCGATAGCTTTCAGAGTCGGTTTTCACCAGATTTGTGCCAATATGATATTTCCAAATAAAAGCAATGTTTGAGGGAATGTCTCTTGCTGGTCACATCTACCCGACCCACCAGACCAGGGAGGCAGGGGATGTTGAGGGTCCAATCCCCGAGGGAGATATACCTGGTGGGACCCAGAAGAAGGGCCTTTTCTGTGATGGCTCCCTCTCTCTGGAACATCATCCCCCTCAGAGATTAGACTGGCCCCCGTCTAATACTCTTCCGGAAGGCACTGAAGACCTGGTTCTGCCAGTCGGCCTGGGGAGCTCAGAGCGCGATGGAGTCCATCAAATGACTCTTGTGATCTGCTGTCATCGGGGTGGGAGGTGGGTGGGAGTTGGGTGTGTGTTATTTTTTATTTATTTTCCCCAGATTTTGTTCTATTGTACTTTATTAATTTGATTCTTTTTGTTAGTTTTTTTTTTTTAAAAAATATGGTTTTACATTCTGTAAGCCGCCTCGAGTCGCCATGGGCGAACAGGCGGCAATATGAATTCAATAAATACAATACATTCAGCTGCCTCGGAGCCTTCCTTGCAGTGGACCTATTACTTGGACCCCTGGCGAGTGAAGCAGCAATGGCTGGACTTACGGAGCCTTCATCCAACGCGCGGCGCATGTTGGGCAGGTCTGCCAGGGGGCACCAGACCTCCGCAATCAGGCATTTGTTGGTGACGTCAAAGCTGCAGAGATTCAGCACGTGGTAAATGGCTTTCATCTTCTTCACCTGAACGTCCCAGGTGTAGATCGATTCAGAAGCTTTGCACAGGACTTGCCGCAAATAATCTTCTGTTTTGTGCAACACCTTTGGGGGTTTAATTTAAAAAAAGAGACATATTTAGTAGAAAAAGCAATGGTTATCCAAAAGGGAGCACTGGCAGGGCGGAGTAACATTTAAAGTCATTTTTCTTTTCTTTAATTCTGAGGGATTTGCTTGTTAGCTTCGCGGTGCCCAGCTGGCAGAGGATCAAACAACCTGAAAGAAAAACTATTTTCCTGCTGCAAGAAACAAAAGTTCCTTAATCTTAACACAGGCAAAAATAAGAGTCCTGAAAACAGTGCTATGCCTGGATATCCCCAGGACATTAACAAAAAAAAATCCTAAGAAAAGAGAACAAATCCATTTTAGAGAATGCAAATATTATCTTCACAGGCCTTGGGGACGAAAGCTCAAAACAAATACGCTGCACAGCTATGCTCGTTCTGTGAAACTACCGGCCTCTTCTGCGGAAGAAACCACAAAGTTGGAGCGTGACCGCAACTTTCAACTCACAATATGGAGATCCTGGATGCGAACTTGGAGCCCTTCCATCACTGCTCGCCGTTCCGCTGGAGTGCTGGGATAGGGGTAGATGTGACAGTGGTAGCTGTGACACACACACATAAAAAAAAGCCATTGAAACAGCCAACCAACCTAATCTTGCAAAAACAGAACCTTGCTTTAGACTGCAACTAACCGTTTTACTATACACGCAGTCCTTGACTAACAGCCGTTCATTTAGTGACCAAAGTTACCACGGCACTAGCAAAAGTGACTTATGACCATTTTTTTCCACGATTACTGCAGCATCCCTGCGGTCACATGATCAAAATTTGGACACTTGGCAACTGATTCATATTTACAAAGGGCAGGGGTCTCCAACCTTGGCCACTTGAAGACTTGTGGACTTCAACTCCCAGAGTTCCTGAGGAACTCTGGGAGTTGAAGTGCACAAATCTTCAAGTTGCCAAGGTTGGAGACCCCTGTCCTAGGGGATCACGTGATCCCCTTTTGCGACCTTCTGCTGAGCAAAGTCAATGGGGAAGCCAGGTTCACTTAACAACCGGGTTACTAACAACTGTGGGAAGGGCGTAAAGAGGCAAATCTCGCTCGATATCTGTCTAACTCAGCAACAGAAATGTTGGTCTTGACTGCGGTCTTGAGTCAAGGACTAGCTTTATTGATCCAAAAATGTTTGGGTGAATGAATCATGCTTAGGCTTCTCCTTCACATGTCCTCCGATTCCTCCGAGGAGTTTTTTTTAAATGCAGTTTGAACAACTTCCTTTGCCTTTTACTTTTCAGAGCATGGCCTTAAAAATACGAGGGGGGGAAAAAAACACAAGGGAGAAACGTGGTTCGTCCTTACCAGTCACATATTTTCTTCACCTTTTGGCCAATTTGTTCCCCCCAGTAGGATATCAAGAACACAAAGCACTTGGTCAGTTCTCCCTGCAAAACAAACAGGAATGGCTCACGTCAGCTTTGATTGACAGGGCCCGGCTGCCCTTTCTCAACCGGGTCGCCTTACTTACTGTATCAGGATCCTCCAAGCATTCTTCCACTTCAGAGTAAGAAACAATTGTGTTTCCTCTGCACACCCGCCAGAGCATTTTTTCAAACGCTTCAACTTTTGCTCGGTTAACTAAGCCGGATATAAATCTACATTTTAAAAAAAGCACCATTAAAATAATCTCACCAATACAGGGAACTGTGAGAAACATGATTCATGTTACCTACAGACCATTATGCTTCATTGTTACACCGCTGGATGCTTCAAAACAACCCAAATTAATTTTTAATGCAAAAAATTCATCGTCCCCATTATTTGCTAAGACTACCTGTATAAAATGAGGCTAAAGATGCTTTCCGTGGCTATTCAACACCCTGTTTGGTTACTTACCCAAGTTTGGCCTCGAGTCTGTGCATACAATTATACTCCAACAAAGGATCATGATCAAAAGATGGGAATTCTTCATAACTGCTCTGTATGCAGGACTCAAGCTAAAATAAAGACCGTGAAAATTGTACATCAAATGAAAAGAAAGCAAGACACAGACACAGACACACAGAAGACTGGAAACAAGGTATTTCTTGTTTCTGATTGTTCTAGTTTATGATTATCACTTGTTTAAGATGGGTGATCATACATATTTTTAAAGTCAGTAAAATACCTCCGTAGATCTTTGGATGAAGGACTGAGTGACCTTCAGCAGGTGGGTGTATTCTGTCAGCTCCAAAAGGTTTTTTCTCAACTTCTCCTTGTTTCTGGTCACTTCTCTCAACTCCACCTCCAGCTTCTGAAGTTGCTCCTACGAGAGAGAAAAAAAACAGCACCTTCTCACTGTGGTGATTTCTAACAGAAGAGTCGTTCTACCAAGAAGAAACTCAGACCGTTTAGCAACAGACAGTGGAAATGTGGAGCTGTAAGGATCTTAAAGTTGGTCTAAAGCAGCGTTTCTCAACCTTGACACATTTAAAAGAGGCCTGGATCTTAACTCCCAGAATTCCCCAGCCAGCTGCCAAGGTTGAGAAACACTGACCTAAAGAATTCAAGAAACAGATTTTCTGTCATCTCAGAACATCACGAGATCCCCATTTCTACAAGTTACCTGGATTTCCAACATCTGTTTAAGTGGAGGGGCAGAAGGGGTAATATTTCCTTCCGGAAGAGGGATGTCTGCTTTCTTTATTTCCTGTACTAGGTATCCTGGAAAAATGAAAAATGATTTCGGGTAAAGCAAGTGGCTTTAAAAGATTATGTTCTGCTACATTCCTCTGGGAAGTTTATATATCACAAAGGATATTACACATATCGAAGGCACTCTTAAAATCAAGCTTCATCAGTTTTCTCTATTGTATTATGAGAATTTACATACTCATTCTCTGAATTTTAAATCAAACCCCAGCATTGAAAAACAACCACTGCAAGGTGCCCAAAAGATCTCCAAACCTCCTAACTACCACTTGTAATCCTCCTAAATTTGACAGAACATCCAATGCAGAAATGTAGCAAAAAATCAAGTGGAGTGCAATATTCTTTCAAGCTTTAAATCAATAAGGATTCCATTCTCTTTTCTGTTCGAAATAACAAACCTGTGATATATATTTCACAATGGGTAAAACTTTACCTAAGAGGATCACGGTTGCCTGTCCTTTCACGTTCTCCAAACTTACCCAATATCCTTTCCATTTCTTCACACTTCTTCACTTCTCCCACATATTTCCGCTGGAACAAACTTGTATTGGAGTTGAGCTGGAAAGGCAAATGTTTTTTTTTTTAACTGTTCCTAAGAGAAATGTCTATTGTCTAAAGATTTAAGTTCAATTCCAAAGAGAAAAAAAGCTGGCTCATGACTATGCACTAAGGTTCTTTTAACCATCACAATAGTTAAACACATTGGAGGCTCCCAAGAAGAGCCTCCAAGAGAGGTTGGGGGGCTACAAGGGACCTATTCTGACCCAGGCTTTCTGAGACCATAATTAAGCACACGCTTAGTTAAAACAACTCTTGTTTTATTGCAACGCTGGGAATTATGTTCATTCCCAGCCGGTAATGAGTCCCAAACAGTCCCTCGAGATAAGCACCCACCTTTCTCTCCTTTGAATGGCCGCCAACAACTAAAGTGCCAAATGAACTATAAAAAGCCAACTGAAGTACAAAGTCCACACAGAGCTTCAAGGTTTAATCTGAACAGAGCGAAAAACATTGCTTCCTGCAAAGAGTTCGTCATCTAGGCCTGACTTTTATCTCTATGGGAGGGGCAATCACCTCCCAGCCTTACTCCGGAGTTGCCCCTCTTGTTTCAGCTGGTCTCGCCTTCTAGCAGCTCTGTGCATATGCGCACTGGGAACAGGCTCCCCTTGCTCCTCTTCCTCACTGCTGCCAGACAATGGAGGCTACGGAGTCAGCACCCCACTCCCAGATGGCCCTGGCTCCATCTCTGCATGGGACGCAGGACCCTTGTCCGAGTCCTCTCCAGACTCCCGGACTGGTCCCCTTTCTTCCCCACTGTCCGATTCTGCTGCCGTCTGCACCGGCTGCCGGCGGACCACAACAGGACGCACACGCCCGGCCCTCCCAACCCCCTAAACCCATTTGCCCAGCACTGGGGCTATTTGGGCCTCCCTAGATAAGCCATGAAAGGCAGCTGGGGGATTTGGGGCCAGTCGTCCCCCCCCCTCTCTCTCTCTCTCTCTCTCAGCCTAGCCTACCTCACAGGGTGGTTGTTGTGGGAAAACAGGACTTAGGAGGGACTCTTCATTCTAGTCCCGCCTCATCCATGAAAGGCAGCTGGGGGACTTCTCTGTCACGGCCGGCCCACCTCACAGGGTGGTTGTTGTTGTGAGGAAAAGAGGAGGAGGGGGAAATACGTTCCCCAATACTAGTGGATTTATAGAAGTAAATAAAAAAAGGGATAGAAATCGATAAAAATAGGAATAAAAGGGCGGCCCGGCCTTCCTCCCCCCCACCCCGCGGCCACTCACGTCTCTGAAGTGGGCCAGGCCGCGCTCGCCCAGGGCGCTGAGGCACTCGTAGGCCGAGCCGGCCTGCAGGAAGAGCTGCGCCAGGCACATGGCCTCGCTGCGGAAGAGGGAGCCCATGGCGGCTGTCACCGGGGCCCTCGACGCCGCCTGGCCGCCCGCCCGCCTCGCTCGACCTGCCCGACGGCCATGGAGAGGAGGAGGCGGCGGCGCGGAAACCGGCGCTTCCCTCAGCGGAGGAGGCGAGAAGAGACGGCGGGAGCGGCTTCCGGATTTCCGTCCGGAGCTGCACCATTGGGGTGGGGTGGAACCCCCCCGTCTCGATGGTCTTAATAATGCCAACAAGGGGAGACGAGTTTACGATGGAACGGAAGTGCTGGTGCAGAGCGGCAATTATAAGGGGGGGGGGAATTGCTAAAGGAGGTGCAGCGACCCCTGGATTCGCCTCCTTTATGACCACTTTCCCGTTATTATTATTTTAATGCAAGGGTCCAACCTGGTCGACTTCAACTCCCAGAATTGCCCCAGCCAGTTAAAGGCTTAGAGATGTCGACTCCCAGAATTCCCCATTCCAAGCTGGCTGGGGAATTCTGGGAGTTGGAAGTCCAGAAGTCCTTTTTAAGTTGCCAAAATTGGGACACCCAATAAAGCAGCATGATGTACATCACATTTCGCATTGCGTATGCTTTTCCCTTATTGCTTGTTTTTTTCCTGAAAAATCACAACACCGTTTTCGTTTTGACCATTTTTTATTTTCTCTCTCTCCCCCCACCCCCTTTTTAGGAAAATATATCTGGGGGAAAAAAAACCCTTTTTTTCTCCTTCCATAAAAGATGTGCATGATTAAAAAAACGTAAAAAAAGCCCGATCCAAAAAAAGTCTGTGGGTGATGCGAAGGTTTTTCAGAGCTTCTTCCACAGGCGGAGGATCCCATTCCAAGGACCACTCAGCACCACTGCGAGGAGGACGAAGAAAACCAGCACCAGGCCTTTGGCAAGCGTGTGAGAATAGGGCTCTCCTGAAAAGGGGTGGGAGACAAGGATTTAGAAACAAGGCGACGCAATGAAGAGAGGAAGACAATCCGGACAAGCCTCCGTTAGAATGAAGATATCTCACTGCATAAATCTTCCCAGCCATCCTCTGCCAGAGGTGAATCTCCTTCCCAGCATAAAGAATTTACCAAACTGGAATAGCAATAGCACTTAAGACTTAAAATACCGCTTCACAGTGCTTTTCATCCCTCTCTAAGTGGTTTGCAGAATCAGCCTCCCTACTGAGACCACCCCACCGCCACTTATCCACTCAAAAATTGGGGGGTCAATTAGAAACTAAGCATCTGAAAAGCCAAATGACATTCTTTTCACCTGTGTAGTAGCGGGTCATGGGATAAAAAAGCTCAGGCCAGCAGACGTCGTTCCTCCTGCAGTCATACTCGGTGTAGTTCATTTGAAATCTGGAAAAAGAAAATTAAAAGTTTTCAGGGCAAAGCTGTGCCAGGAAAGTGATTATCGCTTAAAGCAGGGGTGTCAAACTCGATTTTATTGAAGGCCGCATCAGGATTGTATGTGACCTCGGAAGGCCAGAGTGGGCATGGCCAGAGTGGGGGTGGTCAGCTCGACATCACTCGTGTCAGGGGTGCCTGTGGTGGCCGAGCCCCTGCCAGAGAAACAGGCTCCGGGCTCCGCGGCTGCAACGGCCTCCTGTAAGTAACCCTCTGCCCATGAAAACAGCTCCAGAGGGATGTGTGCAGCCCACCCGAGTTCTGTTCTGGCTGGCAGAGGCACCGCAGGCCAGTCTTTCGCCGTTTCCAGGGTGGCCCTGTGGGCCAGATCGAATCACCCTGCGGGGCGGATCTGGCCCCCGGGCCTTGCGTTTGACACCCCTGGCTTAAAGCCATAGAAAATATCTCTTATACAGGCGGTCCTGGACTTCTGACCATAATTGGGACCTGAACTTCCACAGCCAAGGCAAGGGACTTTTAAGCGAATCGCAGCTGATTTTACAACCCTTTTTTTCCCCCATTGTTTTTAACTGAATCACTGCCCTGGTGAAGTAAATCCAGTTTTCCCTTCCTCCTCTGTATGACAGAGCCTGCTGGGAAGACCGCAAAGGACGATCACACGACTCTTTCCCCTAATAAGTTTCTCTGAAATATCTAGTGGATTTTAAGAAGAGATTGGGCAACCTTTTTGTCTGAATCGGTATAGGGTTTCCTGCCAGAGCAGCGGGTTGGACTACATGACCTCCGAGGTCCCCCCTCCAACTCTTTATTATTCTACTCTATTCCAATAGGGAGGTCTGCAGCCAAGACTTACCTGGTCTTTGGCACTGGGGGCTGAGCAGGTACTTTAATAAACTGCACGGCAGCAGAGATGGGAAGGGAAGTGACGTTCTCTGGACAAGCCAGGGCACAGCGAACCTGCCAGGTTATGGTTGAAAAACTGAAAGAGAGAAGCCTTTACTGGACATGGGAACTGCAGCTGCGATGCAGACAGTCACCAGTCTGTTTTTCGTCAACCTTCTAATGTGAGCAGAGCCATTTTTATTTTTTTTAGCCTAGTAATATTATAAAAGAGGGCGACTCTAATCCCTCTAATGATCAGGGCAAAATTTCAGTGGTCCATTAGTGCAGATTTTTTTTTTCCTTCTAACAAACATCCTGAATGGCAGCAAAAAGTAAAGAGCCGCATAAGCCTGGGACTTCAACTTGGGTGACCGGGGCCCATCGCAGAATTGAGTGAGATGTTGATTCCTCCTGGGGAATTGAAACACACTTTTTGATTGCAACAGGTCAAGCAGTTTATGTTTCAATCCTAAAATCGCAAAACCGTGTCTCGTTCATTTTGGCCGTGTCGTGCGGGGGAATTCACTGGAGAAAGCAACCATGCGGGGAAGAGTTAGCGGTAAAAGGAAACCCGGCCGCCAAAGAATGCGGTGACTGGACACTAGCAAAGCTGACACCAGCCAGAGCACAGAACAACTCAAATTAATGCAAGATCAGAAGTTGTGGAGAGATCCGGCCCATAGAACTGCCAAGAGCTGGACACAACCGAATGCATATTTAATCATCATCATATTTCAATCAGAAATAAATTACCCTTCAATCAGAAATATAATCCCTTGTGGAGTCTGGACAACTGAACAGAGCTAAGTGTTTACTGGCCGGATGCCCTTCCTGTCACCAGGGCAGAGTTTTGTTCAGCAGATATATTCACAGTGTGCCCAGAGAGAGAAATATCTGCCTCTACCTAGGATCGAACTCACAGCCTCCTGATTGTGAGGCGAAAGCTCCACGTCTAGGCCACCGCACCACTAAATAAATTAGGAGTACATGTGGAAAGAGGAATCTTAAATGTGGAGGAAGCCACCGAGGACCGTGAAGAGATCTGAGTTTGGCAAATGCGAGTAAGACTGTACACACCTGAGCTGCACCCCAAGTATCTCTTCTTGAGGGATTCCTTCTATTGCGCCCACATCAGCAGTGATGATCTGAATGTTCAGGTGGGCAGGAACATCAGGACAAATTCCTCTTAAGCTCCCCTCACTTGTGTTTGCACTGGAAGAGGCATTTAAACCTGCAAGCAGAAAAAATGCATAGGCTGAGAAGGTTAACCAACCAAATTGCACAGCAATTCATCCTTTTTTTTTTTGTAAATTTTATTTGAGTTTTCACAAAGAGAAAAAAAAATACAAATAAAACATCTTTTTTGAAAGTAGTGTAGTCGCTTCTTGTTGTTTCTCATAGTTCCAAATCTCCATTTCTAAGAATTGAAAAACGAAGCCAAAAGAACCCTTCCCTTCTTGTGCATCTTCTTTGTATTTTTTAAGTTCCATTTTCAATTCATCCAGAAGTGGTGCCATTGTATAAATTTTTAAACAACCACCCGATTGATTTTAGTCATTCAAATATAATAACCAAGAATCCAAAGATCACCAAATAATCCAAATACACGCAAGCTGTTTCTTTTTTGCTCTTTTTTTTTTTCACTTTCTCTTCCTGGGGTTATTATTTAGTTGCAAAGTTTCAGTTAAAATGTATCTTTTAGAAGTCTTGTTGGAGTTTTACTGTAGATTCTTTTTAATTCCAGGCAGTCTCCTCCCTCTTCCAGATCCTGCCCTTATTCTTTTTCTCTCCCTTCCTTTCCCTTTTCACTTTCCTTCGCTGCTTCCGACTCTTCTTTGGGAGCGATGTTATTTTTTGTAAGTTTCAATTCCAGGATACCTTAGTTGTTGCTTTTACAATTTAACCCGGTCAGCCAAAACTTTCACTTCTTATCTTCCTCCTGCACATTCTTTTCCGGTCGAGTTCTCCTTTGTGGTGGCCATTTCTGACCACCGCTGCAACCGCCTTCGGGAAAGGGAGTAATGGCCAGCTGAGGAGGAGAGATGCAGCTCTCCTCAACCCTGCTGGTGGTCTCCCCCCTCTTCACCACCTCTACAGGGTGGCTTAGCCCCGAAACCAGCCGGCTCGGGGCGCTCCAGTGGCAAGCCCAGACAGAAACCGCGCATGGTCGTGGATTTCTGTCTGTCGCCAAAGCCCTTCAAACCAGAAGTCCATCCAGCAATTCATCCTTTTCTTTCAACATTAAAAGAGAAAACATGAGCAAACAGTTTTATGAAGACAGGATTGCTTAATTCACTTCACTTTCCCCAAAATAGTTTGACTGATTTACCATATCAATATCCAACTTTAAATTAATTTAGAAGTCCAATTATCTTTTCTACCTGTGGTTCTCCTGTTAACTAGACCATGGTTTTTGTAATTAAAAAAAAAAGAAAGAAAGAGGATCGTAATACTTTTAAACACAAACTAAAAACCGACAATTCAATGGCGGGTTCTAAATTGTGTTACTCACGGAGGACTTCCACCCAGTCGTCTGAGATGTTTCTACAGGCGTTGCCTCTTTTTCCAACGTGGCTCACTTGCACCAAGGAATTCAGTCGTGCAGCAACATCCTCTCTGCAAAGAAACAGGCATGCGGTGTATAAATGAACAATTCATTTTGTTATACTGAAAAGAACAAACACCAGCTTCCAGAAATCAATGTGGATTTCTTAAAGCTTCCTGTATTTCAGTGTAAAATTGGAAGGGCCTCCCTGTTTTAAAATTAAGAAGAAACTAATTTCATCTCACCTCAACTGCGTGCAGTTGTCTTCAAGGCTGATTTCCATTATGCATCCAGAAATGGAATTGAACCCAAACAAAAGAGGGGTCAGGTTTGCTGATGAACACAAGTTCTCACCAACTAAATAATGGAGATAAATCTGGTTGAGCAATTGCTTTTTCAAACTCACGTAGTGCTGTTCTAGTATTTAAACAGAAGGCTCTAGAAATGGACTTTTTCTCTTCTCAGATATCAAACAAATCAAAGCTGCAACTAGAGTACAGCTTTACTTGCAAATGAAGACTCTCTTAAGGGAATATTTTTAAAATTAGACTTTGATATTACTTTGCTGGAGCCTCTCACAGAAAAGCAAACATACAAAATAATATTCAAAATTTTTGTTCTTGTCCCTAAGGATAGGAACACTATATTTGCCACGGGTAAAATAAGCACGGAATAAATTTGTAAGTTTCATTTAGCCAAATACAATTCCAATCACTTTTATCCCCCCCTCCACAGAAATATGAGCGAATGAACATTGCAGCAAGAAACAAACGTCTGACGTCATTTTGTTCCTCTTGCAATTCTTATAATATTTGTTATCAAAAAGGACTACCTGGCTTCCAAAGTTTTAGAAAAGTAACAGGAGCCGATGAAGTCAAGTTGGTAGCTCTAACCGGCTTGCCAAGCTGATAACCTAGGTAAACGAAAGAAAATTTTGCAGACTTCAAATATATCCACTTAAGCAATATTGCAAAATATGAGAGCTTGGTGTCGCTAAAGCTAATAGTCTCTCAAATGTCAAATTTTATGCACACCATCCATGGGAGTTGAAGAACTGAGTCAGCGATAGATTGATTTACAACAATTCATTTAGTGACCATTTGATGTTACAATGGCACTGAAAAATGTGACTTTTGACCGTTTTTCACATTTGTGGCTGTTGCAGTTCTAGAATAGGTCAAGCTAGTAAGCAGCTAGTAAGCAGCTAGTAAACAGCTAGCAGCTAGTAAGTAGTGAACACACTTTTCCTCAAAGAAACTCTTGGCTGCGTGTCAACGGGAGAGGTTGGTTTCTCCATCAGGGGCCAGCTACATAGTCCAGCTTCCAAATGCCACCCCTTCCTCAACAAAATACATGACCAAAAATATACTGAAACATCACCACCACTGACCATCAATCTGCCATTGTCTTCTGCACCCAAAAGTCACTTCACTCACCTGGGTTCCCCGAGAATTCCTCCATGTTTGTAGCATTGGCGCTCACAAATGTGACAGTGAATTTCTGTGTTATCGTTTCTGCGAAGACAAAATGTAAAATGGACAAATGTAAACCAGAGAGACAGTGGCTATGTTGACCCTTTTATCCAAATAATTTGAGACGCCTTAGACAGGTTACTGTATCACAGGCAACTGTGGCTTGTTTTAATGATGGTTTCTTCA
This sequence comes from Notechis scutatus, assembly GCF_049901735.1. Lineage (NCBI taxonomy): Eukaryota > Metazoa > Chordata > Lepidosauria > Squamata > Elapidae > Notechis > Notechis scutatus. Next base: position 2,283,396 of record NC_142021.1, on the reverse strand, counting down.
ATGATCATCCCTGGGTTCATGCATCAGAATAAGCCAAAATTCAAATTAAGCCCATCATAAAACGCTTTACGGCAGAGCGCATTAGGAATCCAAGCCATATTACGTTAAGTTTTTAGGGCACTTTTCATGAAATGCTCTTTTCTGCTTCTCTGTTGAAAGCCAGAGAAGTTGAATGGATTTTGGGTTCATTTTTAAGAACCAAAGGCAAGGATGCTTCAGAGCCAATGTGAAAAAAATGAGAGCTGTGACAACCAATTCCAAATTAAACAGGTAATCTTTCATTTGCTGAAAAAACAAACATTGTTAAAAAATAAAAACTGGATTATAAGAAATATTTAAAAAAAACCTACCTTCTGGACACATTCTTCCATAAAGGACTTTGATCTTCAGCTCTTTTATTCTTTTGCCTTCCCATACAATGATGTAATCTTCAGCAAAGCTCACATTTCTGCATTCTGAACAGAAGGAAAGCTCTCATATAGGTCATATATATGAATTTTTTTATACAAACTTTTCAAAGGATGGGATAGAACTACGCATAAAAAAAACTCCCTCAATGCATATTCACCAAGCTCGGCACAAGGGAGCGGAGGAGAACTTCTCTCCTGGTAGGTCACCTCTGGTTTGATGTTATCTGGAAAGGAAAAAAGGGGATTAAAGGCAAAATCAAACTATGATGGAAGCTCTAATACAGGTAGTCCTATTAAGTCCTAAAAACTTAATAAAGTTTTTAAAATATTTTTTTAGTACCTCCAACACCGCTGTTTATTGCGATGGTTGACATGATGCTTTCGGCTTCCTTGCATGTAGCTGCGCATTTGGCTTCAATATTCTGAAGGAAGGAAACTGGAGCGTTTCTTGCACAGCTGCCAGCTATGAATGGCTGGATGACACGAGAAGGATAGGACATCAGGTTTATTTTCAGGTAATTCTTCCTCTCCCCAATTCAGGAAAGGAAAAAATCCCTCTTTAATGTACAGAAAAAAAAAGAAGAAAAAAGAAACCAGACAGTTGTCTTTACCTGTGGAACTGTAAAATAGTCATTGTGAACAGTCAGGATTGGATCTCCTTGCTTATAACCGTTGGACGGTTTTCCTGGGGTGGTTTGCAACGGAAGCATAAAGGAAGACGCCCGGGATGAAGAACTGCAAATAAATGTTATAAATCTATCATCTATTTATACGAAAGAAGATGTGGGGATTCACAGCCTTGCCCCCCCCCTCAAGCAGACAGACACAAGGCAAACTGAAGTGTCATAATTTGGCTGTCCTTTCTGGAAGGCAGAAAAACCATGATTGTCTTCCCCAGATGAAAACCAGGTGCTACAAATTCATTCTGACCTCATCAACATCAATGGGGAAAAGATAGCAACAAGAAGAACGCTTGGCCTCACACACTTACAGGGACAGAAATATAAAACATGTATAAAATAGAAATGCACATGGAAAGGACAAATCACTAGTACAACTATCTGCTCTTCAAGGTGAAATCATAGGACAATAATTATTCAGGCCAAACGCACGTCCTACAGCCATGACTTGACTGCTTGACGACGGGTGGGCCACAACTCCCAGAATTCCCTAGCCAGCACGAGGAATTCTGGGAGCTGAAGTCCACTCCTCTTCGAGCAGATAGTTGGCAGGCTCATCTAAAGCTTCTTTCACAGTTCCACACTACTCAACCTCTGAGGAGTTTTCATACTTACGTAGAACCATCGTAGAAGTATCCAAGGAAAGGGGAATTATTAAGGGGAGACTGCACACATAGGAAGGGAAACCAGTCAGGGGCCAAGATTCCCAATTTGACTGAGCAGAGCTGGTCAAAAGGTGGATTGACGTCCCCGCCGAACACCCCTTCAAAACAGGAGCCCTCAAAGAGCTGCTTCATCTCTGGGGTACAATCCTGGGGAGGGAAGGGAAAGATGCAGCGCTGGGATCTGCCTGATGCCATTCTAATACGACTGAGTATCCTCACAGACAAATCTTAGTGGAAACAACTCTGTGTGTGACATGCCGAAGATTCTCAACTCAATCTCAGCCCCTGAGAACTGAGAAGAGGGTCTAAGAAATATTTTTACCAGTGACATCAGCCCCTGCTAGGCTATAAAAAAAAAGTTGAGCTAGGTATAAGGACATTTTTAAAGGTTATTGCTTCATAAGAGTCAGAGGTAACGTGGGAAGAGGCCTCTGAATAGAATACGGAATAAGAGAGTTGGAAGGGACCTTGGAGGTCTTCTAGTCCATCCCTCTGCTCAGGCAGGAAACCCTATCCCATTTCAGACAAGTGGCTCTTCTTAAAAGCCTCCAGGGATGGAGAAACCACAACTTTTGGAGGCAAGTTGTGCCACCGACTCATTATTCTCACTATCAGGAAATTTCTCCTTATTTCTACGTTGGATGTTTCCTTGATTAGTTTCTATCTGTTACTCCCAATCCAGAAATCTCATGCCAGCTTTTTCCAACAATGAGCTTTTTTTCCGTGTAATCTATTATTAAACTGTTTGGTTCACACAGCATCTCAAAGAACTAACTGCAGTTAAAGAAGCGGGCCAAGGGTTTCAGGAATGGCAGCAGGTTTTTAGGGCGATGCTTAGAATGAAGAGTGACAGAAATTAAAGGCAGAATTAGTACCTCATCACAACAGCACTGAACATCACAAGCTCCTGCTGTGAGGTTGCAGGGACAGGAGCCCAAGGGGTGAAACACTTGATTGGGGATCACGGTTGCGTTCTCTGTTAAAGAAGGAAAAGGTGAGAACCGGTGGGTTTATTTCAAGAGATGCCTTTTTTCTTTCAACGGCTTTTTTCTCCTCAATAATTAAAGCCTCCTTATGCATGCAAAATAAGTGTGCAAAACCACATTTTGCTGGCTGGGTGCACACATTATGTTGAAAACATCTACAGGTAGACACCTCATTCACTGGAACCATACTGCTTACTAAACTTGTTTTCCTGTCCTGCTGAAATTTCTGAGCTGGGCAGCCTTATAATTTAATTATAATGTGGGTCCTGGGTGATCTCTGAGCTTGTTTTCCTGCAGATGTTTCATTACCAAACTAAGTATCGTCATCAGTGCTAAGGGAGTAGAGTTTGCTCCTTTAATAACACTGGTGATGTTACCTAGTTTGGTAATGAAACGTCTGCAAGAAAACCACACAAGCTCAGAGACCACAAAGGACCCCATAGTTCAACCCTGAATGACAAATATTCCCTTCTATCAGATTGATTATATAAAGTCATGTTAAAGAAAGCTTTTCTTTCATCCACGCAAGACATCATTTCTGAAAGAATGTCACTGGGGCAACACGTTGCAACCAAAGCTAAAATAATCACACCCTCTCCTGATTCTAGCTACAGTACGAAACCCATGAAAGTCAAAATACAGCCAGAAGGAATCAAATACCTTCTATTTTTCCGGTTAGGTTTCCTGAAGATGTATTAGCATATATTTCTGCTTGGATTAATAGACGGGCCATCAGCGTTGTCCCTTGACATGCTGAGACCTGCAAACTTTGAAGCAAGCACAGGGCCTCCACGCAGCAATCGGTGATGTTTGGGGCACACAGTTGAAGGTGTCTGGTCAAGGACACCGTCACCCTGGAAACGTTCTAAAATGCAAAATATGAGTTAGCAATTAACCGAGGAAGATTTATGATTTAGATGGTGACTATGAGTATTAAGCCCAAGTCAGGGATAAAAACAGCAATATTTTATTTGGGTCCTTATTTTCTGCAATGGTTAAAAAAAAAATATGCCAAAGGAGGGAATCTAGGTCAAGTATTTATGAAAAGAGATTCACAGGGGATACTTCAGAAGTTGATCTAAGGTTTTTTTATTGGCAAAGATAAGAAGAGAATCACTTTTTCTACTCACCCCTTGATGTGTGACTTGCAAACTCCAGTCATCTGTTCTGTTTCTACCACTACAGTCGGAAAGGGGTAACATTCCTAGAAGAGAGCAGAGAACGTTACCATATTCAATGAATCAAGGACACACATTCAATTTCACAGCTACTAGGATTGTTGGCCGAGCAGGTATAAAAATAGCCAGAAAAATAACTGAAGCCTGGGAAATGGACCCCTTGTCAATCAACAGCTTATCAGGTGCTCAGGGTCCAAGGACTCCGCAGCCACAAGGAAACAACAACCAACTATTTAAATAGTCCTCAACATCCAAATCAACAACTAAAAAGCCACACCCAACCAGGCACCACATAAATATGATACACAGAATAGCCCAAATCACACATTCTGAAAAGTTCCCTCAAGATGGACTACAGTACAAGTCTGAAAGCTCAGAAAACTAAACTTCTGGTCCCGTTGACCGACCCAGATTGGATCCTGCATTATCGTAAATATTATCATCTCTTAAGGATCATTCCTGCTAGGTACAGTAAGGCTAATTCATTTTGCAAAGGAGGAAACAATTTCTTCCCCATGGTCTTTGGAGTTCCAGAGCTTCCTGGGATCATCCCCAAAAATAGTTTCGAAGGATGCTTACCTGTTTCATCATCTGCCACAGCGAGAGAGAAAGTATCTGCATGGCTGTTGATCAAAGAAGCAGTGACCATTGTCCCAGACATGTAGATAAACGAAGGCTGGAAATCTAAACAGGGAAATCAGTATCATTCTTTGAGACATATCGATATCACTCATTAAATCTTTGCAAAACCTTTTCTCCCTGAAGTGGCCTTGCTCAGTTTCTTTCATCATTTTATTTCATCCTCAGTAAAAGTTAAGGAAATCTAGGGAACCATAAGAGATTTTGGAAACTGTGTTTTTGTGTCATCATTCAGAGCTGCAAAGAATGAAGTTAAAAGAGGCAGGGAGTTGCTAACACCAATGTTTTTGAGCACACACAACTTGTTGTAATTTATTGAAGGCTTTGGATGTTGTTGATGCTGTTGTCCCTTCAAGGACAGTCTGAACGAAACCCAATGACAGGAATTTTTTTTAAAAAAGCACTACTTCACAAACTCTCTTAGTCATGTTCCCTAAAAGACATAGCCATGATGGCACAAGCTAAACTTTGTCAGTGTGTATGCACACTGGATGTCTACCTTTTGGGGGCTTAGCATGTTTATTATACCAACTCAACCCCCTGTTTAGCTCAGAAAGCTGTGTATTGTACAATTCCAGAACACTGGTTCATTAGGACCATGTGAACCTGAGTATGAAGGGATGGATAGATGGATGGATGGAAGAGAAGATAGATTGGAAACAAGGCAGGGAAATGGGAGGGAGGGGAGAAGGAAGGAAGAAGAGATGGTTGAGAGGAAGGAGGGAAGAGAGAAGAAGGAAGGAAGAAGGAAGGAGATAGGTTGGGGAAAAGGGAAAGGAAGGAAGGAAATGGAAGGGAGAGAGAAGATGGGAGGGAGGGGAAGGGAGGAAGGAAGGAAGGAGGAGGAGGAGGAGGAGAATAGGTTGGAAAAAAGGAAGGTAAATTGGAAGGAAGGGAAAGAGATGGGATGGAGGGAAGGAGGGAGTAGGGATAAGTAAAGAAGGAAGGGAAATGGGAGGGCAGGAAAGAAGGAAGGAGAGATAGATTGGGGGAAAAGGCAGGGAAATGGGAGGAAGGGAGGAAGAAGATGGGAGGGAGGGATAGAGGGATGGACGCATGGATGGATGGAAGGAAGGGAGACATAGGTTGGAAAAAAGGAAGGGAAATCGGAGAAAGGAGATGGGATGGAGGGAGGAGAGATAGGTTGGAAAAAAAGAAGGAAAGAACATGGGAGGGAGGGAGGAAGATGAAAGGATGGAGGGATGAAGAAGGAAAGGGAGGAGAAAGAAAAGAAAATGAATGTGAAAGAAGAAAGCAAAGGCGGGAGGAACGAGAGAGGAGGAAGAGATTTCATGGCTGAGGGGCAGAAACCTGTTGGGTTTCTGCCTGCCCATTGCTGCTTAGCCTATCTCACCCACCCTTGGACCTTCCCCTCACCCACCCTGATCCCCATCCTGGGCCACGGCCCGAAACAGCCACAGCAGCCCCCAAAGGATCCCCCGGAGGCTCATGGCGGAGCTAAGACGGGCCCTCAGGATCGTCCCTTTCCTCCTCCGCCGCCATCTTTCCCGGCGCCTTCCTCGGTTGCTATGGAGACGGCCGGGAGGAACCAGGTCCTCCCGGAGGGAGCGCGAAAGGCTTGCGGGGCAGTCAAAGGGGGTAAAAAAAAAAAAGAGGCTGAAATCTCCCGTTGCGTTGCGAGTGGAAGTGAAGGAGTGGGAAAAGATGCGGGTCTGTGGTAAAAGTGGTGGAAAATAACACAAAAGAGGCCCTTTCTTGTTCCTGTCCTCCCCCACTTGTGGGAATGGTACATTCTTTACTCGGGGCTGCCCTACAACTTCCAGCGTTCCTTTCGCAGACGCTCCAGTGCAGAAACAACCAACTTTCGCCCGGAGATTTCTGGGAGTTGAAGTCCACATGGCTTCAAGGGGCCAAGATGGAGAAACCGTGCTCCAGATAGACCGGATGACAGTTCCCATCAGCCACAGCAGTGAAAATTATATATTTTTTAACTCCAACTTACAATCTATATTTCCTCCTTCCCATCATTCTTGCTGCTTAAAGATTAACCCGCCTCTTCATTTTCTGTTGATAATACTCAAAAACAAGTCCCCCAAATCATTTGAAACTTATTTTATTCATTTATTTCAATTCACGTACAGCCTATCTCTGTATAAGTGGTCAACAGCCATTGAAACATAAAAAAATAGCAACAACAACCCCAAAATAGCAGCCAAGCAAACTGATTTGTTCATAATTAGCTCCCAGAGGTAACATAAAATGCAAAATAAGGATAGAATAATTTACATTTCTCTAGGCATTCAGTTCTGGATTTGTGATATCACCACTGAAATTGCTGTGTCTGCTGTCACAGACCAAAGCTCAGCTGGAATGCCTTGCAAGGGAGATCAAACCCTTATTTATTTGTGTTGGTGTAAATATCCGTGTAACCATGGAACAAAAGCACAGCCAAATACAGAAACTCATCCCTGGCATAGCCAATTTAAGACAATAGTGGAAAAAATATTTTCTGTGCCATGATAAAAATAATAATAATTATGATGATGCTAAAAACAATTCATGTGCAACACAGCTGCAGTTAAACTGAATACCTGGGATGCAAAATCAATGAAGAAAAAAAAAAGTGTGCCACCAAAATGGAAGACCAGGCTGGAAAATAAGATTAACAATCTGAGATCAGATGTAAGTAAGCTTAAACAGATGAAAGGAAGAAAAAAAAATCTGAAAAACTAGAAGATCAAAGAAGACCTCATTAAAAAAAAAACAGCAACTTAAAAAACAAGGCACGTCAAGGAAGCTGGAAATAACAAAGCAAACAATAACAGTTGAAGCTAAGAAAATTAGCAGATGCGAAGCTCAAATTGCAAATTTTGGGCAGAATTTCCAGTGCTAAACATGTCGGGGCATTAGAGGTGAAGATAAAGATGGAGACCTTTAGAGTTTTCTTGTAAAAAATGAAGGGTCACTTTAGTCTGACGCCCTTAGTCAATGTTTAGCTAATGCCCAGCATGTGGGAATTAATCCATCCGCCTTCAAGCGATAAACCAGGATATCCCCTTCCCTGGGTGCCTGAGCAAGTTCTTTTGCCATCTGCCAGTAGATCACTCCGAGCCCAGCCATTTCAAGAGAAGCATCTGCTTTCTTCCCCATTCCAAGATTTTTAACACCGTGGCTCAATTAACATTGAGCAAACATGGCCATCGGCGGCGATCCCAAAGTCTCTTTGATGTTTTTATACAAGAATGATTCTTTCTACTCCTTTTGCCTTGCAGATCTCTTGACGGCCCCTCAGCAAGTGAAGAATAGGATTATCAAAGAACAGAAGGAGCTAGCCATGGTAAGGCGACCCATTTCACTGCTGGGAATTTCACCAACTGTCCGGAATTTTAAAGGACCGCCAAAAATGTGAAATATCCATGTTATTATCTCTTTATTCTATTTGTAGACCAGATGTCACTTTCAAGAGCTTAAATAATACATATTTTATCCTCCCAGCCATGCAGGCTAGGCTGGGTTGAGAAAAAGTAAATCAAGGCAAGGGTTAAATGAAGACATAAATTTGGGTCTGGATGTTTGTAGTCCTCTGCTTGAACCTCTGTTCCACACACTGGCTAGCTGGTGGAAAGAGATTTGAGGCTGGCAAAATTAATGTTTTTCAACCACCAGAAATCTACCAGCAACAGCTGACAAAACAGGGTGACTCAGAAATCGCTGCCTGTCTATTTACATCCTGCTAAATGCCCTGCTGTTTCTCAACAGCGGTGTTCCTCAACCTTGGAAGGCTGGGGACTTTAAGAAGTATGGACTTCAACTCCCAGAATTTCTTCAGCCAGCCTTGGTTGGGGGAATTCTGGGAGTTGAAGTCCACACTTCTTAAAGTTCCCAAGATTGAGAAATACTGATCTACAGGATCCACTACCTCTTAATTCTTGATGTCTAGACCATAACAGTCAACATTTCCTTTCACCGGAAGCAGGAAGCATCTCCTTGCTTGATGGTGCTCCCTCTTGCAATTCTTCCTCTCTTCTTTCCTTCTTCCACAGAGGCTAAAGAAGCTGGAACAGCAGAAACGCAGCCGGCTGCAAGAACTTGAGGAGGAGAAAAGGCAGTTTTGCTTGCTGATGGCCAAGAAATTAGCACACAGAGTTAGGAGAGGATTATCTATGGTCACAGAGAAAGATTCCAGGAGATCGCTGTCCAGCGTTCAAGCTTCTCCCCTGAGATCCAGTGAGAGCGGCTGGAGGAATCTAGACCCCTGGAGGCATGCGAAATCGGACACCGCCTTCTTCACCACTGCTGGCCGAAGGTTTCCAACATCTTCTTCTCCAAAACTAGCCCAAGTAAGTTTTAACTTTGGAAAACACAGGAGCTTTAAAAGGTTACCATTTAAAAAAAGGAAGGCTGGGTTCATCCGTTGCACTTAAATCATTACTTTGCTTGTTGGTTTGGCATTTGTGTTTGTGACGCCACCAACTGTGGTTTTATAAACCACTACGAAGCTTTACAAATTCAGTGTGCTACGTAGTTTATTCAGTAGGTCATCTCGTATTGACAGAAACTGTGGAACAACAATAAGAGATGCTGGGTCCACATAACACACGAAGGCCAAACTCAACAAGCTACACAGCTACCGGTAGTTACAATATTTGTTTAGCCACAAGAAGTTACAAGGGGCCTGAAAAAAGTGATCTACAACCAGTCCTTTCACGTACAAACATTGCAGTGTCCCCAAGATCAAAATTTGGGCGCTTAGCAACTGGCCCTTAAGACAATTGCAAATATGATTTATTTCTTTTAAGTTTTGGAGCGGGAGATAACGTAGCACATTTCAACACAGCCCATTCAACGTAATGTGCAATCTAGAAAACAGAGAACTCAGAAATCAGGTTGGATATATTGTGTAAACCAGGGGGTCTTCAAACTTGACAGCTTTAAGACTTGTGGACTTCAACTCCCAGAATTCCTCTCCCAATCATGTTAGCTCAGGAATTCTGGGGGTTGAAGTCCACAAGTCTTAAACTTGCCAAGTTTGAAGACCCTTGGTGTAAACTGTGGTCTTCTTAACCAACAGGCCCCCAGCTCTCCTTGGCCAGATGTTCTACCAACCCACAGATACAAATCTCTGCAATGCAAAAATTTGCAGTCAAGAACCAAGAAGCTGGAAGCCTCTTCTGGGCCACACAAGGTTGTACAGAAAGGAATTAACATTTGAAATAAAAAACTAAATGCTATGTGCTCAGCCTCGAACAGCAATTCATCTTGCAAAACCAGCAGATACCCAAGTTAGCAATACATATCATTCTGTTAGCAACGCACAGGCCAGATCAGGTCAAAAGATGGCAAATCAAATCTCAACAGAATAATCCAAGTTGGTCAAGAAGTATTAGCTCAACGTCCACCACAGAATCGGTTGCAAGCAAGAAAAGAGGATTTTGTAAGTAAGAAACAGCTAGACGGTTTTCCTTTCCAGTTCATTAACAAATTAAAATGATTTTTTTAAAAATCTAGCAGCATAGCAGCTATTCTTCATCAGGGCTGGGGTTTTTTCCCATGTGGTGTCTTTCTCTGAGAAAGTTTCCAGTTCTAAGCTTAAATCCTTCTTATGACTGATCTATGATAGCTAAAGACTTGGGCAGACTGAAAAAAATTGGAGATGTGAAGAAGGCAGATTGATCTTTGTGTGCCAAAGACATTTGTCCTGAGAAATATTGTCAGTGATGGGCCAAAGGTCTTCCCCAAAGCTAAAAAGTTGGAATAATTTGGCTAATTTCTGAAGCTACTTCTTCAGCAATGCATCAACCACTGGCCTTGCTCTTTTGATAATGCCTCAAAATAATGAATTAACTACTCACAAAACCAAGTTAAGCTGTTCAACCTCTTTTTTGTGGCGTTTATGAATGTCATAAATTTAATATATAATCAATGGCTGAGGTATATTTCATAAGGAATGGAAAATATATTCCTTTCTTCTTAGGTACTTTTATTGAAGAGAAGTAAAAAAAAAAGACTGTTAAAACAAAAATAGCATCCAACGAATCAACAGTAAGAATGAAGAGGCATCTTAATAAATTAAACAAATTCAATCGATTCTAAGAAGTAAGGAACACCCCTCAAATAAGACAGCAAATCTTCATTTTCATGCATAAAAAAGGAGTTGCAATATTTAAAGGATGGAATGAATGTTTTTTGGCTATATTGGACATTAATGTTAACTGGAGACAGAGGGAAACACGTGCTAAATTACTTGTGTATCAACCAAGATGCACTATTAATTTTTGCCTCTTCTCAAAATCAAGCAACCTGTTTTGAGCAAATTTGTCTAGACAGAAGGTGTGAGATCTTCACTGCCCATAAAAGAGAAACCTGGAGGAATTTTTACTACCAAAATTATTAAGGAATATTGAGAATTCCATTGGAATAAGTTTTGTGGACCTGGGTTAACATAATTCCAGCCAAAACAAAAATCTGATACACTCAGATGCAGATACTGCTGTTAAAATTGGGAGTCAGAATTCTTTTAGGCCTGCTATTAACCAAAATGAAAAATGTAGCTTATAATACCTGTGATCTGAATTCTTTTTTTTTTTTTTCAATCAAAATTTTTTTCTTCCCCAAGAAGGCTTCTGCAGGGACCAGCCCAGGAGCCCTGAAATGTCAATCCATCACAATTTTAACTTAAGTAAAAGGGGCTTTGTCTGGAATTAAGATATCAAGACTTAAACCAGTTTGATTTTTCTACCTACAATACCTGAAATGAGTTTTACATACCAACTTGGTTTATTTCCTTCTTCTCCAATTTCAGGGGTTGGTTTAAACCAGTGGCAGAAACTTGATTTTGTAAACACTTTAGAACAATGTTCTGGATAATGTATGCCTTGGTTTGAAATGTTTTGCCCTTTGTTGATCATTTCAAAAATACATGTTGGTTTTTCTGGAGCTCCACTTTTGAAGCTTTAAAGTTACAGTCTGGGAGACAGGATTCCATGCAGAGGGCAAGAGAAATCGATCATGCAGCTACATCATGACTTTCAGTTTCTTTTTCTTAGACTTCATGACAGCTGGCAGTGAAATCTTGAAAGCGGTTCTGGAATAAAAGTGAACGATCAGGACAAAAATATCGACTTTTCACAAGGATTTGATACATTCTGTCCACCCCAACAAGCAATAAAAATTCACTATTTAGGAATTGCTAGGGTCACACTATAACAACTGACCCAACTCGGCACATATTTGTATATTTCTCCAACAACAAAATGTGTAAACAAACATAGCAAAGTCTCAAAGCTGCAAAGAAATTTGGGGTAAAGATTTGGCAGGTGGTGGGGTGGGGTGGGAAGGGAAAAAGGGAAGGGAAGTGAGGGGAAGGGATTTAGTAGGTGGCTATATAAATTATCTAAAAGAAAGAGAAAGAGAGAGAGAAAGAACAAATGAAAGAAAGAAAGAAAAAAGAGAAAGAAAGAAAGAAAGAAAGAAAGAAAGAAAGAAAGAAAGAAAGAAAGAAAGAAAGAAAGAAAGACATAAGAGTTGGTAAAATTAAGAGACAAGAAGCAACAGGAAAAGCAGTAAATTGAGACAAGATTTCAGTGTTCCTCCAAACACAGTGTGGGGATACAACAGTTTATATAATTTTGTATCTCTTCAGGAAAATTTTGCTTTCATTCTGAAACACTGACTACAGAACAGGCAGTGTTTGTTCACTTACACAAAGGTTACTCAAGGTTACTTACTCACAAGTGGTGCAAATTGGACTGAAGTTGCAGAATACTGTAAAAAATAAAACAAAAGTAAAAATAACACTTTCAGAACAGCTGTTTTAAGACCACACAAATCAACCCAAAGCCCAAGAAAGCCTTGATCCTTACTTGACAAACACACTGAGCAGACATAGCCAATTTCAATGAGATTCCTGTGGCAGAAGCAGGCAGCACGGTAATCCACGTGAACGGGCGGAGGGAGGATCAGCTGGGATCTCTGATCTTGATCAGGCAGATAAACCCACTGTGATTTTTAAAAGGGATGCAAAAAAGACAAAATTTTGTAGAAATAGTGTATATGATAGTCAAAAATCCACAGCAATAGCTCCTTTTTCCACCGGCAAATTTTATTAAAAGCTGGCAGCTTAAACCTGACATTAAAGATTTGGTAGAATTTACCCAGACTTCTACAAACCAAACAGGCTAAAGGGAAGTGGCTAGAAAAACAGAACTCACCAGCAAATATTGAAGAAGCGAGGGCTTGTATGGAATTTTCAAATAGATTCCGCCAGTTATATCACATGCCTAGAAAGTAGAATTTTATCCTTTTTAAGCAGCAAACAACCCCCTCAAACCATCTATGGAGATTCTCAGCCATCCAGGTCACAGTTGTCCCAAAGGTGCTTTTTTTTTTCAAGAGGCAACTGGACTTTCTGGTTTTTCTTTGAAGAGGTTTCGCTTCTCATCCCAGAAGCTTCTTCAGATCTTAGTTCGATTCTTCTTCAGAGTTGAAGAAGCTTCTGGGATAAGAAGCGAAACCTCTTCAAAGAAAAACCAGAAAGTCCAGTTGCCCCTTGGAAAAAAAAAAAAAGCACCTTTGGGGCAATCCCTCCAACCAAAGACCAAAATTATATCTGGAGCTCACTGGTGGAGCTTCTGCTTAGCTTGCAATATTCCAGGATGAAAGAATAAACTTTGGGCACACTGAGGTGGAAATGAAACTCTTAGAGAAAGGACCATAAAGGAAAAACTTATGTTCTTCCACAAGAACTAAGATGAAGGAGAATAAAAATGAATATTGTACCTGCTGTAAAAGTCCCGAATCGGAGTCCAATACACAGGCATCAATTAAAATATTCTGAGGGGGAAAAAAAGGAGAATTAAGATTCTCCAAAGAGAAAGCAATACAATATTAATGCAAGTAAGGTGCTTATGGAGTTACAGAACTTGTAATAAAATTCTGGACATTACCCGTTTCTGGGCTGCAAAGATCACATTCATGAAATTCATATATTGTAATGCGCTATCTTCAGCCGCTTTTATGACCTGGAAAAGAAATGGGAATTTCTTGATTTAGATCTCATACATAGCAGGAGCTATTTGGCTTCAAGATATGGAAGGGAATTCGCAAAACTTACCATAATCCTGGATTTTATTTCCTGGCTGGCTACATATTGAACAAGAGACGGAAAAACCAGAGAAGAAATGATTAGCAGATCACTGTTTTACAATACATTGGATCAATGTTTTGCAATAACAGGATAAATAGTCTCAGACTACATACTTTTACTTTCTTTTGTCACCCTGTGAATATCTGAAGCACAGGACATTCAGGAATCAATTGAATTGTATTTTGGAACACACAAAAAAATCATTATAACAGGATGATTTGAATAGGTATACTTCACTAATGGACTGCTTGCCCTCACACAGGAACTTAGAACAGTGTGAAAAAAGAATAAAAACAGTTCTGGGATAAAATGGCAGGAATAAAATCAAGCAGCTCTTCAAAATCAATGCAATTTAAAAGAAGGCTGAAAAAGAAGATGGACTCAGCCAGGTGGTACCTAACATCCTGAGGCTCAAAATGGGTATATACACAAAAATGCAAAGTCGTTTTTGAGAAATGTTGACTTTTTTTTAAAAAAAAGGATACAGCACAGTGCTTTAGCAAGAGATCCAGCCAGCAAAGTTTCCATCTGCTGCCCCTTTACTTCAGCTACGATCACAAAGGAATAAGAGAAATTAAGTAGCATATTCTTCACTCATTCCAACTTGCACAGATTGTCAATATGATTGTTTTTTAATCTTAGCGAAATATATAGACAGACACTCGGACAGGCAGATGAATCCTACTGAAGAAGGTTTTGAAAAAAACTGTTATGTTACCGTAAGCATTTTCAAACCAAGACTTAAGGGGTCCACAATTTTGTATCAGCACACAAGTCAAACCAACTATGATTTAATAATACAATAATACATTTTGGGAACAGACCCCTAAATTTTTTGGTGGAAAAAAATAGAAATAAGAAACACCAAAGCTGTGTAACGAATCAATTGGCTTCTCTTACTATTGGTCAGCAGGTCCTTTATCTCCTCTGCAATGGTTTCATTTATGGTGGTTAATACTTCGTATTTTCCATCTTTGCTACCAGCAATATTTGATTCCCCAGATTCTCCAAAGAGATCGAAGGCTGCCCAATGTTTTCCAGGATACAAGAAACGGCTGAGAGAAGAGGAAGTTAAAATTATGTTAACCGTTTAGCAATTAAATACTCAAACAACCACAAAGCACCCATCACTTTCGATTTTGTGAAGGGAAATATAACAAAATATCCTTTAGTTCGTTCCTGTTTAGTTTTGCACTAAATTTCAGAGTTTTTTTTTATGCCCCTGTACAGTTCTTAACCAGGCATCAGGAGCTTATCTTTCAATCAAAACAGTTTCGTAGAGCAATGATCAACAGGAAATAGAATACCTTTCTTGTATATGACTGGCTATCACAGCAAGTTTGTTGTTGCGATTCATAAATAAGTGTGAGTTTCCCAACACCATGGTCGCATCGAGGCATTTTGATAACGTAAGCTGCAAGAAGGAGAAATATTATTTAAATCTAGAAACTTCCAAATTTCAAGCCATATTTGTCAAAAAGAAAAACATTAGAAAACATTTTTTTAAAAAAAAACAAAGGAAACCTATAGGAGTTGGATAATTTATGACAAATATGTCTTACCTCAGAGCCCAACAAAGCTTGCTTGCCCCACCAGATAGGGTTAGCATCAACAACAATGACTAGGAGATTCACCTCATCGTCTGCAAAAAAGAAGAAAAAGGACAGAATTCAGAAGCTGAGAGCGTATCTGCCCTCCATTCCTTCATTTTATGTAGTCAGTCAGATAGGCACTTGAAGGCCAGACAAGGAATAATGGATGGAAACTGACCAAGGAGAGATTCAACCTGGAAATAAGGAGAAACTTTCTGACAGTGAGAACAATCAACCCATGGAAAGGAAGTTGCCTTCGGAAATTGTGGAAGCTTCAACCCTTTAGGCACTGATCTTTTCCATCAAGTTATTACTTATATTCTGTTATATAAAAATTATATCTGCTAATATTCTTCCTATTTCTTATTTCTACCTCTATTCTAGCTTCTAATCAGGTCACCATTGCTAATCCTAGTATTTACACATTTATAATAATCCTTATTTGATTGCTCAAAGTCACAATACACCATTCAAGTACCCGTCTTCCTATTATTTAAACATACCTAATAATACCCACTTCCAACTTCCAATTTCCATCTAACTATTGCTTCATATAAAGGTGTGTATTCTTATTTCTACCTCTATTCAAATTTCTAAATATTTGACATTTGAAAGAAGAGCCGGGCAATGTCAATATGGAAGATATTATACTTTTTAATAACAATTGATATTATCTTATTGTGATAATAATCACAATATACAGCAGAGACAGTGAACAATATGAAAGAGCTTTATTATTAAGCTTTGCAAAAGGGAATTCTGCTCATGGCAGAAGACATTTTCCCCAGGAGGGCTGGGGTTTATATACAGGTTGAAATATACAGTGTTTGCCCCTTTCCTGGGTTCACAATATATCCAACTATGTAATTCCCTACGCCACACTCATAGTGTAACACCTGTTTCCTTTTCTTTGGAAACTACCCTTGTTCTCATGGCTTCTTCCTATAATGTCCTTCTGTAATACAATGTATCATTAACCAGTTCCATTCAGATCAGAATGACCCTAGCATCTCTTACATTAATCTTTAAGCCAAGATATACAACCCCCATGTTCCAAGGATGTGAAGCCACTCTGCACATGCCTAGAGGCAGCCACGCTTCAGAATAAAACCCAGTCTCCCCCCACCAAGGAATTCAGAGGCCTGGATTCGGGAAATGCGGGAGGAATTCATATCCAACCGCGAATTAAAGTCCAGAATTCGAACCCCAAACTCACCCCCGCTCATAACGACGAAGTGGGACCGCCCGGTCGCCCGAAAGTGACGTCACGAGCACTCCGGTGCTCCCTTTTGACGTCCCCCGCGCGTGGTGTTCTTGCTTCTGGCAGCGAGCGCAACCGGGAAAGGCTTCCGGCGAAGGTCGCGCGGCGCTGCGCCGAAGGTTCCGTGGAGGCGTCGTCGTCGGAATCGCCCCAAGTTTTCCTTTTTTCCAATCATGAACGAAGCGGGTGAGCGGAGGGGCGAAGGGGGGGGGGGGAGCCCCGAAACGGGCATTGTTTTGAAGTTTGGTTTTGAATTGGATTGCTTTTTTTTTTTAGCCTTCCTGGGGGAAGACGGGAGTCCCCCTCGCCCCGGGAGCCTAAGGAAAAGAGGGAGGGAAACTGCATGATTGCAGAGGAAAACAAAAACCGAAGCTTGGAAGTTAAACAGGTCGAGCCTCGACAGGTGGAAATGTCAAGTTTCCTGCCCTGTGAGGTCTCTGCTAGACTGGCGGGTGTTGTGGGAAGAGTTTCCTTTTGGACCAGAAACCTTCTGCCGTCACGTTTCTTCAGCATTGTAAAATCCATGACAATTCCTAATTATTTTTGTATTATTCCTCTTTGTAGAGCCGCCTGTCTCTATCTATCTATCTATCTATCTATCTATCATCTATCTATCTATCTATCTATCTATCTATCTATCTATCTATCTATCTATCTATCTATCTATCTATCTCCTCTATTTCTATAATCATATATCTCTAGCTATCCATCTCTCCCAACCATCCATCCACCTACATATCTCTGTATCTATTTATAATCATGTATCTCTAGCTACCTACCTCTCCCATCTATCCATCCATCCATCCATCCTTAAAAACATTACTTTTCTGAAAGTGGTCCAAACATTATAGCCTATGATGCAAGTAAGTGAGAGGGTGTGGAATAAATGCAAAATATTCCATTTGGAAGAGTCTCACAACTGCAAAACATTCCATTCTGTAAAATGCGAAAGGAAGGACTTTTGTAAGCTTCTGGATTTCTAATTAATTTTACTTTTCCGGTTCCACCTTTGCAGAGCTAGTCGATGCCTTTAACACCCAGATGAGGAAGGATCCAGATGTTGCCTCTGCAGTGGCTGCCATCCGGGTCTTACTGGAATTCCTGAAGAAGGACAAAGGTACATAATGTCTTGGCTTTGCATGGAGTGAGCATCCGTCCAGAAGAAAGATATTAAATCACAGACTGGTGGAATTATGCTTAGATTTTATTTAGAAATCCCAGCGTGATTTGCAGCAGAGCAGCCTGTTATGAAATAAGTAGTCATAGATAATGAATATAAAATTGTAAGATACACACCTGGGTATCTCAATTCTCTAGCTGGATTTGTGTTAAACGCTTCAGCTTTTGTCTTAAGTCTTTCTGAACTGCAAAATAGGATTATGAAACACGTTTGATTTGTAAAACTACTCCTTTCTGAGGTCAAAATTGTTGATCTGGAAGTTAATACATGAACCTAGTGAAAGTGTGTTCCCCTCTTGAGTTAACTTTTATCATACGGCTTCCCATTTACCTGCCTCAGTTTTTATTTTATACTCCCAAGATGAAATCTGTAAAAAAATGAAGCCCACACAGTAGCTTTTTTTACCTTTTTATTCCCTCAGGCGAAACAATCCAAGGACTGAGAGCCAATCTAAAACAGGCTATAGAAACGCTCTCTCGTGTCGACTCCTCCGTGGCTATTTCTTCTGGGGGAGAGCTTTTCTTAAGATTTATCAGTCTCACTTCGTTGGAAAACCCGGTGAGTTTCCCTCAGTTCTTTCATGTAAATATTCGCCACTCAGCTTCCAAATTTTTTAACATTAAAAAGTGTTGAATGTGGCTACAAGAATAATGTGCTTCTGATAAAATAGATTTGTCCTGAATGGTTGAAACAATTCAAAATGTCAGGGATCGACCTTGGCATATATTAAATGTTGAAGAGCTCCTTATCCAGAAAGCATTTGCTTTTACGTGTTACAACGCGGAATAAGTTTCCATGCATTGGAAGAGTAAGAGTTTGTGTGAACCCAGACATTCACTCATCTGGGTACAGATGCTAATTGTACTAGCCAAAACATGTTTTCACTTATTTCTTCAATCTTCTGTATCATCTTTCAGTGTCACTGCTTTCCGTTTTTTCCCCCCAGGACTATTCCAAATGCAAAGAAATCATGATTGAAAGAGGAGAGGTTTTCCTTCAGCGAATTTCTCTTTCGAGGAAGAAAATCGCCAAGCTTTGTCACAACTTTGTGAAAGATGGTGGCGTGAGTAATACTGTTACATTTAGTATTTTTCCTTCCTGTTCTTTAATAATATAACCCAGGTAATCTTGAGTCACCTAATTTTTTAAAAAAATGTCGTGTTATTTACCACAACCATGGTGGGATTATTTTTTTGAAGGTGGCTATAAAAATATTTCGGAATTAATTCCTGTTATTTAGCAAGCCAGTGCTGGGGGAATGCAATATTTTAATCCTTTTCCTATATTTCTCCCACTGGTTTCACTGAATGAGAAGAGAAGCTCTTCCTGTTCTTTGCCCCCAACAGAAAAGGGTTTGGGACTGATGACATAAGGTACAAATGGAAAAGAAAAATATTTGGCTTGTCTTTCCAGAAAATACTGACCCACGCTTACTCAAAAGTGGTGCTTCGAGTGTTAGAAGAAGCTGCACAGGCCAAGAAACGTTTTAGCGTCTACGTCACGGAATCGCAGCCGGATCGAGCAGGGCAAGTAAAAGAAAAATACTTTCCCTTTGTTAGAAAAAAAATGTAGAAAAGTCTTTTTTTTCTCTTGTTGAGGCTGTCTGAAGGAGCTTGTTTTGAATTTGAAATCCCTAGCCTGTGATTTTTAAGCAGTCTCCCAGGTTGAGGGAGATGAATAAATTGAGGGAGACAAATAATTGTGAAACAAATAAAAGGTGTTTTAAAAATAGGAGTAATAAAGAGAACATTTAAAATTTGTTTAACCAATTGCTTTGATTAATAAAAGGTAGGTTGTAGGATCAAGGTACTGTTTATTAAACGGACTCGTTTAATATGCATGTCCTAACATTAACACAGGCAGAAGATGGCAGAAGCGCTCAAGAATCTCAGAATACCTGTCACCATAATTCTAGATGCTGCAGTTGGGTAAGTCTGATGGATTAATGTTGGCAAAGGGGCTTTTGAAATGGGAAATTTCCCAAATCAACATGAGATAAAAGCCATTTAGGGAGATTCTGTTTGGAGAGTTAAAACAGCAATATAGCTTATTCACAGGAAAAGTGGCCTGGCTCTCGCACACGACAATCGTTGTGTGCCAAAACGCATTGCATGACAACCATGGTGTTACTGTTAATACTAGAGGTTGTACAGTGTACATTTCATGTAGTCCTTGACTCACGACCGTAATTGAGCCCAGCTATGATGGTCATAAGCTGTGACGATCACAAAGCATCGTTGCCAAAAAGATCTGGACAAAGAACCATGTTTTTCTGTCTCCCTTCAAAGATACATCATGGAAAGGGTCGATTTGGTGATCGTGGGGGCTGAAGGAGTGGTCGAAAATGGCGGGATCATCAATAAGGTGAAGAGTGTTTGTCAATCATGGAGGGACTTCCCAAATGATTCCTGTGTGTCCAATTCTCCCTTTTCCTTAGGGAAAGCACTCTTAGCAGTTTTCATGCCTAAAGCAGGACTAGAATTCACCATCTCCTGCTCATTGGCCCAACAGCACTCATCCATTCATGGCTAAGGCAGAACTAGAATTCACCATCTCCTGGTGATTGGCCCAAAGTCACCCAGCCAGCTTTCATGCCTAAGGCGGGACTAGCACTCCCATCTTCCACTTCTGTTCAGAAAATTCCAGTGAATCAAATTGCTGCTTCGGACATGTCCTAACCACCGTACATCTTCTCCCCCTGCCTAACGTCTTCTTCAGATTGGGACCAACCAAATGGCTGTCTGCGCCAAAGCGCAAAACAAACCCTTTTACGTGGTTGCGGAGAGTTTTAAGTTTGTACGGCTCTTCCCTCTGAACCAGCAGGATGTCCCGGATAAATTTAAGGTAAGAGAGGCGGCTACTTTCTGGGCAAAACTGAACCTGTAGCTGGCTGGAAAGGTTGGCCTTCCTTATCTCAGTGCCATTGTAACTTTGAATGGTCACTGAAGGAACTGTTGTAAGATGAGGACTATCTGTAGGGCAGGGACAGAAGGTGGGGGTAGGTCAGCTTAAGAAACTAACCAAAGCTGCCTCTTGTCAACTCATAAAATATTTCTATGGTCTTTTTAGAGTTGCCAACAGAAAGGGAGGAGAGAGCAGTGGACAGTTTGCATTCCATGTTTTCAAAGATAGTAACTAGCTGACTGAAGTTTCTGCTGGGCACAATTCTAACTGGAGAACATGATTGATGACTCTTGGCTATGGAGGTGTCCCATTGGAGAATATGAATTAGGATACACCCAGGGGGTGGGAGAAAACCAGGATCAAGGGTGACAAGGAATTATGTGTTTCAGAGTTGGCTGCACCCAGGCAAGCGCCGGCATCCTCCAGTAATAATAACCCAGATCTTTTGTTTCGTTATTCTCAGTACAAAGCAGATACACTGAAGACTCAAAAGCCTCTCACGGTCGAGCATCCTTGGATCGATTATACGTCCCCGTCTCTTATCACGCTGCTCTTTACGGATCTCGGGGTCTTGACCCCTTCAGCTGTGAGTGATGAACTGATTAAACTCTATTTGTAAAGGGCCTCCCGGAATGGGTGGATTGCAAGCAGTAAATGTAAAATGAGCAGGGGACTTCCTGATCGTTTGCCAGTTTATTTTACAGATTTTCTTTTCTTTTTTTTTTTAAGAAAAGATTCATTTGTACAAAAAAAAAAAGCTCACCGTCCGAAAAGTAAATTATTGGAATAAATCCACTCAGAAGAAAAACCAAGGTTTCGTCATGTATTTTCCAGTCCACCTGCTGGCCTGAGTTAGGCTGTGGTAGAATGAAGTTTAAAATGTATTATCTAAAAAGTAAGAGGGTGGCGAAGTCAAAACTCTGTTGGATCCATTTCATAGCATTGCATGATAATGCAGTGACAACCATGGTGTTACTGTAACTTAGACTTATATACCGCTTCCCAGTGCTTTCCAGCCCCCTCTAAGCAGTTTACAGAGTCGACCTCTTGCCCCCCCAAAATCTGGGTCCTCATTTTACTGACCTCAGAAGGACAGAAGGCCAAGTCAACCTTTAGCCTGGTGGGATTTGAACTACCAAATTGCAGGCAGCCAGCAGTCAGCAGAAGTAGCCTGCAGTACTGCACTCTCACCACTGCGCCACATTTACATGGAACTAATTTACATGCAGGTTAAAAAATATGTCACCGGGCTGTATTTGGGTAACGTTTGTTGCTTGGATTTCATGGCTTTCTAAACCTGCAGTTTTTAAACGGCGGGGGCTAAATAATGTCTCCAAATCATTTACTTCCACTGCAAGCAGACAGTACTGAATTAGACAGACTGATCCTTCTTACAGAATTGGCTTGCAGTGACTCCAGTGGGAATAAGAGGAAAACAGCTTGGATCATCCCAATTTTGCACGGAGAAATCCACAGTTGAGGTTAAGGAATTTCAGCACCCCAGCCAAAGAGTCTGTATTGAGGCAAGAAACGTTGACGTTTTCACTTCACATTTTTTTTTAATCCTTCTGACTCCGAGCCGCTTCCTCCTTTCCTACCGCCCAGCAGCGTCTTCTCAAACTCCTTCTCGCTGATTTTACCCCTTTTGAGTTTTTTCAAAAGCCGGGTATCGTTCAGAAGCTCCTCCATATCCTCGTTGTCAAGGTCAGAACCCTAGAGAGAGAGAGAGAGATTTTAAAAACAGGAAACAAAACTCAAAATCAGCAAGGCTTTTTGTCATGCCCCCTGTTGGAATCTGATTCCTAGAGGGAGTGAGAGTGTGGCTCCAGTGGCTGTGGGGGAAACTGGGGAAGGGCCCAGTCCGGCTGGGCATTCAGAGGAAAACCCAGGCCCACCCCCTCTTCATCCTAGGGCACGCAGAGAGGAACGGATAAGGGAGCAACATGGTTACGGGGGAGAAAAAGGCCCTGATTAGCTGCAGCTGGGAAAACAGGATAAAGAGGGTGTTTGCGCAGAGAACCTTGCTGGAAGCAAAGCATGCATTGCCTTTGTCAAGTCTTAACTGGGTTCTGGCGTCCTCTCCCAACTGTGTGTGTTTCATTATCTTTTGAAGTCTGCAATTCTTTATCCTGCCCTGTCTCGTTAATTGCTGCAGTTGTGGTTTGTGTTGGTTTTTATTTATAATTTATATGTACTTTTGGTTCAGACTAAATTTCTTCCCTTTAAGAACTGTTCTTGGGAGAGTTTTTTCCCCAGGTGATGATAACTAGACATTGGGGGCCAAGTTGGAGGAATTAAGGAGACTATCTACTTTTGTGATTTTGTTGCTTTTGTGCCACACCCCTTTGGGTCATCACACTTTTGTAGCGAGTTGCCGCTGCTTCTAATAGTTCTTTAGTTCTTCCCTTTCCACTTGTTCAGGGCAGTCCATCCACAAGGTGAATTCCCTGGAGTGAAAGGTTACCTTAAACCATTGTCAAGGGGTGGTGGTTGTTTTATCTCAGCACGGTGGACAAACTGTTGATTTAATTGTTAATAGGAGAGAACTATTGTAGCTCAAGATTGAAAATATGGGGTTGCTGGTGCTCTCTGAGCGTGAATGTTTTCTTAGAGACTTTTCATGACCCAACTAGGCAACATCATCGGTGCTAGTAGGGACAGGAGTTTGTGGCAAGCAAGAAGAGGCAAGGAAGAAGTTGGTGCTCTCAGAGGTGTTTTCTTGTAGACATTTCATGACCTTGCTAGGTAACATCATCAGTGTTACAAGGGAATGGGTTTTGCTCTCTGTTTATATACAGTGACTTGCCCGGTCAATGATGTAAGAATATTCCTGATAGTTCTTTGATTAGGCTGTATTGATAGTTAATTAATGATATTCTTTAGCCAAAACTAAATGAATCCCATTTTGGCTTAATGGGATGTCCCAGTCCCCCACCCCACCCCAAGAGTTATTTAAAAACAGGGGTTCCTGCTCTAGCTCCCCTATCTTGAGACATTTTAGGTCACCTGCAAGAAACAAAGAGGTACAGAAAAGACCATTTCCTGCCCAAACTCACCTCCTCCCTTTTCCGTTTCGCTACCAATTTCCTTTTCTTCTCCTTCTTGGCTTTCTGCTTGGACCAAGGTTGATTTCGGGGCGTCTTCCTCCCCATTCTGCGGACGGGGCCGTCTGCCTTCCATTGCTCCAGCAGCTTCTGCCTCTGCCTTTCCCTGTTCTTGTCTTTGAACGCGATCGAATCCGTGTCGATATCAACGGGGGTGAAGCCCGAGAGGTCTTTCCATTTCAGCTCCGGCATCTTTGGCATCTTCAAGAGGGCGAAACCTCGGGCGAGGCTGGCAAAGTCCAGATCTGTTCAAAAGGGATACAGACCAGTGGGTCTCGGCACGCGTGGAACTCCAAACGGAGACTCGGGGGGCCACTTCAGATGCAGTAATGTACCTAGGCTTGGGCTTCTCCCAGTCATTGGAGAGGAGCAACTGGAAGGAGGTGGGTGTTTTTTGGTTTCTAACTGTTTTGGTTTGTGTGTGTGTCTCACTTTGACCTGGTAGCACACCAGGTTGTTGAAATGTGATAGGAGAACAGGAGAGAATTCTTGGCTATAAGTCCAACAAAATGTTTAGGGATCTTACCTAGTCTTGGGCATGGAATCTCTCTCTTTCAACACAAATACACACACGGGAGGAAGGAAGGGAGGAAAAGAGGGAGAGAAGGAACGAGAGAGATTACTTATTTAGTGATCGGTGGTGCAGTGGTGAGAGGGCAGTACTGCAGGCTATTTCTGCTGACTGCCTACAATTTGGCAGTTCGATCCTGACCGGCTCAAGGTCGACTCAGCCTTCCATCCTTCCAAGGTGGGTAAAATGAGGACCCAGATTGTTTGGGGGGAGAGGTTGTAAAAGCACTGGGAAGTGGTATATAAGTGCTATTTCTGTCAGACATTGAAAAGGACAAATAGCAAGATATGGGTGTTGTTGTTTTTTAATAATCAAGACATCAGCATAACAAAACAGGAGTGGCCAAAACTAACAGAAAGTTCCAGAGATTGCAAAGTTATTTTAAGAACTGGAAAGAAATAAACGTTGGAAATGCTAATAGGCAGATTATCCTATGTGGTGGCCATGTTAAACAACAACAAAAAGAACCCCTCAAAAACAATAGAAACGGTCAGTGTTTTAAACAGACCAACTCACCTTTTATTCGGAAGATGAGGTTGCACTCGTGCTTGGCGTAGGCTTGGACGCAAGAGACAAACGCCTTCATCCCTTTTTCATATATGGCTCGGTCAGTCAGACTCAGCGACTTCAGCTTAGGGAGGACATCCGTGATGTTCCTCTGCGGTCTCAGTTCCTCCATGGGGCACTAATTGTGAAGATCGCGTTTTTATCTAATTCAAACTCTCAAAATGACACGTTTTAAGATTCTTTCCCTTTCGGCATTCATTCCAGGGGTGGGGTTCAAATTTCTTAACAACCGGTTCTGTGGGCATGGCCTAATTTGTGGGTGTGGCCTGGTGTTCATGTGACTGTCTGGGCGTGGCTTGTATGTAAATATGTAAATATTGAACTTGCAACTTTTACCAAAAATCAGGCAAAGCAGGCAGATTGAGTTGCTCACAGAATCACAGATTCACTCAGAGATCTATCTTTCTGCAATTGGCTACCTGAGTCTGTCACATAAAACTTGCTTGCAAGCAAACTCACAAAATTAACTCACAACACACCATGTATGTAAATACTGAATTTTTTTTATAAAAAAAGAGCAACTTTTGCCCAAAATCAGGCAAAGCAGGCAGGCAGATAGAGTTGCTCACAGAATCACAGATTCACTCAAAGATCCATCTTTCTGCCATCGGCTACCTGAGTTTGCACTGAAAAATAGAAGCTTCAGTCCTGAGGAAGGTTCAGATCTGCTTTTAGATTAGCTAGAAAGCGAGAAATCCAACAATTTCCTGCCTTCTAGCTAATCTAAATCTCCTGGCACAACAGAACAGCTGATGGTTTGGGATGAGGGGGGGGGAATAGCAACTTACCAAACACAGGCAAGTTTGATGGCGCGCATGCCAGGTAAGGAGCGAGTGGGCGGGGAGGGGAGGGGCCAGACAGTGGCGCGATTTGCCGGTTCTCCAAACCACACAGAATCGTAACAACCGGTTCTATAGAACCGGTCTGACCAGATAGAATCCCACCTCTGTTTCATTTTGCATGAGAGCCAACTGGGCGACTTTGGCTCAATCACCAAGTTGTTGGGAGGAAAAAAAGGAAATACTATGTTATGTTATTTATAAAGCAGCAAAATCAAATAAATTCCTCTTCTGTTATTATTTTTATGAGACTATGAACAGGACCAATCTTACCTCTTTAGAAAAAAAAAAGCTATTTCAATTCGACATAAAATAACACTAAATGACAATAGATAACCCGTTCCTTAATTTCCAATATTCAAGTTTTTCCTATCCCCAGACCGATTTCTCTCCTTATTAGTTTTGGATCAAAATACAACAAGGAGACCCTCTCACCTTTTGGTTAATGGCCAGGAAACGGATGTAAGCTTCCTCCATAGGAAGTAAGAAAACGAGGGCGCTGCCCAGGTGGCCGATACGGGCCGTGCGGCCACAGCGATGCACGAAGGCACTGCAGCAAAAAAAACGGGAGAAAACGCATAACAGTTCACGTTCTGTTTTAAACAAGCAGGGAATCCAACTCATTGAAATGGCTTACCACTAAGGCCAGGGCTGCCCAACCGTGGCCACTTTGAAGACTTGTAGACTCCAACTCCCAGAATTCCCCAGCCAGCTGAGCTTTGAATTCTGGGAGTTGAAGTCCCCAAGTCTTAAAAGTGGCCAAGGTGGGAGACCCCTGCGCTGAGCAGTAAGAGAGTCCTAAAATTCTTTTGGGGAAGAATTTGCTCCAGGCTGCTTTTAAAGGGGTGGGGGAGAGAAAGGGGCTACCTTGCGCTGCTTGGCGGGTCGTACTGCAAAACCCAGTTCACCTCTGGGATGTCTATGCCACGGGCCATCACGTCGGTACACACCAGGATGCCGCTGGGAAATTGAGAAGGACGACAAAATGTTGAAAAGGGGAAGGAGACCGGAGCTACAGCAGTAACGTCGCTTAATATTTGAAGCATAGCAGGATTTGACATTAAACTGGCCATAGTAATTATCATTAGATTTTATTTATCCCATCTTTATTACATTATAACTCACCCAAGGCAGTGAACATACCAAATACACCTTCCTCATCCTTTCCACCACCACCAGGTAGGTTGGGCTGAGTGAGAGGAACTGGCTCAAAGTCGCCAGGCAGCTTTCCTGCCTAAGATGGAACTAGAACTCACCGTCTCCTGGTAATTGGCCCACAAGCCAGCTTTCATGCCTAAGGCAAGACCAGAATTAACCATCTCCTGGTGATTGGCTCAAAGTCGGCCAGCTGGATTTCGTGTCTAAGATGGAACTAGAACTCATGGTCTCCTGGTGATTGGCCCAAAGTCAGCCAGCCAGCTTTCATGCCTAAGGCAGCACTAGAACTCACTGTCTCCTGGTTTCTATGCCAGCACTGAAACCACTATACCCAACTGGCTTTAATATAAAACAATGTGGTTTTCTGGGGTAAACAAAATAGAATCTACAAAGCTAGTTCCTGGGATTTGCATACCATGGATTGTGGCCCATTGCGAGTTGTTCAACAAGCCGCAGTTAGAGAAATCTCAACATAGGGAAGTGTGAATTCACCCAGCATGCAATAGATTTCCAAAGTGAGGACATTTTGAATTCTTTGGACCTTAACTCTCACAGTTACTTTTCACCTCAATTAAGATGGTGTTTCTGAGCGTGTACACATGCACAGACATCCCTCCCAATGCACAGCTATACATTCTATCTCTTCTTACAATTGGTCGATTTTAGCCCTTGCAAAAATATTTCTCTACCTTGGAAGTTTCCGGAACTCTGTAAAGATCCTGTTCCTCTTGTGTTTCATCTTTCCGTGGATGCACATGATTTTCACATTCTTAATCAAAGACTCCAAAGCCTTCCCATAATATTCCACGCAAGCACAGGTACTGAAATTGGAAACAAAGGTTTAAAAAACAATGTAAAAAACAATTCCGTGTAGCCTATAAGCCATGATCTTGGGAAAAGTGAAAATTATTCATGTTAAGCCTCTATCCTCATATCCATTTTATCCTACCTGAAAAAGACAAGATGCTTTTCTGGTTTGTGTTGACGAAGGAAGTGAACCAGCTGGTTAAATTTCTCGTCGGCCTTGCAGATCTAAAAATGATCAAGACAGCAAATGATATTCAGAGAATAGGAGGCACAAACACAACCCTTTGTGGAATTATCTCCTTTAAAGATAAGTCTTTTTTTTCCCCCCTTCAGCTCTCAACACAAACAAAAAGGCATTTAATTCTTCTCCACTTCTCCCCATAAATGACACAAGTTTCAGAGCTAAGAAGGGGGAAGAAGCCAGATTTATTTAAGAACCGTGCTATTAACGTAACAGCAACAATGACTGACCAAACCACAGTGGCAAGAAAGGCCGTAAAACGAGACAAAACTCAATTCACAATCCTCTCGCTTAGCGACAGAAATGTTGGGCTCAATTTGTGGTCGTAAGCCAAGGGCTACATATACAGCAATAGGATCGGTGAAAAGCATCTCGCCTGGACACCAGGATCAAAGCCATCTAGAGCTATTCTCCCTCTCAAAAGCCCCTCCAGAAAACAGAACGGAGCTCACCATGTAATAGTTTTGGAGCCGAGTGGGAGTCTTCTGGGTGTTGCTCGCTGCCATTCCTTTCTCCTTCACCGAGATCCGGACGGGGTTTCG
Organism: Notechis scutatus; assembly: GCF_049901735.1. NCBI lineage: Eukaryota > Metazoa > Chordata > Lepidosauria > Squamata > Elapidae > Notechis > Notechis scutatus. The sequence goes on along the minus strand of NC_142021.1, from coordinate 2,254,966 downwards.
GAGTCCTGCTCTCACTAAGTTTTCCACCTCTTGGGTCTGAGTTGCAGAGAAGAGCCCTGTCCGTCTCTGCTTGGGCAGAAAATCCAGGATAGTATTCAAACTGCGGGCAAATACAAGGAACGGTGTCAGAAGCATTCGGCTAGCAAAAGGCTAAACCCGATCCCTAGGCCAAAGGCTTTCGCATTTTTCTCAAGCTTGCAGAAGCTGCTAGTTAAAAACAAAATAAAAATACCCCTGAACCCACTATTGAGACATAAAGCTCCAGTGATATATAACCTTTCTCTTGATGCAGTTCTACAGAGGAATTATTGAGTCTGTCATCTGCAGCTCTATAACTGCCTGGTTTGGCTCTGCAACCCAACCAGACAGACAAGAGACTCCAGAGAGGAATTAGGACTGAAGACAAAACAATGGCTACCAATCTGCCTTCAATCGAAGACCTGTATACTGCACGGGTCAAAAAGAGGGCTGTGAAAATATTTACAGACTCCTCATATCCTGGACATAAATTGCTTCAACTCCTTCCCTCAAAACTACACTATAGAGCCCTGCACACCAGAACAACTAGACACAAGGGGAGTTTTTTCCCAAATGCCATCACTCTGCTACACGAATATTTCCCTCGACACTGTCCAATTATTTACTAAGTCTGCACTACTATTAATCTTCTCATCACTCCTTATCACCCATCCCCTCCCACTTGTAACTGTATGACTGTAACTTCGTCGCTTGTATCCTTACGATTTATATTGACCGTTTCCTACTATTTGATTGCTTATTGTACCCTCTGACTATCATTAAGTGTTGTACCTGATGATTCTTGACTCTTGTCAAATGTATCTTTTCTTTTATGTACACTGAGAGCATTTGCACCAAGACAAATTCCTTGTGTGTCCAATCACACTTGGCCAATAAAAAATTCTATTCTATTCTATTCTATTCTATTCTATTCTATTCTAATTCTATTCTAATTCTTATTCTATTCTCCTTTGTAATGCAGCCCCAAAAAATCAAGCCCTAGACAATTCAGCAACAATCGAAAAATATAATTCATGGAAACTGGAGCAACCAATTCCAAGAAAGGAAAATTAAATTGATCAATCTACTTTATACTAATGAATGTCAACGAATACAAGAGTTTACCTTGCTTCGAACCCCATGTCCAGTAGCCGATCTGCTTCATCCAAGACCAAAATATCCAGAGATTTTACAGCCTTGGCCAAATCCAGGCCCTCTGATTTCCTCCTGAACATGTCCTCCAAACGACCTGGGGTGGCCACGAGGATGTTTCCACTGATCAAGACAGAAAAAAATATGATTTGTAGGTTGGTTCTGAGATAGGTACTTGGAACAGCTTAGATCTTGCAATGATACCTTTAACAATTTCATGGAACAATGTCTGCCTATACTTGGGAAGGACTCCCTAGGTAGATAAAAGTGCCAAATCTACTCTAAACACCTGGCTGACTGTGTGACCAATAATAAATTAAATTCATGTACTGCCTGAGTCCGAGTAGTGATAGTTTTACAGTCATGACCTCACCATTTAACTCACCCTTGTTCTTTGAATCTTTCTATATCTTCCATCGGATTTTTCCCACCAATCAAAAGGCACTGACTGGAAAAGAAAAGGTGAAGCAACATCTTAAGTTAAAAAACAAACAAGGTCATCCAGCTTTCCGAACCACCAGATGGGACTTACCTGAACTGTGGGTAACATTTAATGAAATGGGAGATCACCTCATTTATTTGGATAGCAAGCTCTCTTGTGGGAGTGATGATAAGAGCACCAATCTACAATGGTAAAGCACCAAAAACAGAATTAGTATCAATATAGCTTCAGCTGCACCTACGTTATATTAGTAAGACATTTCTCTTCCACAAACCGCAGACTAATAACAGACCTTAAACTAATAATACTCCATATTTCTTATGTGGCAACAATGATTTCAGTGCTGGATGGCACAGTTAGAAAGTTGGATTTCCAGATTACCCCGCTAGGTCTTAAAAAAGAAGAAGAAATGAATCCACATATTACCTGCATTTTTTTAAGCTTTTCTTCACGCCGGAGAAGTATTTCTATGAGGGGAATGACAAATGCTAGCGTTTTTCCACTGCCAGTTACCTGAGGGGATGAAAAATAGAGAAATCTAAAAAGTTCCTAAATGACTCAAAGAAGAAAAATCATGGCTAAAATATATATTTTTTTGATCACTCACTGCTTCAGCTGCCACGTCCTTATTAGTCATAAATAAAGGGATCGTTGCACTCTGTTGAAGAAGCGAGAGGAGAGATTATGAGGGACCACGAATGCTTTCAAAGAAATGCATCAGAGGAACTATACGGAAAGGGAGATTTCTAGTTTGGCAGTTGATTCAAACATCAAGATTCTATTTATTAATTAATTCATCCATTCTATCAATCACTTTTCCATGGCTGCTGAACTCAACAAGGGATTCAGGCCAGCTTACAAATTCTAAACTTTTAAACCAATTAAAACATTTTGAAAGACGTTCAAACAATACAAGCATCCACCAAATGATATTTAGAATATTACGCTGGATGCCCAAAGCCTTCCAAAAAGATGCTTATTCATGCATAATATTTTAGCATTTATGCTTTATTGGTTTTATTGTTTTACTGGCTGCATTTTTGGGGGTTGTGAGCTCCCCAAAGGCAGTGAGAGTCAGTTAACACACAAACTTCATATACTGTATTATTATAGTTCATTGCACCATCAGCCAGATGTTTGGGAGGAGGAGGAGGAGGAGGCGGAGAAGAAGGAGAAGAAAGAAGAGGAAGAGGAGGAGGAAGAACAGGGAGAGGAGGAGGAGGAAGAAGAAGAACAGGGAGAGGAGGAGGAGGAAGAAGAGGAGGAAATGGAAGAGCTTGGGTGGCTTTCCCTTAATCCAAATAGGCAGAAAACCCCTTTTGTAGGGTTGTCTTCCTCCTCCTCCAGGCGGGCTGGCATCCAACCCCATCAGCACGGGGGCGGGGGGCTGGGAACGATGGGACTTGGAGTCCAGCCTGCCCGGAAGCCCAAAGGGAGGCCCTCCCGCTCCCTACCTGCACGGGCGTCATGTGAGAGAAGCGCAGCTCCCGCAAAGCCTGCAGGACCCCCGGGCTGAGCTCCACGGGCAGCGATTCCCACGTCCCCTCCGTCACCTGCTCCATCGTGCGCCCGCCCGCCCGCCTCTTGATTGTTGGGCCGGAAATCATCCCGACCTTTTAAGAGGTCCCCCGCGCGGCGAGCGTCCTTCACTTCCGGTCTCCGACCGGGAAACCAATCCCGCACGGAAGGTTCCGACCCCATGAGGAATCGTCGCGCGGATCAAAATGAAGAATTTCTACTTCGACCACCACCACCCCCGCCCCCCTCTGGTCAAACAGGAGGCCCGAGACTATTGTGGACCACCGTCCACGTCTCTTCTTTAAAATCTCCAGAGATGAAAAGCCACTTTTGGGACTCCACAACTCTTGGAGGACCAGTCTTCTCATGTTTCATGGCGGAGTTGCTACTTTTAATAGTCCTAGTTAGGAAACTAGGGCGCTTGGGAGCAGCTGCCTAGTCTCGGGGTGCAGGGAAGACTTCTCACCCCCTCTAAGAAATGCCAAATATTTGCACCCTCAAAACTTCCAAGGAACCTTTATGATGGAAAAAGACAAAGGCACGATTTCTCGCAAAAGGAGATCATATTCTAAGGACAACCTTTGGAACATGTCCCCAATACTTTCTGTATTGTGTGTATTTCCCTAAAATTATGCTGGTTTGGTTTCGGTTGGTTTAAATACCAACTTAATAGGTCCCATTGACTTGTAACCATCATATAATCCTCCAGATGCTTGTCTCCCCGCCCCATCACACACCTATTTGAAATAACTTGCCCCTTTAAGGTAAAAATAAAAACATACCCCCCAAAAATAATAATACTGATTGTTGAAAATGTAAGATAAGCATCAGGCTAACCCACTTTTTTTTTTAAAGAAGGTATTTATTTAATTGAATCTGGGCAAATTTCAAACATTTTGAAATGTACATTTTCTACGCTGAACTCCACTGATCTTATATTAGGATTGGCATACGATGAGTTGGCGAAGAAGTGTTCCTTACGTCTCCACCTCTGGCTGAAAAGATTACTGGAACCAGGAAAACTTGTAACGAATTTTAATTAAATTAAATTTGGTACAAAACTCTTTTCTGCAGTACTGACAGAATTCTCCCCACCCTCCCCTTTGAAAAGAACCCACTCCCACCCCACTCCCCCAAATTATAACCAATATACATCAGTCCAATATACATCAGCCACCACATAATCCAAGACCAGGCCCACCCCAATAGATAGACGTGGTGATTGTTAATTCCATCATCTGAATAAGTAAGAAGAATGAAAGAAAGAAAGAAAAAACACCTCAATTCTATAAAAAAAACTTATGTCGATGCGTGAAAAGAGAACAAGCAGAAAATAAAAGAGGACAGCCAAATTCGGAGCAACGACGCCTTTCTTGAGAGAGGTTCCTGCGCCTTGAAGAGCAGGGCAGAGTGGAAAAGCTGGAGAGAAAATTTATGGAATTGCAGTCGTAACATGAACTTTAAAATGTGCACCAGTTCAGTTGCAAATAGCCTCTCGGGAAAGATTCAGCAACAAAGAAAAGGGATGGTTTTTCCGTTTCATTTCTCTTGGTGAAGGGAAAAAAAAATCATTCCCCATCCGAGGCTGCCAGGACCAAGTAGCTCAGGCTGCAGAGTACTGTAGAAATCTTCTCCCTCACTCCTCTCAAAAGTTGTGAGATCAGAAAGCAGGGACGTGTTCCTGCCCTAGCGCTACAGAAAGGAGTAGCTTTGGAAGGATCAGCAGAGAGAGAGGAAGATGCTAGCCTTAACCCAAATCCCCCAACAACAATTGCCAGCTCCAAGGTTTGAAAACAAAGGCCATAGGGAACAGGGCTCTCCTTGCTTCTCTAACTTAAATCTCAAGGAACAAATCGGTGGAACCACCATAAAGATATTGGGGATTTTACAAGACGTCACTTAAGCCGTGGCTTAACAGCACCTATTCCTAGTTTTGTGTATGTCTGAATAGTACCGTCTTCATTTCTTCCTCGGCATAGTGCCTTTTGGGGGAAGCACTGCTAGGATGGGAGTACACCATAACTGTTCTCTAGTGAAAGTAGAGGTGAAACCCATTGATTTAGTTAGAGAATCTCCCCCATATTGTGAAAAAGCCCTGTACCATTTCTCCTAGACAAAATGTCAGCAATTGGCTACAAAACAACCCCCGAGAAGCCAAAAGAAAGAGAGAGGGGGGAAAAAACACCCAAGAATTAAGAAGAGCAAGGGTACTGTTTTCCAACTAACGTCTGTCAATTTTGGTTCAACTCCTTTTGGCTTGTGAGAAAAAAAATCGTCCAATTTCAGAAAAATAACTCACGGCAGGTTATCGCCTCATATCAAAACAAAAAGAAAACAACAACCACCATCAAAACCCAAAGAAACCCAGAATTAAGCTAAGAAAACATTAAACTTAAAAAGTTTTATAGTTCAGGATGCGGGGATAAAGGAAACTACGTGATTTTTGCAATAAAGTTGTTTGGTAAAAGAGTGAACAGAGTCTGGGATCACCAGAATAGGGGCTGGGAGCCAAGTTTGATTAAACCACTCTCCGGACTTCAAAAAACCTCTTCAGGTAGTAGATCTGTCCCAGTGTCATGGCAACTAGTACAAGGGCTTCGAAGAACGACCAGAGGACCACTCTGCTATTTGTGTTGTCGTTAACTGGAGAAGAAACCAAGAAGAAAACACAAAATTAGCACATGAAAACTACAGAACTACATAACTTCAGGAACGCCTCCTATCTAAGCCTCGCGTACTGAGCTCATCGATGGAGTCTCTACTCCATGTCTAGGAATCTTCTGGGGGAGGGAGGAAAGGGAGAACCAGCCATACAGGTATTTCTACAAAGCTTGCAAACCCAGCCGAGAAAGGATTTGGAACACCTAGCAAGTTTCTGCTACCATTGAAGATCTGAAGTATTTTTTTAGATTTTTATTCCCCTTTTATTACTTTATAAATAATTCAAGGCGGCAAAGAGATCTAATACTCCCTCCTCTCCCAGATGACAACAATCCTGTGAGATGGGCTTGGATGAGAAAAAGTGACTGGACCCAAACCATCCATTTGGCAGTTCGAATCTCACCAGGCTCAAGGTTGACTCAGCATTCCACCCTTCCAATGGAAGGTAAAACGAGGAGCCAAATTGTTGAGAGCTGACTCTATACGCTGCTTAAGAGGCCTGTAAAGCACTGTAAAGCGGTATGTAAGTCTAAATGCTATTTGCTATTACTATCTGGCTTTCATGGCTAACACGGGACTACAACTCTCCGTCTCCTAGTGACTGGCCCAAAGTTATCCAATGGGCTTTCATGATTAAGGTGGGACTAGAACTCACTGTCTCCTAGTGATTGGCCCAAAGTCACCCCGTCAATTTTCAGGTGTAAGGCAGGACTGGAACTCAACATCTCCTGTTTTCTAGCACTTTAAGCATTACATTAAACCGGCTGGAGAATTCTGGGAGTTGAAGTCCACAAATCTTTAAAGTTGCCAAGTTTGGAGACCTCTGCATTAAACTGTCTCGAGTACCTTAAGTCTTCCTGTTGCTGTGGTTAATCAAAACCCACACTGACCACTCCCATCCACTGCAATTACCCAGTCTCCTCCTCCTCCTCCTCCTCCTCCTCCTCCTCCTCTCAGAACACCACTTCCCTTTTGCTAGTCGTTGCAAGATCAGGTTTCTTCTCTTCCTCTTCTGCCAGCCTGCTTGCTCACCTGCCTGGAAAGTTGTTGTTGCCAAGGCTAACAGACCAATTGTTGAATACAAAAATGGATGGGGGGGGGGGAACCCCACTCCACTAGAAAAACAGAACCGCAAGCCAAACGAAGGCTAACTTACTTGCTCGATGTACTCTTTCGCGAACTTCCATGTATTCCTGTTCATGCTTGACAGCTGTCATGGCCACTGCTAATTCGTTAATCATCTCTTCTAGCTTGTTCTGGTGAGCTGCAGAAGAATTACACAACCTCACACCTGTGCCACAGATACTACAATCCAGCTGCAATTAGGAAGCAATCCGACATGTCCACAGCCAGCAAAGTATATGAGCGCAGAACCTCTTAAAATAAAGCACAAAAGCATGCTAGATAGTTCATTCTAAATCCCATCTAATCTGTATACCAGAGGTCTTCAAACTTGACAGCTTTAAGACTTGGGGACTTCAACTCCCAGAATTCCTCCTCCTCCAGTCATGTTAGCTCAGGAATTCTGGGAGTTGAAGTCCAAAAGTCTTAAACTTGTCAAGTTTGAAGGCCCTTGCTGTATACTGTTCAATGAGGGCAACTGTTAAGGGACAGAAACAGCATTCCAAAGAGTCTCTCCCCCTTCACACAAGACCCTTATCTCTGTTATTTCAGGCGCTGGCATGGATTAATTTGCAATGTTCTGTTACCACAAAAAGGAGGAATTATTCCCAGATAGGAAGAAAACCAGACGGAACCGTAAACGAGGAACCGCCAAAGAACATCAAGGCCAAGACAATTGTGTAAGCGAAAGGGTGCGTTATTAGTAGAATTGGTTTTACGGTGACTTCGAAACATGCTAGCACTCACAGGCGCATGTTCCTCAGCTCAAGGCCGCTTTGGCAGGGAACATTCCAGCTCACCACTTCCCTTATCAGAGGGCAGTCAGTTAAAGAACCACCGCAAAGCCCGTGCAGGATTATTGAGTTTGGAAAGAGGCCTGACTTGCCGTCTAAACCTTTGTAGGAAATCCAGAGCACAACAGGTTGATAGCGGGGAAGGAACAATGATGAAAGAACCAGGGAAGGAGAAGGAGGAAAAAATAAATAAACTTTTGGCATAGAATTTGCAACTAATTCGCCTCGAATCTGCTGGTCTCCAATACTAGCGTCCGAAGATAGCAGGAAGCAGGGGAAAAGGGACCGAGATATTTTAAAACTAAAGATGAAGATTGAGGCCTGAACAGAAAAAGAAGCTTCAGAATGGAGAATGGAAGATGGATAAAGGAGCCTCACATTTTTTCAGGGGGGTTGCTAGGCTGCAAGCCACCATAATCCCTAGCAGTAGCTGCTCTTCGGGACAAGATCAGAGCCAAGTACAGGCAACCCTTGACTTACAACTGTTCATTTAGTGACCATTAGAAATTGCAATGGCACTGAAGAAAAAAAAAAGGACTGTTTTTCACACCGATGACCCTTGCAGCCTCTCCCTGGTCATGTGATCAAAACTCAGATGCTTGTCCACTGACTCATAGTTACAACAATTCAGTGTCCAGAGGTCATATGATCTCCTTTTTGCGACCTTCGCACAAGTCAATGGGGGAAAACCAGATTCACTTAACAACCGGGTTACTAAGTGGACAACAGGGATTCCCTCAACAGCCGTGGCAAGGAAGTTGGTAAAACGGGGCAAAACTCAAGTTAACATCTGTCTCGCTTAACAACGGAAACAGTGGGTTCAGTTGTGGTTGTTTCCTTATGAGAGAAATATAGCTTGGGGTTTTTTTTAGTCCAAGGAAGGCTCTGGAACTACAGAGCCTGTTATCTCCATTGGAGAACAAACACCTGTTTGCTTTGAGATGAAAGGGATAAACATCACGAAGTGCTTCTTTTGGTATACAACCCTCGGGCCTTTCTATCTGACAGCCCCATGACCATCGATATATTAGCCGGGAGCCTCTTATCCCGTCACACCAAGCTTCGTAAGGCTGTTAACAGATTAGGAGAAGCAAATCAGAGGGATTAACAGAGCTTCTTCAGAGAAAAACACCTACCATCCCAGGTATCTCCGCCACCTAAAGGAAAACAAAAGAGGTGAGCAGGAGGGGGAGTTAAAAGGAAAGACGCTGCCCCTCAACAACGGGGACAATTGTAGCACGGCCCTCTTTCCGACAGACATAAAAAAGGAGTTGCCAACTCTTAGGACTGGCCATCCCAGGGGATGAACAGCTTCTCCCAAAAGGAAAGTGTGGGGACATCACGGGAGGGGCCCCATCGTGTCCTCTGAGAATCAATATCATTTATCAGTACAAATGATACTCCATGCACAATAGAGAAATGAAGACGTGCTTTGCCTCAGTGTGGAACAAAAGGGTTGGATCCCATTTTCTAATCCCATTTCTCTGATCGAAAGGCAAAAGAGTTGGCAACCACAGAATAGTTTGTGGTAAAGAGGACGGGAAATCTAAGAAAGTACTTAGAACTGGAACAGTAGAGAGCGAGTACCTAGAAAAAAAGGATATTCAGTCTTATAATTTAGGAAAAAAGGTCTATCAAGGACTGGTAATAGATAGGAAAGAGCTGGGGTAAGTTTAAGAGGCTGAAATAAGGTTGAAGGAGGTAAGGCTGGGGTAAGCATAGCCATAGAAACAGCACCATGAAGGCCACATAAAGAGATAAAGACCATGTGACACAAAACTTCCATCCAGCGTTAAGAGCAATTTTTTCAGTCTGGCACCCCTTTCCTATATAGCCATTCATCCTTTCTGGAGTTTCGAAGAGACAAAAGTTGACATACCTAGAGTGGAAAGGATGTTTGGATGGCTTAGGTCTGCCGAAAATGCACAAAAATGAAATATAAACAAGATCCACCACATTGGAGACCGCCCCAAAATTACTTGGAATGTTCAAATGACCAATCCTTCCCCTGGAAAAATTCCATTATCGTATAGAGAGAAGTCGTGATGCTGTTTTCCGAACATTTGAATCCCAAAAGAGAACAGGCTTAGAATTTATGAAACACATAATGTCAGGGAGGAGTAAATGCGGCAAGCAGGGAAATTTGTGGGAGCATCTGGCCTCACCTTCTGTCTCCATGTCCTGTCCCTTAGGAGCTTCCCCAATGTCAATAGTGAACATCACTATCTTTGGAGTCATGGTGGACATTTTGTTGCTGAAGCAGAACTTATACGTTCCGTCCATGTGAGCTGCGAAGGTGTATTTTCCACTGGATTCTCTGTCGCCTTTGTGAATGCCTTTGTTATCAGGGCCTGTGATCTGAAAGCAAGGAGGAAGGGGAACGGTTATTCTTCAATGCATCCAAAGTGAAATGAAGCTTATCTATGGAACTCATATGCAAAACGTGGCAAGGGTGAAATAATACAGTGTATATTTCAACAATTATTTCAAAGACAGCTAATAAGGTAGTGGCAAAGATGTTTGGCTACAAGACTGTGAGTTTTATTGTCTCTCCAAACCTGCACACTGTCTGAGTGACTTTGGATCAACAACCTGCTTCACAGGGCTGTAGGAAAAGCAACTTAAGAGAGAAGCAACTTAGAACTAAGGAGAAATTTCCAGACAGTGAAAACAATTAATCAGTGGAACTGCTTGCCTCCAGAAGTTGTAAATGCTCCAACACTGTAAGTTTTTAAAAAGATGTTGGATAACCATTTGTCTGAAGTGGTGTAGGGTTTCCTGCCTGGGCAGGGGGTTGGACTAGAAGACCTCCAAGGTCCCTTACAACTTGCTGTTCTATTCTAAAACTACAGGTAGGAACATTAAGGGCCGTGCATAAGCTCACCATTGTGGCTACCGTCCCTGTCCTATTGCCCCCATTTATTCGTACCTATTTCCTGTATTCTTACTCATGTTTATACTTATACCTATTATCTTGTAAGTGATTGACAAATCAAAATAAATAAAATAAATAAACATGAGGTATGTATGCTGCCTTAAATTGACAGAAAAAAAGCCAAATTAAAAACATAATATATAACCAATCCAGCAGATGGCATTCAGTACTGCTCAGATATTAAATTCCAAAATGAATTTCAGGGTATAAAAATGTAGTATTTGTTCTTACTGGATCTTACCAAAATCTAATTAGGCATCTAGTTTCTGCAGTAGCCAATCAGAGTGTTAGAACACAACTTACAACAAAACTTTATTATAGTCAAGAGGCTTAGTAGCAATCCAAACACTAAAAGAACAGTACAACGATCCCTCACAACTATGTGTCACAACTATGTGTCGTTTTATGTCAGGTTAACCAGGAAACACTATCAACCTTACACCTGTCTTAACTAATTAATGATTTTCTGGGTAGCTCCAAAGAACAATTATTTACATTTTTTTAAAGAGTCCAACAAGTTCATACAGGGCCACTGCAGTTGTCTAATCTTTTCTAAATACACACACCCAACAAAGCTAACCACAGACGATCCTCCCAGAGTTTCCTATCACACACAACCAACAACGCCAACTTTTCTGTTATAAATTCAAAGTTTGAGATGACAAATTATTGTTTGGTTGTCACACATGACTGCCTGGTGCCACCTCATCCCTCCTTCCTCACAATTACTTCGAATTCGTTTTTGTTCTTCTCAGGCCTTCTGCTCTTCACCACTACGTCCAAGTAAGGCTACTACTGGTAGCAAGTACAGATGGTTCTCGACTTTCGTTCAGCGACCATTCCAAGTTATAACGGCACCGAAAAAAGGGACTCATGACCGTTTTTCCCACTTCTGGCCGTTGCTGCATCCCCACAGTCACGTGATCAAAATACATGGCATTTGCCGACTGGTTCGTATTTATAATGGTGTCCCGGAGTTACGTGATCCCCTTCTTAGAAGCCAAGTCAACGGGAAAGCCAGATTCACTTCACAACTGAGTTGTTTTGACTTAACAGCTGCGATTCACTTACCAACTACGGCAAGAAAGGTCGTAAAACGGGGGGAAACTCACTTAACAACCATCTCGCTTAGCCATTTGGGGTCCCGATTCTGGCTGTAAGTCGAGGACTGCCTGTGTCCATGCATTAAATGTACATGTGGCTCTTACTCCAGGAGCTTCCCTTTCTCAGAAGCCAGGAAAAGATTTCATCGCTTCGGCTGCCCTTATAGGCAGCCCTGCAAGTCCGCCCAAAGCGTTGAACCTCCAGCCGACGAGGCAGTCTACCTTAGCCCCCCAAAATATGAACCTCCTCGGGCCTCCTTTCCTGCTTCTGAACGTGGGGGCGATGAGAAGGTAAGGCCGTAAGACGGGGGGGACTCGCTTAACAACCATCTTGCTTAGCTATTTGGGGTCCCAATTCTGGTCATAAGTCGAGACCATTTGTATCAATGCATTAAGCATACGTGTGGCTCTACCCCGAGGGGCTTCAGAAGGCCAAGCCGGGGGGAATTCACCGCCTCTTCTAAGCATCCCGAGGCATTTCCCAGAGTGGAACCTCCAGCTGACGAGGTACTCTACCCCAGTACCCCCAAAATATGAACCTCCTCGGGCCTCCTTTCCCCCTCGAGGCACCTCTAAGCCTCCCAGCTTGCCAGGGGGCAGATCTGGGGGGAGGCCGGCATTCTGCACGTGCTCAGAGGCGCCCTGGCCTTCCCACAGCCCAGCAGCCCGGGTTTCCTCCCCCCGCCCACACACACACAAGCACACGCCCCGCCGGCCCCGGGACTCGCCTCGACGTCGATGTCGAGGAAGCCTCCTCGGCCACCTCGAAGATGAGCCCCATTTTGGTGCCGGAGGGGACCCGCTCGAGGAAGCACTCCTCGGCGTGCGCGTCGATGCTGACGAAGTAGCCGGCCGCCGGGGCCCAGAGCGCGGCCAGCAGCGCCAGCACGGCCCGCACGGGCGACATGGCGGCGGCGGGGGAGCGAGCGAGGCGGCCCACGCGACGGACGGAGAGCGAGGACGAGGCGAGCCGGGGCCGCAAGAGAACAGGTAGGCCACGGAGGGAGAGAGAGAGAAAGAGAGAGGGGGGGGGCAGAGGAGGGCACGCTTCCGGCCCAGACCACGCCCCTTCCGGTGCACGGGGCCGCTCCTCATAGGCCCGGGACGGGCCCCGATGCCACGTACAGTCTGGAAAGCAGCGACGCTAGGCTGGGGAAAGGGGCGGAGGAAAGAAGAGCGGGGCGGGGCCGGGAGGAGTGAGGCGAACGCTGATTGGAGGAGGAGAACTGAACGGGCTATAGGGAAGAGACGTGGGTGGAGTGGTTAAGGACGGTGGCCGCGTGAGGCCAATCCGCGGATCCGTAGTGTACGTGGAAGGGGGAAATACGACTCCCGCGACGGCGGCTCAGAGGGGACATTTCCGACGCGTTTGAGAAAGGGAGGGAGGTTGGGAGGCACAATCGCAGCTGAATTTGGGGTTGGGAGGGTGGGGGGATATATTTTGCGGGGGGCTTGTTTTGCTGGAAAGACGTACAGGAAGCAAGTGCGGGTTATTCAGAGGCAATTTTTTTTTCAAGCAAGCAGGCGCTTTAGACAGGACGGACTACAAAGCCCATTATTTATTTATTTATTTATTTATTTATTTATTTATTTGATTTGCCAATTGTTTACAAGATAATAAGTATAAGTGTATACATAGTTGTGAATACATGAAATGGGTACATATAAGAAAAATAAAAGAATAAGAGAAACAATAGGACAGGGACGGTAGGCACGTTGACCGGCTGCGGCTCTGGGGGGTGGGGTCCTGCAGAGTCTCCCCATAATTGGGGCTCCTTGGGAGTCTGTTGGACTCCAAACCCCATCACTCTGGGCTGGGGGTGTGGATGATGGGCATTTGAGTCCAACGTGCTTTGAAGGCCGGCATTGCGCCTATTTATGAGGCTGATCTCCCTGGGAAAACCCCTGCAACCCCCCCCACCCCCCCCCCAAAAAAAACGATGGTGATCGAATAATGGAAGAAGGCGCCACGCAATATCTACGGGGAGTCCTCCTTTAGCGACGAAAGGAAAGCTGAAGGAAGATGGTAAGCGCAAGTCGGCATTGTCCTTCGTCAGCGGCTTCGCTTAACGACCTCCTTCCTGGTCCGCATAGCGGTCGCTAAACAAGGGCGGCCTGTATCCTAAAAGAGGCTGCCTTCTCTTGGCTCAGGCCTTTCTGACCGCTGGCTCACGTATCCGTAGGGATGCTGCTGCAGTGGTTGTAAGTGTGAGGACTGGTCCAAAGTCACTTAATTGGGTTTCTGTTTCCTGTGTTCAGGAGTCAGATCCTTTCATTTCGTTCAGGGTCCCCTCCAAATTTTGTAATCCAGACAGAGACCAAGAACAATTTTTGCATTTTAAGTGACTTGCAGCGTCTCCTCAAACATTCACCTCGATTTGAATAATCCTCAAGAAATTCCAATACACTGAGAAAAAGAAATAGAGGAATATAGAATTCTTGATTGGCCAAGTGTGATTGGACACACAAGGAATTTGCCTTGGTGTAAATACTCTCAGTGTACATAAAAGAAAAGACACATTCGTCAAGAGTCGAGAATCATCAGGTACAACACTTGATGATAGTCATAGGGTACAAGAAGCAATCAAATCATAGTAGGAAACAGTCAATATAAATTGTAAGGATACAAGCAACAAAGTTACAGTCATCCAGTCACAAGCGGGAGGAGATGGGTGATAAGGAGTGATGAGAAGATTAATAGTAATAGTAGTGCAGACTTTGTCAATAGTTGGACAGTGTTGAGGGAATTACTTGTTTAGCAGAGGGATGGCTTTTGGGGGGGGGGACAAACAGTCCTTGTGTCTAGTTGTTCTGGTGTGCAGTGCTCTATAGCAACGTTTTGAGAGTTTATGTCCAGGATGTGAGGGGTCTGTAGATATTTTCACAGCCCTCTTTTGACTCGTGCAGGATACAGGTCCTCCATTGAAGGCAGGTTGGATTGAAGGCCCATCTAGCATTAATTGCCCGGGGATTTGAGGGTTATCCAATCCCGTTATAAGGTGAAAACACCTTACAATCCAAGTTGATGGAGATTCTCCGTCATCCAGGTCAAAGCTAGGAGGGGGAGGGAGGAGGCTCTGCCGACTTGGCCTCCAGGAGCGTGGGAAAACCCAGACACGCGTCTTGCCCGGAGCATCCTTCCTCGCCTCCGCCCGTCTCTGTCTCTCTCTGCGAGATCGCAGCGCTGCGCTCCGCCTCTCCTGGCCGGGATGCCCAGCCCAGCACTCCAACGGAGGAGGAGGAGGAGGAGGCCGGCTCAGACGGGAGGAGGAGGAGGAGGAGGAGGAGGGCTCTGGAGAAGCCGGGGTCGAGCCGCCCGTCTTTGGACCGCGGCCTCCGGCCACCGGGCTGCCTTCCCTTGCCTTGCCCCGGATTGCATTGCGTTGCGTTGCGCGGGCTTTGCAAAGCGGGCGCTGCGCGGTCCTTGGGAGCCCCGGCGAGGGGGGCGCCGCCTATGAAGGGCTCTGCCGGGGCGATGGAGGGCCTGGGGGGCCTGGCCTCGGGGGTCTCGGCGCTGGAGAAGAGCGTGGCCGACTTGACCGTGATGGACGTCTACGACATCGCCTCGCTGGTGGGCCAGGAGTTCGAGCGGCTCATTGACCAGCACGGCTGCGAGGCCATCGGGAGGCTGATGCCCAAAGTGGTGCGGGTGCTGGAGATCCTGGAGGTGCTGGTCAGCCGAGACCACATCAGCCCCGAGGTGGAAGAGCTGCGCCTGGAGCTGGACCGACTCCGCCTGGAGCGAGTCGACCGGCTGGAGAAGGAGAGGAAGCACCAGAAGGTGGGCCCTGGGCCCGGGGTTGGAAAGGGGGAAAGTGGGGGGATGATGGGGATTGAAAAGAAGAAGAGAGTGGGGAGGAAGGGGGAAAGGAGGGAGGGAGAGAAGGAGAAGAAGAGGAGGGAAGAGGCAGAAGGAAAAAAATGAGAGGGAAGAAAGAAGGAAGGGGGGAAGGATGGAAGGAAAAGAGGGAGGGAGGGGAGGAAAGGGAAAGAAAAGAAAAGGGGAGGAAGAAGAGGCAGAAAAATGAAGGAAGAAAGGGAAGGGAAGATGAGGAAGAGGAGAAGAGAAGAGGCAGAAGGAAAAAATGAGAGGGAAGAAAGAGGGAAGGGGGAAAGGATGGAAGGAAAAGGAAAAGGAGAAAGGAGGAAAGAGGGGGAGGAAAGGGGAAGGAAAAGAAAAGGAAAAGGGAGAAGGAGAAGGAAAGAGAGGAAGAAGAGGGAAGAGGTGTGGGGAAACATGAGAGGAAAGAAAGAAGGAAGGAGGGAAGGAGAAGAGATAAGAGGCAGAAGGAAAAAGGGGAGGGAAGAAAGGGGGAAAGGATGGAAAGAAAATAGGGAGGGAGGGGAGGAAAGGGAAAAGAAAAGGGAGAGGAGAGGAAAGGAAAGAGAGGAAGAGGAGGGAAGAGGCAAGGGGAAACATGAGAGGAAAGAAAGAAGGAAAGGGGAAAGGAGGGAGGGAAGGAGAGAAGGAGAAGAAAAGAGAAGAGGCAGAAGGAAAAACGAGGGAAGAAAGGAGGAAGGGGGAAAGAATATGGAAGGAAAGGGGAGAAAATAAAAGGAAGGGAAAAAGTAAAAGAAAAAAAATGAAGGAAGGGGAAGGAGGGCAGGAAAAGAGGAAGGAAAGGGAGGAAGAGGAGAGGAAAATGTAGAACAAATGAAGGGGGAAAGGGAGAAGAAGAAGGGAAGGAAGAGGAAAAAGAGGGGAGGAATGGGGGAAAGGGAGGGAGGGAGGGAGGGAAGAAGGAAGGAAAGGAAGAGAAAAGCCAGAAGGAAAAATGAGGGGAAGGAAGGAGAAAGGGGAATGGAGAGAAAGGGAGAGAGGACGGAAGGAAGGGTTGCCTCCCAATGCATCTGCAGGTGAGGCCTCTCCCTGCTTAGGCAGAGGGATGACAAACAACCGCTGCCTCTGCAGAATGGCACCATTTGGGCACAGTTAGATTCTTTGCACCCTGAACTCCTTCCCACTGGGTCCCCACACCAGGCATAGCTATGATTTGTTGTCTAAGCCACCCTTAAACCCATCATTGTCAAGCTGTCTGCAGCCACTTCCCAGGGATCCTGCTAGGGTGGGGTTGCTCCTTTTTGTCCTCGGAAAACAACCCCAAGATCCTGGTGTGGTGCCATCCATCCTTGAACCGAGAAACCAAGAAACAGGATTTGCTAGATCATTAAAAAAAAAAAAATCAGAAGGAGCTTAGTGTCACTTTTTCCAACAGGAACATTTTCGTAATCGGCATAATGCTTTTGCTGAGCTTCAAACCGAAGCCTAAAATTTATAAATGAGTAAAATGCATCAATCAAGATTCTGATAAGAGGGTTTGAGTGTCACAACCACGCTGGAGGTGACAAAGCTCTAATTGCCGGCATGAAAAATGGCTACAGAAGATGCTCAAAGCGTCTCTGGCGTAGAAGATAAATTGCTGATGCTTTAAAAAGAAAAGAAAAATTAAAAAGGGCGTGAGAAATTCAGCTGAAGCTCGGGATTCAGCTTGGCCTGAGAGTTGATGGCTCTCCAAACCGCTGAAATAAACTTCGGGGCTAAACACAGATTTAGAAGCATTTAACCAGCATTTCTACAAAGCACAACGCTTCTGACTCTTGAAAAAAAATCTGTTTTTAAACGTGCCAGAGAGCTGGTCTTGCAAACTTGGCAGGTTTCCTAGCTGGCACTTCAGTTGAGCTGCATCTTAAGGGGATCCCAAACCTGCTGGAGAATATTAATAATAATAATAATAATAATAATAATAATAATTTGAAGGGACCAGAAATGAGAAGCATTTTAAAAAAGAGCAGAAAGGGTTTGGTTATTTTTGTAGCCGTTCTCAGTATAATACTTGATTCTCCCAGAAGAGTCACACCGAGATCTGACATCAACTTCTAATTTGGTTGGGGAGGAAAACAAATCAACTACTCCAGGAAAGATCACAGGCTTCTTAATCACTTCTCCTGTCTTCTGCCTGAGATACATTATTGTGTAACAAAACTTGGATCTGTTCTTCCTGTTGGCAAAGATGCGACTAGTAAATGTATTTCTCCAATTTCCCAGCTCCTAGGGCTGCTCCCCAGGGCCAGCTTCTGAATTTGATGGCCCCTGCCTTTGCAACCCTGGTTTAACAGAACAGAATAACGAGAGTGGGAAGGGACCTTGGAGGTCTTGTAGTCCACCCGCTACACCATTTGCAGACAAAAGGTTGTCCGATCTCTTCGTCTTCGTCTTAATTTAGGGATCTTCCTTTGATTGACCAAGCGTTTCATGCAAACCCAGCTTTTTCTGGGGGTGTTATTGTGTGGGAGCTGAGAAAGAGGTTCTTGGGTTGGGTTATCTAGGAACACGTGGGCTGTGGGAACAGCGCCAAGAGAGTAATTGAAGGAGGGATGAGCTCAGCCTGGATTCGAAATGTGCCAGGCTTCCCAGCTCACTTCCTGCATGTCACTTCCAGGCTATAGTGGTGGGAGGAAGAGGGGGAGGAGGGGGAGAAAAGGAAGAGAGGGAGGAGGAGGAGGAAGGAAGAAGGAGTAGTGGGGAAAGCAGGAGGAGGAAGGGAAGAAGAGGAAGAGGAGGAAGAAGAGAGAAGGAAGAGTGGGAGGGGGAAAGGAGGAGGAGAAAGGGGTGGAGGAGAAGGAAAGAAGGGAGGAAGGGGGAGCAGGAAGGAAAGATGAGGAAGGGAGGAGGGGAGGCAGAAAAGGAGGAGGAGGAGGAAGAAGAAAGAGAAGGAAGAGGAAAAGGAAGAAGAAGGAGGGAGAACGAGGAGGAGGAGGAAGAGGGAACATTAGGAAGGAGGGGGAGGAAGGGAGGAGGAGTCTAGTGGGAGAAGGGGAGAGGCACCCCTCCCCACTTTCATGTGGACTTCTTCCTTGCCAAGGAAGTGGAAAAATAAATTCCTTAGCCATTCTGCATATGCGGGAAGCACATCATAGCTCAGGAAGTTAGGAAGGGAAGGAGAAAATTGTTGCCGGAAGGAACCTCACAGGGTTCCCCCCACCCCTCAAAATCAGAGGAAACGGGAGGAGGAAAGTGACAACAATGCATATAGAAAGTCCTCGACTTACGGCCGCCATTGGCAGCAGAATTCCCACTGCTAAACAAGACGGTGGTTAAGGGAGACGTAGAGGCCTAGAGATCAGAACTGAGATCTCTTTAATTTGAAATATTTTTAAAAAACATTTTTTAAAAAAAAGAAAAACAAGGACATCTTAGCATCCCATATAATCCGCACAGGATGTCGCAAACCTTTAGTGGTCTCTTCCAGCATATGTCTCTTCTCCTCCAACCTTGGTGGTCTTCACCAACCGTTGGAGGTCTTCCTCCTCCAAATTTTGGTGGTCTTCACCAACCGTTGGAGGTCTTCTCTCCAAATTTTGGTGGTCTTCACCAACCGTTGAGGTCTTCTCCTCCTCCAAAGTTTGGTGGTCTTCACCAACCGTTGGAGGTCTTCTCCTCCTCCAAATTTTGGTGGTCTTCACCAACCGTTGGAGTCTTCTCCTCCAAATTTTGGTGGTCACCAACGTGGAGGTCTTCCCCTCCCAAATTTTGGTGGTCTTCACCAACCGTTGAGGTCTTCTCCTCCTCCAAATTTTGGTGGTCTTCACCAACCGTTGGAGGTCTTCTCCTCCTCCAAATTTTGGTGGTCTTCACCAACCGTTGGAGGTCTTCTCCTCCTCCAAATTTTGGTGGTCTTCACCAACCGTTGGAGGTCTTCCCCTCCTCCAAATTTTGGTGGTCTTCACCAACCGTTGGAGGTCTTCTCCTCCTCCAAATTTTGGTGGTCTTCACCAACCGTTGGAGGTCTTCTCCTCCTCCAAATTTTGGTGGTCTTCACCAACCGTTGGAGGTCTTCTCCTCCTCCAAATTTTGGTGGTCTTCACCAACCGTTGGAGGTCTTCTCCTCCTCCAACCTTTGGTGGTCTTCACCAACCGTTGGAGGTCTTCTCCCTCCAAATTTTGGTGGTCTTCACCAACCGTTGAGGTCTTCTCTCCTCAATTTTGGTGGTCTTCACCAACCTTAGTGGTCTCCTCCTCCAACCTTTGGCTGGGGCAGAGACTACCTCCATGGGGAAAGTCTTTGCAAAGGCTAGTCTTCACTTCCCAAGGCTGATAGGATGGGATTTCTGGTCCCGCAGGAGCTGGAACTGGTGGAGGATGTTTGGCGAGGAGAAGCCCAGGACCTCCTCACCCAGATTGCCCAGCTTCAAGAGGAGAACAAGCAGCTGATGACCAACCTCACCAACAAGGACGTGAACTTCTCGGAGGAAGAATTCCAGAAACACGAAGGCAAGTGTTGTAGTCCTGGAACATGTTTTGAGTGCTTTGGACCGAAACAACTGTCAAAATGATTTTGCAGAATCCAGCGGATGCCAAGAGGGCGGGTGTCATGCCCTTGTTAAAATCTGATTCCGAGGGGGAGGTAGAACAGCTGACAGGGAGTGGGAGTGTGGCTGTGGAGGAAACTGGGGAAGGGCACAGGCCGGCTGGGCATTCAGAGGAAGACCCAGGCCCACTCCCCCTTCATCCTAGGGCATGTAGGGAAGATCGGATAAGGGAGCAACGTGGTTTATGGGGGAGGAAAGGGCCCTGATCCCCTTCATTGGCTGCAGCTGGGAAGACGGTTTCAAAGGGCAAACTGCACATGGCAAAGTAGCTGGAAGCAAAGCAGTGAAATTATTTTGGTTTGTCAAGTCTTATCTGAGTTCTGGCGTCCTCCCAAGTGTGCGTATTTCGTTATCTTTTGAGTTCTGCAATTCGTTATCCTGCCCTGTCTCATTAATTGCTGCAGTGTGGTTTGTGTTGGTTTTTATTTATAATTTATATGTACTTTGAGTTCGGACAGAATTTCTTCCCTTTAAAAACTGTTCTTGGGAGAGTTTTTTCTCCAGCCGATGATAACTGGACGTTGGGGGCCAAGTTAGAGGAATTAAAGGGACTTTACCTACTTTGGGGACTTTGTTGCTTTTGTGCCACGCCCCGGATCACCGCAGTGGGGTTCATTTTAGGAGAAGGTCCCCTCCCCATTGGGCTTTGACGGGGAATCCTCAACTTAATGACTGGTTGCTTAACGACCATTCCAAGTTATGACTTGGAACGGTCCTTAGGTTTTCATGTGCGATTTTAAGGTATTTATGTTTTAATTGCATATGGATATACATAGTTTTATAACCCTAAGCTGCCCAGAGTTACCCTATGGTAAGATGGGTGGCCAAGAAATTTTATTTATTTATAAATAAATAATTAAATCACACATAGACACACAAGCAACTTTACAACCTGGTTAAGTTCTGACAGCTGGCTTCACACACACACACACACACACACACACACACCATGTTCTGTGAACACATTTTGCAAGGGCTGTACTGCTTAAGGAGGGTCAACAATGAAAGCTATTTGTTTATTATTATTATCTGCCTTTTTTTTTTAACAAACACACACACACCTCAGGGATGTCAGAAAGAGAGAGGCAAGTGATGAAAAAGCTGAAGGAAGTGGTGGACAAGCAGCGGGATGAAATCCGGGCGAAGGACAGAGAACTGGGACTTAAAAACGAAGACGTAGAAGCAGTGAGTACTTTTTATTTATTTCGTTTGTCCTCCTTCAGAAGCTTTGTTCAAGGAGTTGCCAAAAGCTTTCCTTTTTCCTTTTTCTTTGGAAGCAGATTCCTAGACTTGGATTCCAGATCTAAAACCTCCATGGAGAATATTTGGGTGTACCAAATATCATAATCCTGTAAACAAGCTTCCTATTTTATTTTTTTGCTTTTCCTTCCTTCCTTCCTTCCTTCCTTCCTTCCTTCCTTCCTTCCTTCCTTCCTTCCTTCCCTCCTTCTTTCCCTCCTCCCTCCCTCCTTCCGTCCTCCCTCCCTCCCTTTCATCCTTCTTTCCTCCCTCCCAGATTTGTTTCTCAACCTGGCCATCTTTAAGACTTGCAGACTTCAACTCCCAGAATTCCCCAGACGGCATGGAGAATTCTGGGAGTTGAAGTCCACCCATCTTCAACTTCTCCAGGTTGAGAATCACCGGATTAGTTTCCAAAATGCGTTATGCAGCAGGCTAATCTTCATTGGATGTGAAATGAAATCCTCCTTTATTTGCAAAGTGCCTGCTTAATCGAAGATGCACTAGCCAATGAATGACTGTAGTTTTCCGAAGCCTCATTGGCAGCGGGGAAATCCTCTATGCCTGCCTTCTTTTCCCATAATTCCTTCAACAATCCGTTCCCAGCTTTCTCTCTCCGAATAAATAGCGATGGGACATTCGGGAACCTGGAAGTGGTGGGGCCTTTTCGGTGGTGTCCCTCCGCTTCCCCTTCATTTTCCTCTTGTCTTCTTCTCCATAGCTCCAGCAGCAGCAAAACAGGTTGATGAAGATAAACCACGATCTGCGGCACCGGATTACCGTCGTGGAAGCTCAGGGGAAGGCGTTGATTGAGCAGAAAGTAGAGCTGGAAGCCTATTTGCAAACCAAAGAGCAAGAGATGGCGGTGTTGAGAGCGGAGCTGGGAAAATTGCGGGAGAAACTGCAGGGGGAACCGAGTCACAACGGAGAAGAAGCACGGGTAGGTTGGGAATTTGGAGTAGTTTTGTTTTTTTTTAAATTGCTTGGGGTGTTTGGTTTCGACTTGATAAAGTTGCCTTAAATCTTGCCCGTTTGGAGATGAGAGGACTACAATTCCCAGAAGCCCTCATCCAGCCGGCTAAAGACAACTGGACTTCCATTCCCAGAATTCCCCAGCCAGCGTCTTAAACTTGCCCACAGGTTTAGAAACACTGACTTAAAGCATTACTTAAACTAACTCACTGTTGTTCCCGCAACCATAGAGTCTCTTCTCTAGAAAGACCAGGCCTTGGGGATTTCTGGGAGTTGAAGTCCACCTATCTTTATGGTGTTGGGAAACGCGGACCTACAGGGACGCAACTGTGCAATTTTCTCACAAACCATCCTCAGATGCGTGCAATTTTCTCACAAACCATCATCTTAGCCGCTGCTTGAATCCCTCGATTCTGGGATCTCCTGGTGGTCCCCCATCCAAGTCTGCTTCACTTTTTTTTTTTTTTAGAGATCAGTCCAGGTTAGCTAAACAGGGACATATTGGTTCGTGGCCTCCCCAGGAACTGATGACCCTTAACTATGAATAAATTTACTAATTTATCACACTTTCCTGCTGCGTTCTCTGCTCCCTCCCTCAGCAAAATGAGAGAGGTCTGGGTTCGAAGTCACCCCCCTCAGCCCGAGACAACTTTTAGCTTAATTTAAGCAAGGAGACCAGCAAATTATTTTACTCTTTTGCAATTTGTGACGTTCCTTTATTGCTTGGAAGCAAAGGGGGCCGAAGGGAGGCGAGGATTTATTTTAAGATCACCCTTGGCTGCGTTTCAGTGATTTAAATGGAACAAGCCTTCAGGGCCAGGATTGTCTGAGTCCTCCTGCCCTCCCAACGGCCTGTTTGCAATATTTTTTTTAAACTCCAGGAGCTCATTTGACAGGGCTGAACATATTCAGAGTCTACAATCCTGCCCGCTCTCTCTTTTTTACCTCAGGAAATGCAAAAGCTTGCAGTAAACCTAAATACAGGAAGACCTTGAGTTACAACCAGAATGGAATTTCTGTTGCTAAACAAAAAAGGCAGTTGTTCAATTAGCTGCATCTGATTTTACGACCCTTTTTTTTTTTGCCAGGGTTGTTAAGTGAAATATTTTGGCTTTTAAGTGAATCATGCAACTGTTAAGCGATTCTGGGATCCCTGTGGATTTTTGCTACACACACCCACACACACCAGGACAATGCAACCCTTGTCAATAAATGCTAGTTGTCAAAACACCAGGGTTTTGTTCCCGTGATTGTGAGGGTGTTGGGATGGTCGAAAGTGTGAGGACTTGGTCATAAGTCACTGCTTCCCGTGCCATTGTACCTTCAAATGGTTGCTAAAGGAGGAACCGTCGTAAGTGAAGGCAGGAAGGAAGGAAAGGGAGGAAGGGAGGGAAGGAAGGAAGGAAGGGAAATATGAAGTGAAAAACACAAAACAGTGCACAATAAAAACACAACAAAAATCATACAAAACTAAAAACAATAAAAAGCAGTAAAACAATTTTAAATTCTTGAAAAATCTGCAGGATAGTACATCAATTTTCTTAGCATTACATGATCTATTCAGTATTTGATACAATGCAGTCCTGAAGAACACAATGCATATAGTCACCTTTTAGTGTTAAAACCAGAATAATGCATTTATAAATTAGATCTGCTTAAAAACTAGACTAAATGTGAAGAACATAGACGTAACATTTTATTATTGCTCATATTTCATCTACATCTGTGCATGTGTAGGTCAGTTGTCGAGAAAAAAAAAAACTTAAAATATTGCCGGAGACCATTGTAGTTCAAACACAAAAGATCCACTTCTATTGTTTCTTGAGACGAATTTTTGTCACCGAAAATACCAACCTGCGGATTCGATAGATTTTTTCAACCAACTTTTGAGTTTTACCTTCTGTGTTTTTGTGGCCTTGGAGACACCTGGATTGCCTTTTTTTTTCATAAAGAGTCCTGTCAACTCAAAAATATTTCTCTGGTCTTTTAGAGTTGCCAGCAGAAAGGGAGTGGGAGAAGTGCATTCCTTAGATAATTTCTACCGAAGCTTCTGGCACGCAAGATTATTACTGGAGAGCATGATTGATGACTCTGAGCTATGGATGTGTCCCATTGGAGAATATACTTCCAGGGGGTGGGGGGAAGACCAGGGTCAAGGAGGAAATGAATGATGTGTTTCAGAGTCGGCTACACCCAGGTAGCATCGGCATGTTCACTCCTAATAAATCTTCTTTAAACTCGGAGAGATGTGGCTAGAGACTCATGATTTGAATAGGGGTGGATGCCAGAGCCCTGACAGCCTGACTGTAGAAAAAAAATGAGGACTAGGAGCCTGGTTTTAGAAACAAAAAAGGCAAAATGAGACTTTTTGTAGGTATCCCACTGCTCCAAAATATTGGATCTGGTGAAAACAGAAAGATGCTTTGTCCAGATTTGAGGCCGTTCGTTCTTGCCAGCGGTCAGGATGTGCGTTTGCGGACATCGCTCGAGGTGCCAAGTACGTGGCGCCCTAGTTTGGTGTTTTTCGACGGCAATGCAAAACTCACAACTGCTTCTTTTGTTGTGTTATCTGGAAAAGGCTCCCATTCTTGGGTTTTAATGAGATCGCTTGCTTTGCCAAGAAGGCACAATTGTTCCTTTTGTTAATTGGGGAGTTGGCGTTACAGCGATGAGGCCGCCCCCAAATCACCGAGATATATCCATAGAATAGGCACAGATCTCTAAAAAATATAATATAACCAAATAATTTGTCACCTCAAAGAATTAATTGCTGCATTTTTGACTTAGGGGACAGCGTTTTCAAAGCAGCGGGGGATGCATTTCAAAGGGAGATGTAGAAATATCTATTTCTGTTCTTCCGTTTTTCCATTGCCTTTCTTTCTTTTTTTTTCCTCTTTATTTTTCCTCCTGCAAAATCTGGAATGGATCCTTTTTAAATTGGAATAAGAATAATCTTATTTTTTCCAGCCAACTCCAATCAGCTATTCATCGTCTCAGCAAATGACAGCCTCTAGCTGACTTTGTTTGGGCCTGGAGATTTAAACAAAGACAGGCCTTATTGTGTCGTTTGGATAGGAGACCACCCAGAGAGGTTCCAGGGCTAAAGATTAAACTAAGAGATTGGGGAAAATATTCCTGGGAGATACTGCAATGGCCACAATCACCAAATAACCAGGCTCATTCACCAGTAGTTAAACTAATTAAATTACAGATAGACAATTGGGACCAGTTAAGTGAAATAGTTGCTAAATGAAACCATGACTGCTTCCAATCTTCCTTCAACTTTCCTTTGCTTTGCCAACTTATAAGGGCTCTCAGTGCAAAGATTGGTCTTATGTCAACTCATAAAATATTTCTATAGTCTTTTTAGAGTTGCCAACAGAAAGGGAGGAGAGAGCAGTGCAGCAGTTTGCATTCCATAAATGTTTTTCAAAGATAGTAACTAGGTGACTGAAGTTTCTGCCCCGCAAAATTCTAACTGGAGAACATGATTGATGACTCTGAGCTATGGATGTGTCCCATTGGAGAATATGAATTACGATACACCCAGGCAATGCCGGCATGTTTACTCCTAATAAATCCTTTGGAAGTTTTGGAAGTTTGGATTGAGACTCGTGATTTAAATGGGGTTAAGTGCCCGAGCCCTGACACTTAATGCTACTTTTCCATCCATGCTGTCCCTGTGAAGTGTCGCTAAATGAGGCAGTCACTAAGAGGGGACCCAGCTGTACTTTTTGTGAATTCGTCATGGTGCTTGACGATTGTGAACCGTGTGCATGTTTCATTTTACAATTTGGAATTTTGCCGGGCCCCAGGAAACTTCGCTCTTCTTCTTTTGAAAACATCTGTTTAAACTTAAGTCTGAATGAAATTAATCCTAAATAATAACCTTGCAGCTGGAAGAACCCCAGAACCCTGAGGAGTTCCTCTCGGAAGCAGAGAAAAACACCCTGGATCTCAAAGACCCCAATCGGCCCAGATTCACTCTGCAAGAGCTCCGGGACGTATTGCACGAGAGGAACGAGCTGAAGTCGAAGGTTTTCCTGCTTCAAGAGGAGCTTCTGTATTACAAGAGGTGGGTGGTTATTCCTCTTTCCCAGCCCGATCCTGGAGCGAAGCGAGATTTATTCTCGATAAGATCGGGCGGGTCCGGTTGTCGTTCTGACTTATGTTTTGGGGAAACATAAGAAACTTGCTCAATTTGGAAGAGCTGAAATGACAACAGGATGGATAATATTCTAGAACAGGATTTCTCAACCTTGGTAACTTTAAGATGGGTGGACTTCAAATCCCAGAATTCCCCAGCCAGCAAGGGGAATTCTAGGAATTGAAGTCCACCCATCTTAAGCATGGGGGACCCCACCCTCGGGGGAGCCCTACCCCCCCCCCACCTGGCTGGGGAGCTGGGGAGCCCCACACAGCGGCGGGGTCTGGGAGTTGAAGTCCCCTTATCTTAAGTTCTTAACCATGATGGCTGGGGAATTCTGGGAGCTGAAGTCTCCCTATCTTAAAGCATGCTGGCTGGGGAATTCTGGGAGTTGAAGTCCACCCAACTTAAAGCTGCCAATGTTGAGAAACACTCCTGTAGATTTAGACTCCAGACTTCCTTTCCAATGAACTGGAACCAATGTTAGATTAACCACTCAAGATTAAAGCTTTCTCACCATGAATTAGGAAAGGGGGCACGAAATAACCCTGGCCAATTCGTGTTCTTTTTATTCCTCTCCTTCAAAAAGTCTCAATTCTCCATTTCTTTGCTTGAAATGAGATTTCAAAGGCTGCCCAACTCCCCATTCTGGGCAGTTAGACAGTGTAAATATTCCTAATATCATGCTGCATTTCCCCCTCCCCCTGCTTTTAAAGCGATGAATTGGACGAAGAGACGCGATCGGCTCAATCTGCGGCCATTCTTAATTCCAAACCGTTGACTCAGCAAGAATCCGGCATCAAACGGCTGTAAGTAGAATTTGTGGGAAATTTTCTGGGCTGCTTTTTTTAAAAAAGAACAACAACGAGGCAGACAAATTGTTGTGCTCAAGACGTCACTTACAATACTCGATGATGCTTCAAAAACAAACAGCTGGCTCAACCTGTCTTTTGAGATGCATTTCCTTATTGCTGCTTATTTTTCTCCCTTTCTCAAAGAAGAGTTGGGTTTTTTTTTTTAAAAAAAAATGATTTCTTGAAACCTGCGATGGTTTTGGCTCATTCCTGGTTAAGACCGCAGCGATGATACCAGTGGTGGGATTCAAATTTTTTTACTTCCAGTTCTGTGGGCGTGGCTTGGCTTGGTGGGTGTGGCAGGGGAAGGATATACTGCAAAATCCCCATTCCCTCCCCACCCCACTAACCTGCTTTCCAGCTCCGTTCTCCTGTGCAAGGCAACCAAAGGAGACCCAGCAGATCAGCTGGGACTCAATGGGAGGCAGAGAATAGATGCCGGCGGGGCCAGTCAGAGCTGGTATTTACCGGTTCTCCAAACTACTCAAAATTTCCATTACTGGTTCTCCAGAACTGGTCTGAACCTGCTGAATACCACCTCTGGATTATACCCAATATCCACATCTACCTTGGAGCAACCTGCAAGCCCAATACATTTTTCCTTTCTTTTTTTCTGGAGAAAAAAAATTTTTTTTCCATCCCCAGAAATTTTGAAATTTAAAGAAAAATAAAATTTAAATAAAATAAAGGGGAATAAAATATAATAATTAAAAATAATACAAGACAAAGAAAGCCAAAAAGCAATAAAATCAAAGAGCAGGCTCAATGGACTGCAAGGTCTTTTCCTGCTTTCGGTTTTCTGTTTCTAAAATAATTGATCATGATGGAATAAGGCCTTCAGATAAATTTGATGGATAATATTCCCAGCGCAGCCAGACCTTCCCTTCCCCTGTTCCAATTAATGCTTCCATCATCAATTGCAAATAAAAAGCATCGTATTCTGCAGAAAACAGCTGGAGATGATTTATCTGAAAAGAGATGATTTATTTGGGTTTCCTATCCTTCCAATTTCTCTTTTTGCTCTTCTGGCTTCATTGCAAACAGGGTTGGGCCTTTTAAAAAACCCGAAAGTTTAGTTTAGTTTAGTTTATTGTCATTGTACCTCGTACAACAAAATTAAATACCATCTTCAGTGAACATAACTACAAAAATAAAACACAAACACGCATCCTTCACATTCTATACATTGAATTGAAACTCTCGATATTGCATCAATAGCAATTTAATAGCACTTTGACTCATATAACGCTTTATAGTGCTTTACAGCCTTCTCAAAGCGGTTGCTTAGATATTGTACTATACAGTTGAATTCGATAAGAGTTACTGCCCTGGGATAGAAAGGGTTAGAAAGAGTTTGTAGCTTGTGTGCAATGCTCAAACTAGCCCGGTGGCGTCATCGCAACCTGCTGGGGGAAACACAATACAAACAGCTGTGTGTGTTGTTTTTGTAGCCTCTAAGAATAGCCGTTGAGCGTTTCAAAGCGGCTTTTGTGCTGGAGTGTGAAAAAAAGAAAAGAAAAATTTGCTGATTTCAGCTTTGGCTCCTTTCTGCTATGGCAGGACAGGTGGTCTTCGACTTACGGCCACAATTCAGCCTGGCACCTCCGTTGCAAAGCGAGACGTTTCATTTAAACGTGTTTCGCCTCATTGTACGCACTTTTTGGTGCAGTTGTGACTTTAGTCCCACAATTCTTAAGCGATTCGGGCTACCCCCTTGATTTGGCTCATCAGGAGGTCGCAAAAGGGGATCACACCTGTCATAAATGTGAACCAGTTGCCAACTGGCTGGATTTGATCACGTGACCACAGGGAGGCTGCAGTGTTTGAGGTGTGAAAAACGGCCATAAGTCACCTTTTTTTTCTTCCAAGTGCCGTTGTTACAGTCACTAAACGAACCGTTATAAAGACGAGGACTTAACCTGTATTTTTCCCCACCATGGAGCAGATAAAATATAAAATATTTCATCATAAAATATTTCTATGGTCTTTTTAGAGTTGCCAACAGAAAGGAAGGGGGGGAGCAGTGGGGCAGCTTGGAAACCAAAAGTGCATTCCATAAATGTTTTCAAAAATAGTAACTAGGTGACTGAAGTTTCTGCCACGTGAATATCTAACTGGAGAACATGATTGATGACTCTTGGCTATGGATGTGTCCCATTGGAGAATATGAATTACGATACACCCAGAGGGGTGGGGGTGGGGGGAAACCAGGGTCAAGGGTGACAATGAATGATATGTCAGAGTCGGCTACACCCAGGCAATGCCGGCATGTTTACTCCTAATAAATCCTTTGGAAGTTTGGATTGAGACTCGTGATTTAAATGGGGTTAAGTGCCGGAATCCTGACACGCTGCCTGGATCCCAGGAAAGGTCTTAAACATGGATGTGGACTCTTTCTGGGCCGACACAGACTGAGATGTTGCAGTAAGCCATGATGGGTGAATGTGGTTTCTCTAATTCCAACCTCGTCAACTTGAATGCTGGGAGTTGCAGTCCACCTCTCCTTCAAGTTGTCTAGGTTGAGAAAAACCGCTAAGCCATCATTCACTGGGCTTACAAGCGAAGCCATCAAACCTGGTTTCTATTGTTTTGCGCAACCAAGGCCAACCGTAGCTAATTACGGCTCTTTTTGCAAGCATCCACTTCATCTGTCTCTCTCTCTCTAATCTTTCTCCACTTATCTCTTTCCGTTGCCGTGTTTGAATACCGTAATCTCCATTTCTTTCTCCAGCCCTCTGACCTCCTCTTGTCTGTTCCTTTCCAAACCAGGATCTTTACCGCCGTTATGCCCATGGTTGCTGCCGGATTGATCCCGGACGATCCCACATTGCAGCCAATCAGAAGACTTATGTCTCTTGTAGGGACTCTGGATTTTGAAATATATTTTTTTTGGTTTTTTTATACCCCTTTTCCCCGCCTTCGCTATAGTTCGTATGCCCCCTTGCCCTCTTTTTTTGCATGACCCGCTGCTGTTTAACCCCCTTTAACTCACGCTGTGTTCTCGTTGGCTGACTGTGGGATCGTAAAAACCCCGACCCCCCCAAACGAGAAAAACGGGGAGCGCTAAAAACACTCTTGGGGTGCCCGGCGTGGCTGCTGCTGAAATGTTTTTAAGCGCACTTCTGCCTCAGTTGCAACAACTTAGATGCTCGAGACAATATTGTGCAAATTTTGGCCCGTCCTTCGGTCCCTCTGGCCCTCCGTGAATTTCTCTGACCCTTCAACCTACCTTCTACAAGTAGTCCTTGACTTACGACTGTTCGTTTAGCATCTGTTCAGGTACAACGGTCCTGAAAAACAAGAGTCCTCGCTCTTACGGCCACCACAGCCTCCCTGCAGTCATATTAACAACGATCCTGGGCTAACGTGATTGCCGTTTTACGACCTTCCCGGCTGGGTCTTCAAACCTGGCAAGTTTAAGACTTGTGGACTTTCAACTCCCAGAATTCCTGAGCTAACATGACTGGAGGAGGAGGAATTCTGGGAGTTGAAGTCCACAAGTCTTAACTGTCAAGTTTGGAGACCCCTGGAATAGACAGATAGAGAATAGCTAGAAGGAGAGAGAGAGAAAGATAGAATAGATAGAAAGATAGAATAGAGGGGGAGAGAGAAAGATAGGATAGAGAGAATAGTAGGATAGAGAGAGGTAGAATAGAGAGAGATAGGATGGATGGATGGATGGATGGATGGATGGATGGATAGATAGATAGATAGATAGATAGATAGATAGATAGATAGATAGATAGATAGATAGATAGATAGATCAAGGCGCTCTTCAAACTTGGAAGTTTAAGACTGTGAGCTTCAACTCCCAGAATTCCTGAGCTAACATGACTGGAGGAGGAGGGATTTTGGGAGTTGAAGTCCACAAGTCTTAACTGTCAAGTTTGGAGACCCCTGGTTCATATAAACATTCCTTGATGTTTAAAATGCTTTTAAACCTTCTGTGATCGTCTGCGGGATGCTTGGCCCATGACCGAGAGCGCCTTTCCCTGTGTTTGTCCTTTAGACCAGTTCCTCTAATTGTGTTAAGAGCCTAATATACCAGCATATTAATGGTTCCCGTGGATTAATGCCGCTTTTCAATCCCGCCTACTTACAGACTGTGGCTCTGTTTTTAGTTTTAACTGCATTCCCAAATTAGCAGCAGACAGAAAGTGTTTATGCGCTACTAATGAACCAGCGACGGCCTCGGGTTTCAGTTGATGCGTTAGGATGAGTTCCACCCTCCTAAGTCAGCCTCATTAAGCAGGCAGGAGTCAAGAACTTTGCCTGTGTTGGAAGATTCAGAGGGGTTTTAGATCATGTTGTTGTTAATTATAGGGTGATGCCATTTCGATAATAAGAATATTGGGGTGAAAAAACACCAATTACTTTCTCTATCTCTAGATCATCCTGAGAAACACTCCAGTTACTAGGATGTTTTTAAGAGAATAAACATTATAATCCATGCTTTCTTTCCTCTCTCTAGTTTTTCTCAACCTGGGGAACTTTTAAGATGTCTGGAGTTGAACTCCCAGAATTCCCCAGTTAGGAAACCAATCTTAAGGTGTCAAAAGTCCAGACTCCCAGAATTCCCCAGCCAGCATCTTAAGATGGCTAGACTTCAACTCCCAGAATTCCCTAGTCCATATCTTAGGATGTGTGGACTTGAACTCCCAGAATTCCCCAGTTAGGAAAGCAATATTAAGATGGCTGGACTTCAACTCCCAGAATTCCCTAGTCAATATCTTAGGATTTGTGGACTTGCGACTCCCAGAATTCCCCAGTTAGGAAAACAATCTTAAGATGGCTGGGCTTCAACTCCCAGAATTCCCTAATCAGTTCTGGGAGTTGAAATCTTAATGTTGCCATACTGGCTGGGGAACTCTGGGAGTTGAAGTCCGTGCATCTTAAGGTTGTCATGCTGCTGTAAATTCAAACGAAAACCTAAACAAATGGTTTAAGTCAAGGACCACCTGTTCCAAGAGTTTTCCACCCGTTTCCACCTCCCTCTGTTAAAATAAAGCCCGTTTACAGAGCTTGCTATAACGCCACCCACCCCGTAAACCATCCCAGGAGGTTTCAGGTCTCTAACCCACACCTTGTCTTCTTGTTTTGTGCCAGATTTAGCTTCTTCTCCCGCGACAAGAGACGCCTGCAAGCTACCCAGCGAAACCCCTCCTTCCACGGCTCCTTCGGCGAGTGGGCCGACCGAAACAAAGACGACGTCTACACCGAACAAGGTTTAGAAGCTCTGCAGCACCTGTGACCCAAACCCAGAACTCCTGCTTATACCCAGGCGCCGAACGCAGCACATAAGCCCCTCGGGTGGCGAATGGCGCCGGTCCACCCACTCTACCCATCTTTCCAGGCTGTTGTCAGCTCAGGGTGCGGGGAAAGATGCATTAAACCAGAATTAGCGCTCCAGATTCGTCCTGCAAGCAATGGAATCGCCGTCTGGATTTGGGAAGCAAAATGCAATATGCCATCGTTTTTGACTTCTGCTGACTTGTGGGTGAACGTCACATCACCAATGCTTCCCTTTATCCGTTTCCCCTCTCAACATTTTTTTAAAAAATAGGATCTGGGCCATTCCTGAAGAAATTCCCTGCTAAGGACCGATGATCTTTAGACACACCCTTATTTGAAGGGCATTTTTTTTTAAAAAAATAATATTATTTTGTTCCCCTCTTCCCCTCTGCTTCCGCCTGCTAAAACTTCCTGCTCCACATCTCAAGCAGAGTTTTGCAGAAACCTTCTGGCATTACTTCTGGAAAGGGGAGCTGCTCTCTTTAAACACAGATTCAGGAGGAGATATATTTTGTGGCTTATTTATAGTGCCTGCAACGTGCTGCCTTGTGTTTTGCTCTGAATTCTTTTGACATGGGATGGCGACTGAACAACTGAAATCTATCTTAATCCTTTTTTTTCCCCCTTTTAATTACGATTTTCACCGACCTTTGCAGCAGCAGCAAAAAAATAATAATAATATTTCACCCCTGTTCTTCTGTGTGAAGGCAGTCGCTTCAATCCAACACACCGACTTCAGTTTGACAAGTTTTGGGAACAGGCCACCAGCTGCTTCTGGAACAGGTTCCCTTCCACTCTTTCTGGATGAGATCAAAGAGGTTTAATGGGTCTGAATTTGGTGCACGATCGCTGGAATTAAATATGAAGATTGAGGGACAACGGGGAAAAAAAATTGAAAGGGGGTTTATTTCCCCAACCTGAGGAGGGGAAAAAAGCGGGGTGTTTTTTCACTTTAAAAGGTGTGGACTTTCAACTCCCAGAATTCCCCAACCAACAGGAAATGCTCAGGACACTTTCTAAACACATCCAAACAGCCCTTTATGAATTTTAAGTTGCTTTGCACACTTCACGGGTTAACCCTTTACTGAATATTCCCCCACCCTCTGTATTCTCTCTTAACACAATTATCTGGGATGGTTTAGGGCAGGGGTGTAAAAACTTGGCAAATTTTAAGACCTGTGGACTTCAATTCCTAGAATTCCCCAGCCAGCCATGCTGCCTGGGGAATTCTGGGAGTTGGAAGTCCACACAAGTCTCAACAGTTGCCGATTTTCGACAGCCATGCTCTCTAGGATAACAGCAATCATGCAACCACAGGATATGCAAAGAAGACGCTTAAGTTTTTATTCAAGATTCAGGGTGTTAGATAGTTAAAAGGCAATAAAGAAGATTTGGCTGGGACTAGTAGAGAGAACAATATCAAACCGTAGAACTCTTTTTAATATGCTAAATAAACTTATTTCTGAATTAACAAGAGGCCTCCGGGTGATTTCACTTGACTGGTAAATGGTCTTTTGGTCCGAGTCCTCCCACATCCCATCTCTACAATTCAATCCCACCTCACTTTTTAGGGCAGGGGTCTTCAAACTTGACAGCTTTAAGACTTGTGGACTTCAAACTCCCAGAATTCCTCCTCCAGTCATGTCAGCTCAGGAATTCTGGGAGTTGAAGCCCACAAGTCTTAAACTTGCCAAGTTTGGAGACCCTTGTTTTAGGGTAACAGCTACCCTTCTGCCTTGAGGAAGCTTTCAAGGCCTTATTTTAATCCAGACCTTTTCAAGAATTAAAGGATGTGGGATGGGAGTGGCAATCCTAAACCATCCCTCTCTCCTTTTTTGGCACTTCAGCTATAACAGGCGGTAGTATCAATGTTGAGAATTTGGGATCCGTCGTTCAGCAGATCTTGGAATAAGACACAGGCGCGACGATCAAGCGAGGGCACAACATTCACTCTTCTCCAGCTGGGAAGCTGCCATTCCTGCCACAATGTCTCTGCTGGTTCCAGACGACCAACCACCTTGGCTCAGAAGCAAGTTCTATGCTTCTGATGTTCTCCTTCAACTGAGCAGCGTTTGACGAAAATGTCCCATCGGTGTGGCGCGGCCTTCATCCCTTGCCGTCTTTGGCCTCGCGGTTCCGGTCTTTCCTCTCCCGCTCCCTCCCTTCCGTGGCTCTGCCTCCTCGGTCTTCCCTGACGCGGTGTTCCAGGTGTCGCTCGCTCTTGCCGTATCCCCACGACCGTTCCCGTTCCGATCGCCGGGGCTCCCGGCTTCGCTCGTAATCTCGTTCCCCGGCCTTCCGATCCCTCGAGTCTCCCCGGGACCAAGCCCGCTCCCTTTTCCCCTCGCTGTAAAAATCGTTCTTCATGGCAGGCAAGTTGATGGGCTTCCTAAAAGGCCTGTCTCTGCCTCCGAACCGCAGCTGGCCCGATTCCTTCTTCCCTCCGAAACCACCTCCAAGCCTACGGGGGATCCACCCTTTGAGGCTCCTTTCCAGCTCAAAGTCGACAAAGATTTCCCGCTGGTCGATGATCAGCTTGTTGGCGTCGCGGTGGGCTTTCAACAGGGCCCGTTCCTCTTTGTACTCGATAAAAGCGTAGCCTTTGGAGAAACCCGTAACCAGATCCCGAACCAGGCGGATTTTCCGAATGTCTCCGTACCGGGAGAAGACCTCTTTTAACTTCTCTTCCGTGGTTTGCAGGTTGAGCCGGGCTACAAAGAGGGTCAGGTGAGGGTCTCCGGAAACGTCTTTGTTGGGGACATAGCGGGCTGACATGGCCCTCCAGACCGCCCGGTCGTGAGGCTCTTCATCGGTGCCATCGATGCTTCCGGCTTTGAGGGGGTCGTACTCCTTAGCGATGGGCACCCACTCGTTCATTGCTGGAGGAAAATGTACTTATTTAGCATACGGCAGATCACAGGCAGACTAGCAATACATAGGAAGGTTTCACCTAGGTTATTAAACCACAATAAAACACAGGAAGCTCTTGATTTACGAACCACAATTGAGAATAAAAATTTATGTTGCTAAATGAGGTATTTGTTAAGCGAGTTTTGCCCCGTTTGTGCCCCACAGATACAGGGTAACCACGACTGACCGTGATGGATGAAAGTGAGTGGCTTCCTTCTCTTTAAACCATGTGGGCAGACAGGTAGCAATGGGTGGGTCCATCCTGGAGCTGCCTTCCTCTGCTTGCTTCATACTTACTCTGTGCTTACTCACAAGGATCCTTGGTGCTCTCTGAGCTTGGTTGTTTTCTTGAAGACATTTCATGACCCAACTAGGGAACATTATCAGGGCTAGAAGGAAGAAGGATTTGCTCTCTGTTTATAGACAAGCGGCTTGCCATGTCAGTGTTGGTGGGAGTGGTGTTTTCTTCTTGATAAGGCTGTTTGCTTGTCTGTATTGTTCATTTCTTGATTAGGTAGAGTGTTGTTTACTGCTTGTATATAAACAGGGAGCAAACCACACTCCCTTTAGCATTGATGATGTTACCTAGTTGGGTCATGAAGCATCTGCAAGTAAACAACCAAGTTTAAAGAACACCCAGCACCCCTCGGTCCTTCTTCTCCTCTCCCTTCCTTCCTTCCTTCCTGTCCTTCCTTCCTCACCCCCACTCCCTTTAGCACTGACTATGTTACCTAGTTGGGTCATGAAATGTCTGCAAGAAAACAACCAAGTTCAAAGAGCACCCAGGACTCCTCAGTCCTTCCTCTGCCTCTCCCTTCCTTCCTTCCTTCTTTCCTTCCTTCCTGTCCTTCCTCACCCCCACTCCCTTTAGCACTGACTATGTTACCTAGTAGGGTCATGAAACGCCTACAAGAAAACCACCAAGTTCAAAGAGCACCCAGGACTCCTCAGTCCTTCCTCTCCTCTCTCTCCCCCTTCCTTCCTTCTTCCCTCCCTCCCCTCCCCTCCTCCTTGCACACCCCATTCCCGTCTAGCACGGATGATGTTACCTAATAGGGTCATGAAACGCCTGCAAAAAACCACCAAGCTCAGTGAGCACCAGGGACCCCCCCCCACGTTCAACCCTGAGCAGCAAATATGCTCCTTTATTGGTTACTCACAGGTCTTGAAAGCCCAGCATTCTGGGCTTCCCTGGTACGTTGGCAACCCGGTCAGTTGGCAATCCCCTTTTCCTGCCTTCCATGCTTCCTGCAGAACCCAATGCATGCCCTCTCCAATCAGGGCTTGTACCCCCTCCCCCCTCTGTGACCCTCTAATCAATGCTTCCCCCTCCCCACGTCCCTCCCCGCCCCCAATATCCCCCCACGACCCTCCCCCAAATTGTGACTTTGCAAGAACGAAACAGACTCACTTCTGCCAGCAAGAAACCTGGAAGAGGGGTCTAACTTCGTTTCCACCTGAGCAGATTCGTCAAGAAAGAGATTTTTCTATTTTTTTCTCCTCCTCATAGAAGAGGGATTTTTTTTCCCGGGTCTGGCAATACGAAAGTTTTGCTTTTTAAATTCAAGGTCTTTTTTTGTTTTTAAAGAGAGAATTAAAATAAAATAAATCCCACCCTTTGCTAAAGGCCAACAAAGGTGGGCGAATCGACCAGTGGGGAAAAGAAGACTCGTTGGCCTCCCTCCAAGGTTTACAGTCCGCACCAGCGCCCTCTGGCGGCGGGAGTATCTCTAACAGGCGTTTGGGCCCCGCCCTCGAGTCGAATACAAAACTATAAAAATCTACAAAACATAATAATACATCCGTTTAAATAGAAAAAAAAAGCTGAAAAGTCTTTCTCCCTGATCCCAAATCCAGTGCTTTCCCATCGTCTCCCTAGCCAACAAGCCAGAGAGGGGGAAACTGGAAGCTTTCAAGAAGAGAAGTAGGAGCCAGCGGTGTGCAGCAGCCATCAAAAAAGCCAATGCAATCCTAAATTGTATTAACAGAGAGATACAACCCTGATCAGGGGAGGTACTAATACCACTCGATAAAGCCTTAGTAAGACCACGCCTAGAGTCCTGCATCCAGTTTTGGTCACCACATTATAAAAAAGATGTTGAGGCTCTAGAAAAAGTACAGAGAAGAGCAACCAGGAGGATGAGGGGACTGGAGGCTAAAACATACAACGAACGGTTGCAGGAACTGGGCCTGGCTAGTCTAGGGAAGAGAAGGACCAGGGGAGACAGGATAGCAGTTTTCCAATATTTGAGGGGCTGCCACAGGGAGGAGGAAGGGATCAAGCTATTCTCCAAGGCACCCAACGGCCAGACAAGGAATAATGGATGGAAACTGAACAAGGAGAGATTCCACCTGGAAATAAGGAGAAACTTTCTGACAGGGAGAACAATCAACCCCTGGAACAGAAGTTGCCCTTGGAAGTTGTGGGAGCGCCATCACTTGAGACTTTCAAGAAAAGATTGGACTGCCATTTGTCAGAAATGGTGTAGGGTCTCCCGCTTGGGCGGGGGGTTGGACTAGATGACCTACAAGGTCCCTTCCAACTCTTATTCTGTTCTAATAGGCCTTGCGCACATGCACGTTCTCGTGCTGCTGCTGCTGCATTTTGAACATCTGGACACAAAGCTAGCCCAATAAACCTGCATTTCATAAAATGGTGCTAAATTTGTCTTCCGGAACGAACCGTAGCTTTGCGTAGAATTGCAAACAAGGGAAAGAAGATGTGTGTGTGTGTGTGTGTGTGTGTGTGTGTGTGTGTGTGTGTGTGTGTGTTATTTATGTTATTCTTTTATTCGTGCCAGTTACAGGCAGAGAAAGGGCACTGGCTGCAGGCCGGCCAGTAGAATTAATGCGAAACGTCATTCCAATGGGGAAAAAAAAACTTGTTCTATGGGCTTATTTTACAGGGGAGGAATACCGAGGCCCAGGAAAGAGAGGCAAATCGGTGTCTGCTTTTTGCTGGCGGAGGAAAGCTTTGCAGGGACTGAAGGCAGGAGCGGGAAAGAGGTTTAAAGCAAAACGACAGGCCTTGGAGAGCCAGCCAGTCCGAGGGGAGCTGCTCCTATGGGCCCATTTTAAAGGGGAGGAATGTTGAGGCAGAGAGAGAGAGAGAGAGAGAGAGGGAGAGAGAGAGAGAGAGAGAGAGAAAGAGGCAATAAAGGCTCAGGGTGGAATCTATTTAGTTTTTAGTTTCGTTTCGTTTGTCATTGCACCTCGTTCAACTAAATTAAATACCATTTTGCTGGCAGCGGGAGGGGCGAACTTTGCAGGGGCTCAAAGCAGGAAGGAGACAAAAAGGGCAGTCCTTGGAGAGCCGGCTTCATGGGCCCATTTTACAGGGGAGGAATGCTGAGGCCCGGGGGGGGGGGGGAAGAGATCGTTGGCATAAAATCTGGGTGGAATCTCTTTATTTGTTTTGACTGGCTGGGGGGAAGAAGACTCTGTGGTAACCAAACAGCCAGGAAGGGAAGAGAAAAGCAGCTTGTACAAGAACTGGGCCCTCCCCTCTTTCTGTCTCTTGAGCCAGGGGGAAGGCATGCAGGGGGAAGTCGGCTTTCCCCACGCCTTCCCCACCATCTCCATGGTTACATCTCTCCCCCACTCTTTTGCTTTCACACACACACACACACACACACACACACAGCCCTTCCACCATCCTGCCCGCTTTTGATTGGGCTCTGCAAGTTCTCAAGAGCAGTTTGGAGAGGTTTGGCCCGAGCTGAAACTTTGAAGAAAGAAGGAAGCGTTCTCCCATCATGTCTCAGTGGGGCCTCTTTTTGTGACCCTTTCCAGGATGCAAGCCCAGCCACAGCATTGTGAAGGAGAGGAGGAGGAGGAGGAGGAGGAAGAAGAAGAAGGAGAAGGAGGAGGAGAAGGAGGAGGAAGCAACCACAGCTCATCAGAGGGTCCTTTCGGCAAAAGCCCCTTCCGTCTGACGGCCGAAGATGTCTACGACATCTCCTACATCCTGGGAAGGGAGCTGCACACCCTCGGCACCGAACCCCAGGCAGAGATGCCCGCCAGGGTAGCCCGCTTGCAGTTCAAGGTGGTCAGCATTCTGGAGATGTTGGAAGCCCTGGTGAGCGAGAGCCACCTGGCCATGGAAGCCCTCAAGCTGGAAAGGGACAGCTTGAAAAGGGAACTGGAGGATCTGCGGCAGCAGGTGACATCTGGCACCGCTGGAGAGGTAAACGGGGAGGGGTTCGGTGGGTGGGTGGGTGGGTGATGGAGAGGAGATCTGTCGGTGGATCTCTAGATTTCGGTCCTGTGGTTTCGCCCGCTTCAGATCCCAGTTGGGGAGGTGTTAGGATGTCTAGCCTGATGAAGAGAAGGACTAAGGGAGACATGATAGCAGCCTTTCAGTATATCAGGGGCTGCCCCAAAGAAGAGGGAGTCAAGCTATGCTGCAAAGCACCTGAAGGCAGGACAAGAAGCAATGGATGGAAATTAATCAAGGAGAGAAGCAACCTAGAAATAAAGAGGGATTTCCTGACAGTCAGAACAATTAATCGGTGGAACAGCTTG
This sequence comes from Notechis scutatus, assembly GCF_049901735.1. NCBI lineage: Eukaryota > Metazoa > Chordata > Lepidosauria > Squamata > Elapidae > Notechis > Notechis scutatus. Next base: position 2,214,913 of record NC_142021.1, on the reverse strand, counting down.
CCTCCAGAAGTTGTGAATGCTCCAACACTGGAAGTTCTTAAAAAAGATGTTGGATAACCTTTTGTCTGAAGTGGTGTGTAGGGTTTCCTGCCTAGGCAAGGGGTTGGACTAGAAGACCTCCAAGATCCCTTCCAACTGTTGTTATTCTATTCTAAAGATGTAGGGCAGAGATGCTTAAGCTGGGCAAGTTTGAGATGGGTGGACTTCAATGCCCAGAATTCCCTGGCTTCTCCAGAACAGGGCTCTCTCTAAACTTGTGGACTTGAAGACTTGTGGACTTCAACTCCCAGAATTTCTGAGGATCTGGCCTTCATTAGAGCATTAGGAGTCTCCAATCTTAGCAACTTTGAAGATTTGTGGAACTCAACTCCCAGAATTCTCTAAAATCTGGTTTCTTTGCAGCAGGCTCTCTCTAAACTTGTCGACTTTAAAATTCGTGGACTTCAGTTCCCAGAATTTCTTGGCCGGTATAGGTTCATAGCTGGCTGAGGAATTCTGGGAGTTGAAATCCACAAATTGCCAAATTTTGGAGACCGTTGCTTGGTCTATTTCTCTAGATCAGGGATCCCCAATCCTGGCCACTTTTAAGACTTGTGGGATTCTCCAGCCAGCATAGCTGACTCTCTTTGTAATCCCTTCCTCTGCAATCTCTCTCCATTTTAAGAGATTAAGAGAGAGAGAAAAAGGCATGGCTGGCTGGGGAATTCTGGGAGTTGAAGTCTACCGGTCTTCAAGTGGCCAAGTTTGTGGATCCCTGATCTAGATAGCTCAGAATCAGCTGCCTGGGGGCACCCTATTTCTCTCCAAGGTAGGGTCAGTTATGGCTGCCTTTGGCATGGTTTGGTGAAAAAGCGTGCCAGCTGTTGATGTGCGTCAGTCACAAGGCCGCTGGGTGGAAAGTTCTGATTTAGGAAAGGGAGGATGTAGAGCGTCAAGGAGAAAAGAGAAGTTCGGTTAGGTTTCAACTTTCCACCCAGTCACTATAACTATAAACTACCTGGTGCTTTTTAGCTTCTGCAACTATCACTTTCCATTATTTCAATTTAATTTGGGGTGGTTGTTTTTTTAACTTCAAGATCTGCCTTAAGTGCATCTTGAAGTTTGCAGGTGTTTTGCTGTGTATTTCCAGCCACACCGCATCAGCGCAACTGGCCCAAAATCCTGCTGGATTTTTGTTTTTTGATAGAATGCAATTTTTTTAATATATATTTTTCCTTACCTCTCTGCCATGTTTCACATTGCCCCCTCTTAGCTCACCCTCTGTGGTGGAATGTAGCCTGGATTCCCAGCAGGGAGGGGCTGCATTCCAGAGGAGCAAGAGGCAACTCAGCTCAGATAGTTCGTGTGAGAGAAAGAGGGTGAAGACAGCTCCTGCTTAACAGTTCCCAGAGTATACAGATAGACTTTGACTTACGACCACAATTGGGACAAGAATTGTCGCTAAGCAAGGTGATTATTAAGTGAATTGTGCCTGATTTTACAACCTTTATTTGCTACGGTCGTTAAGTGAATCCTGCAGTTGTTAAATGAATCCGGCTTCCTCCGTTGCCTTTACTTTTCAGAAATCAGCTGGAAAGGTGGCAAACGGCAATCACGTGAGCTCAGGAATGCTGCGACCTTCATGAATACTTTGCCAGGTGTGCGAAGCACCTGAATTTTGATCACGTGACTGTGAGGATGCTTTAATGGATGTAAGGAGAAGGGCTGGTCATAAGTTTTGTTTGTAACTTCAAATAAATCATTAAACCAATGGTTGTAAGTCGAAAAACCAAACAAACTACATTGAAGGAATTTCCACAATGGAACAGGAGGAGTAATGTACCAAAATCCAAAATTAAAAAAAAATACTTATTGCTTCAAGGCACGTTAATAATTTCCCCTGAAAAAAAAAAACGAGAAATCTTAAAAGAAACAGTCTGAACTTGAGAAGGAAATGCCAACCAAAAGATAACTTCAAAGCCCAAAGATAACGGCCAGTCTGTTGGAAGGATGCCAACCAAGATAACTTCAGCCCAAAATAACCCACCCTTTGCTTCTGGCAACGCTGTGTTGTAACCATCCCTCTTGTATACTATTCTCCCCAGCTGCAATTAATGAGGGGATCATGGCCGCTTCCTCTTTCATAAGCCAAGTTGTTTCCTTATCCGCTCCTCCCTGCGTGTCCTAGGATGAAGAGGGGATGGGCCTGAGTCCTCCTCTGCCCAGCCGGCCTCTGCCCTTCCCCAGCCTCCTCCACAACCTCCAGAGCCACACCTTCACTCCCTGTCGGCTGTTCCTTCTCTCCCTCAGAGTCCGACTCTACCAAGGGCATGACACTGGGTTTTGGGAAGCTGATTGCATCCTGCTTAAGAGCCCCGTTTCTGTTGGGGTCCATTTCACTGTTCTCTCCTCTCGTAGGTCAATCCGGGTCCCAACAAAATGATTGTGGACCTCACGGACGTGAACCGTCCCCGTTTCACGCTACAGGAGCTCAAAGACGTTCTTCAGGAGCGCAATCACCTAAAAGCCCAGCTTCTCTTTGCTCAGGAAGAGTTGGAGGGTTACAAGAGGTACGGAAAAAGTGCCATTTTTCATTGCAACGGACTGGAAACTGCAGCCTTCTGGGTTTGTGAGGAAACCAGGACTTACTTCAGGTCCATGGTATCCATTAATCCAGGGGTCTTCAAGCTTGACAGCTTTAAGACTTGTGGACTTCAACTCCCAGAATTCCTCCTCCGGTCATGTTAGCTCAGGAATTCTGGGAGTTGAAGCCCACAAGGCTTAAAACTTGCCAAGTTTGGAAGACCCTTGCATTAATCAATCATTCTGGGTCATCCATTCATGTTTTGGACTCCATTCTTTCCCACTGAGATGCCTTCAGCATGTGTGGGGGGGCTCGTCCTCTTATTTGGACAGCACAGTTGAATTTTGGAAGGATTATCTCCACCCGTGGCCATTCTATTCTAATTCTATTCTAATTTTAATGCTAATTTGTCTGAAATGGTATAGGCCTGTGATGGCGAATCTATGGCACGCGTGCCACTTGTGCTGTTTCTACTGGCAACGCGAGCCACAGGCAAACTTACCTCACTGCGCATGCGTGTAACTCACGGTGATTTTTTTGCTGTTGTTGTTGGTTTGAGGCCTTTTTCGGCCTTCCAGAGGCTTGGAAAAAACCTCTGCAAGGCTTTCCAGGACAAATAATAGGCCCTTTTTTGTCACTTCCTGTAATACCGGAAGTGACGAAACGGGGCTATAATTTGTCCTGAAATGCCTTGCAGAAGCTTTTTCCAAGCCTCTGGGAGGCGGAAAAAGGCTTCATACTAGCCGAAAACTCAGCTGTGAGGCACAGTGCAGGTAAGGGGGTGGCGGGAGGGGGGGGTTGCGCGTGCATGCGCAGGGGGTGTGTGCATTGCATTCTGGGTGCTGGCAATGCGAGTGTGCTGGCGTGCACACAATTTTTGGCACAGGAGCCCCAAAAGATTAGCCACCACTGGTATAGGCTCTCCTGCTTGTGCAGAGGGGTTGGTCTAGAAGACCTCCAAGGTCCCTTCCAGCTCTGTTATTCTGTTAAATTCCTCATTCCAGGGGCCATTCCTATAGATCTTACCTATTTTGATTTATTATTTACTAGAATAAAATCCTTTACCAGGTGCACAGGGGCCTTGTAAAGAGACCACGAACACAGAAGAACGATGACCAGCAATGGTTGCTAAAGCCCAAGAGTTAACCAGACCATGATTTACCCAATTAACCCCATATTGTCAGGCTGCTTTATCCTACATTAAACCATAAATGGAGAGTGTGGGTTGGCCCCACACCCTGGGATAAAGGCAGCTTGCTCTTTGTGAGTCAGCGTGTTGTGCAAAACCACAGCACAAGTGAGGAGGCGTGTGGGGGTTTGGCGTGTAAGCGGATTGCAATAAACAGCTTGTGTTTTTCCTTTTCCTCCACTGCCTAGTGGATATATTTCTCAGAAGCAGGAAAAGGAGAGTCCCACGCAAAGAGAACCCACGGTGGGCACACCCTCTGGCTCTGCTCGATTTAAAGAGAAAACTACAATCAAGCAATGGTGAGTACCGGTAACTTAGATTCCTGTTTTGAGAAGGGTCACCGGCCAGATAAAACTTTGCAGGAATGCCCCCACTAGCTGAAATTAAAATCAAGGCCTTTTAAAACAAGGGACAAGATTTCAATCTAAGCCAGTTTTTTTCAACCTCGTAGCAGCTTTTTAAGATGTCTGGACTTCAAAAAAATGAAGGAATTTAAGATAAGCAATTTATAGATTAAATGTATATATTTGCACAAATTATATATATATATATTTGTAAATATGCACAAAGGATAGAATTGTATGAGATTGATGTCACAGAACTGTTAATGCAATGATTATCTTTTTGTTTTTAAAAGATATAAAAGACTAATATTAAAGTTTATTAAAAAAAGATGTCTGGACTTCAAGTCCCAGAATTCCCTAGCCAGCTGGCTGGGGAATTCTGGGAGTTAAAGTCCACATTGTTCTAGGTCATTCTTCTTTATCACCAGTTCTCTGGAGAATCAGGGAGCAGCTAAAACGTCAGATGAGTGGCCCACATCCTGAATAAAATTAAGCAAGGCCTTTAAGACAGTGGGACAGGTACAAGTCCTCAGATTTCGTGTTTGCAGGGGGATTCTGGGAGTTGAAGTCCACATTATTTCAAATTGTAGGCATCCTTAGCCAATCTCCTCTACCATCAAGTCCCTGGAGACTCAATTTATCCACACTAAGCCGAAATAAAAATCTACCTTTCACTGATTATTCTTTCCTTTAATAAGACCTTCAGAAAAATGCCTGTAATTTTCAGTATTTGGATTGATAAACACTCCAGGTATTCAGTGTTCAAAATATTGGGTAGTGCAGAGAATTCCTTTGAAGTGATTTTTGACTTTTACACTTGGTTTAATCTTTAGGAATTCAGAATCTGTTCCTGCCACTCATACACACACTAACTCCTCCCTTCAATTGCAGGTTTGCCTTTAAAAAGTTACGGTGAACTATGTCTGCCCTGGGATGTCCCAAACTGGAAAGTCAAATTTTAAAAACTGGGGTAGCAATACTTGAAGACTGTTTCGCGATTCGTTGCGGCTGGTGGAGGCTTCAACCTCTGGTTTTATCCCAATCGGTTATCTTCTTGTTGGCATAAAGCTTTTTCAACCTGTGGCCTTCTCCAAAACTACAGGACTTTTAAGGTGGATGTTCTGATAATACTTTTGCCACGTTAAATTTTTACTGGAAATGTTTATATGTCTGCAGCCAGCAGAATAAAGTGACAAGAGTTTCTAGAATCCTTGAAATGATCTTTGCAAACATGACTTCCCAAGTTTTGTTTCTTTTTTCCCAGTTAAATTTTAATTTGAAATGCACCTCATTTAATAGAAATTAAAGAACTGTTTGCTCTTGTCTATCCAGAGCTTTCAGTCCCCAGTTTAGAGCGTTTATAATATCTAAGAGGAATGTGGTTTAAGACAATAGTTTTGTTACGGAGTTCATTTGATAGGAAAGCCAGGGATTCACAAGAAGAGACAAACCATGATTTGAAAAAAAGAAATACAAGAAAACCACCTCACACTGGTTCGTATGAACAATTGAGGCCTCTAGTCAGACACAAAAGGCCTTTGCTTTTAATAAATAGTTCACTTTATTTATCTTCTCGTACAGAGAAATAATTTTCTTCAGGTCATTCCTTTTTCATCATTTTTTAAAAAAAACCCACAACATCGCCCTTAGGTCCCCAATTTTTGTAGCGCCAGCATAAGCGTGTCGAGCTTTATTGAAATGGCCCTCTCTCTCTCGCCCTGCAAGAGTGTGACGCTCAGCTGGGACTACATTTCCCAGGATTCCCAGCCAGGTGTGCCATCCCCACCTCTCTGGAAAGCACCAGGTAGGCGCGGGGTGGTGGTGGTGGAAAAACAAATGGCATACGTGAATTTCAGGCAGAAAGTTAAAACTTGGAAAACATATTTCTCGATTCTGCCTCCTAATTCTTACGCATTTCAGAATTCTCTTCCCTACAAAGTGCTTTATTGCAGTTCCCCCACCCCAGGACGAGAGCTCAGAATTCTGGGACATGTAGTCCCAACCCACCCTTTCCGGGAGAGAATTCTGGGAAATGTAGTCCCAACCCACTCCTCCATTCCCTTCGCTCTGCTCCACTTTTGCCTGTTTCCACACGTTGGGGAACGCCGAGTTGAATAAACCTCCACCCAAATAGTTGATGCGGGAAGTTTCTCATTTCATCCTAAAACCCTCGGTTGCTAAAAGTCCCTGTTTAAGAACAAGCCCCCCTCCCAAATTCCATTAAAAGCCGTTTTCCCCCCTTCCTTCCTTTCCCAAAAAAGAAAAAGAGAGAGAGAGAGAGAGAGAGAAGGGAGCAAATACAGAGCACAGCTCAACTCCTCTGTTGGTTTTCCGACTGTCCCCCCAGAGCCAAGCAACGTGCTTCTCAACCGATACCCAAGCGGCCTACTTTGCAAACCTGGGGAGAAGAGTTTGGGTGGCGCCCAGAAAGCACCAAGAACCAAAACAACCGTGTTCAAACGGCTGGCCTCTTCTCCCAGCTGAAGAAATTGCAAAAGCAAGCATGCTGTTTGGAGCCAGTTATGTCCCCACCTCGCCTCCCTGGCTCTGTTCCACTTCCTTCCTCCGCTCGCCAGTGGCGATTTTTGGATGGCTCACAATAGCAAAAAAGATAAAATGGCGGACAGCACACACACACACACACAGCCAGATTCCCCGCTGTCACACAAGGAACAGGGTTCTTGAAAGACAAGGCGACCCTGGTCTCCACACCGCAACCTCTGTACTTCCTTCTTGACGACAAATCCAGTGATTCTCAGCAGAAGTTAAAACCGGTTTCCAATTTTCTTCCCCTTTCAAACAGGCTGCTTTGAAAAGACGGTTTTTTTGGGGGGGTTCTTCCAACTGCTCTCATGAAGCAGAGTTCTTCATCTCCTGGCTGTTTAACAGAGACATGATCTTCTCCTCCAGCTTTTTGAGCTGCAGCCCGCAAAGCGGAGGTGATAATCCTGGACAAAGACCTCTAAGGAAAGCTTAGGTGGTCCTTCAATTGTTCTTGTTCGGCTTTCGCTGGTACCTGGCTAAGAAAAGGAGGCCAGGTTTCCTTCACAAAATCCATTCTTCACTCTTTCTTCGATTAAGTTTCAAGATTTAAAGTGTTGCATTGGTTAAAAAAAAAGTATCTGTAAGAGTGCAGAAATCCGAACGTTTCAGAGATTTCCATGCAGACGGGAAGAACGAGTCGAAGCAAGGGATCTCTGCGAAGCCGATGTGGAAGAAAGGAGAGAGAAGAAGAAGAAAGAAAGAGAGGAGGAGGAGGAAGGAAGGAAGGAAGGGGAGGAGGATGGGAGGAAGATGAGAAGGATGGAAGGATAAGTAGGGGGGATGGGAAGGAGAAAAAGGAGAAGAGGAAGAAGAAGGAAGGGGAGGAGGAGGAAAAATAGAAATAACTATAATAATAAAATCAGGCCTTTCATATTTAAGTCTGTTCAGGTGAAGACTCCATCATCCCTGCTGGCTTTTCAGCTAGCCACGAAGGCATCCGCTAAGAGCTGCCAAGAAGTCCTTTTTAAGGAAAACCCAATGCTTACTCTCGTGCAAGGGATCCTCTTAGTGTTTCAACCAGGGATGGGCCTCCAAAGAAGCTTTGCTCCGATCCCCGTAATCGTACAGCAACTCCTCACCAGCTCTGATGTCCCGGGAGGCCACCAGTATGAGGTGGGGGACGCCACTGATGTCGTGGAGCTTCGTCTGACAATTCCCACACTTGCTGTGATTGACCAAACGTCCCAGGCGGTTTGTCTCTTTCGTGGCATCGACACTGAGGGGTGGATTTCAAGGGAAGAGAGAAGAAGAAGAAAACTCAGGAAGGCCTGATTTCTCTGGCCCAGTCATGTTGACAAAAACCTCTAAAAGAGGTATTTTAGTAGGGGAAAAAAAACCCAGTTTCCTATTGTGCTGGCAAGCAGTTTGGATTTGTAAAGTAAGGGCGCCATTGTTCTAAACCAGGTTGAAGATGGGCGGACTTCAACTCCCAGAATCCCCCTGCCCGGACTTGCTGGCTAGGGAATTGTGGGAGTTGAAGTCCGTCCATCTCCACACATCATCGGAGTCCCATCAACCATAGAGTGTACGGGCTCTAGAGAAGCCAGACCCCGGGAATTTCTGGGAGTTGAAGTCCACCCATCTTCAAGTTTGCAAGGTTGAGAAACGCTATCGTAAACCGTGGTTTGTTGAATGTAACACAACGGACTGCATAACACGTCAGGCTTTTGAATCTCTGGTTTCAAACATCTCTTGATTGCTTCTCTTACTCTTAGTTTTACTTCTTTTATTAGGGTTGTTTTCTCATTTTAAGAGGGAAAAATGGTTTTCGGAGCAGGATAGGAAGGAAGGAGAGAGGGAGAAGGACTCTTACCAGAAAGTTTTACTCAAGTATTGGAAATAGTACATATAACAGCCCGTTGATGGGTCCTGGGCATAAGCCGCTTCCCGTTTCTTTGCATCCATAATTTCAATGAGGTCTCCATGATATTCGACCACAAATTCACCCCTGTTAAAATGCCTGGTTGCAATGACACCCCGGCCTTTACCGTCAATAAAATCAATCTGTGGAGGAAAGCAAAAGAAATTATTCATAAGGGAAATTCTTTTTTGGGGGGGGCAGTTCTTTGCACTTCGTTCGATGTAACGATCAAAAGGGCGAAAGTCGATTTGTAAACATCCTGGTTCCACTGAAAACAGTTAAAACTGCATTTTATTTCCGAATTTCAATTACTGTAACCTTGCTTTTAACTGCTTTTTATGATATTTATAACACAGCTTTTAAGTTTTTACATCTCTTTGCACATGGCCCATTGTAGGCCACAAGCGATGGCCGATAAATTCTAAATGCGATCTATGAAATATAAATTTACCTTCATCCCGTCTTCTTTCCCACTCTTGATTAACTCATCTATCCGTTTCTTCTCCTCCGTCTATGAGATAGAAGACAATGCAGGGAGTTATTGCTACAAATTGAAAGTTTGTCTGTATTTTAGGCTGCCCAAGGTACAGAAATCACCTAGTTATGCCTAGTTTGGTAATCCTGAATCCAATTTAGGCAGGAAAGCCAACTGGGTGACTTTGGGCCCGTCACCAGGAGGCGGTGAGTTCTAGTCCTGCCTTAGCCAATGAAAGCTGGCTGGGTGACTTTGGGCTTCTCTCTGCCCAACCCACGTTACAGGATTGTTATGGAGAAAAAAAGGAGGAAGGAGGGAACGTTAGTATGTTTACTGTGTCGAGTTATTTATAAAAGTAATAAAGGCGGGAAAATATATAAATTTTAAAAAGCCAGTGTTATTGGAAGGAACATCCTGCGCAGAAACCCTCAACTCCTCGACACGTTGCTTTCTTTGTTTTAAAAACAGCTCTGCGGAGTAAAACAGCTCATTCCGTTTCAAAGAAACCTATCTTCTTCTTTTTAAACATTTTATTAAACAAAACAATTAAAACCATTGAACATGGTGAAGCCAGTTTGACGTGATTTTGGGTTAATATCATCGCATATATATATATATATATATATATATATATATATATATATATATATATATATATATATATATATATATATATCTTTTAAACAATTATTCAACTATATACATATATACATTTGTTCGTTCATATAATACATTTTCTAACATCGTTCGTCTTCTTTTCATCTCATCCAATCACATACCCTTTCAACAATTCCTTTCCCAACTTAAGACCTTCCTCTCTGCTCTCACCAATGATAGAATTTAACCCAAATTGCGTAGTATGCTGATTCATCTTTGTTTTTCATTTCTAGAGTTAACTTGTCCATTTCAGCGCATAGTAAGATTTTGAGAAACCTATCTTCTTTTTTAAATCCTTGGCTATTCCTTTATCACTGAGGGCAAAGTCGGACTTGGGGCAATTTGGGAATTTGTATCATTCTTTAATAGACCTGAAAAGGAACACATTTGTTAGTAGTAAGAGGGAAGCTGTAAGACAGACCCATACCTGTAATTCTTTTTTATTCTTTCTGGAACTTCTTCTAACCGGATAATAGTCAGTTACTTTTCGGTTTGGGGGTGTTTTTCCTTGGCCTCTGAGATAGAGAGAGAAAAAAAACAAAACCAAACAGGTCAATGTGAAAGGACTGGGGCTTTCTCGTTGCCTCTGGACGCTCCCAAAATTCAGAATTAAGTTACCCCCAAAAGCCTCCCCCCTCTTTAAAAGTTGGACTCACTTCCTTCGGGATGCAGGTTTTTTGCCTCCTTTGTTTGGGGCTTGCTTTTGGGTGGGGACCTCATTCGATTTGGCCGGCGGGACTTTCCGAGGTTCCGTCGGTTCGGGATTCGGGCTGGAGGGAGACGCTGAAGATTCACATTCAACGGCTTTGCTGTTCTGGCTGTCGGATTTTGCAACGCTGGCGGTCGAGTCACCTACCTGGACTCGGTCTGCAATTTGGGGGTGAAAAGGAAGAAGAAACTTAGCAGAAGAGTTCTTATATTTTTTTTCCCCCTTCGCACCTCAGAAAATTAGAAAGTATGCCGGGGTGCGCAGCCAACTCCCAGGAGAGAAAGGTATTTTTACCTTCCAGTTTTTGGCAAGTTTCGAGTTTGCAGGGTTGTCCTTTTATCTCGGGGTGCGTGGTGGAGTTTTCCTGTTGAAGCGGGGACCGAGAGGTGGAAATTTTACTGGTATTCACGTAGCTGTAGATTTTGGCTTGACAAGTGAAGATGTTCTCCTAAAAGGGAGAGATTGGAAAAATACCAGACCTTATTTGCTGTTGTTGGCTTCAGGAGAATTTGCTGCATAATAAATCTACCTGGGTTGAGCCGCAGAGCGTAGATTAAATTCAAAGGATGCCCGAAACCAGTGTTTCTCAACCTCTGCATCTTTAAGAAGCATGGACTTCAATTCCCAGAATTCCTTATGGCTAGAGAATTCTGGGAGTTGAAATCCATTTTCCTATGGAATTCTGGGAGTTGAAGTACACACACCTTCAAAAAAACACCATTCACAGCCAGCATGGATTCTGGGAATTGAAGTCCATCATTTTGCTAAGGTGGAGAAACACTGCCCTATGCTATAAGCCATAGGTTACAAACCATCCAGGTAAAGGAGACTGAACGCTCCTAGACAGTAAAACCCAAAACCAGAAGCTAGCTTGGATTTCTGAACCAGCACAACCCAGCATGTAACATTCAACTGGGATTAAAAAAAATAACACCCCATACTGAAAATATAATAAAAATACAGACTATAGTAAATACAGTACAGAGACTATAGCAAATACAGACTATATAGCAAATACAGCATAAATACGGGTTATAATAAGCACAGTATGCAGGGGTCTCCAACCTTGCCAACTTTAAGCCTGGAGGACTTCAACTCCCAGAATTCCCCAGCCAGCTGGCTGGGGAATTCTGGGAGTTGAAGTCCACAAGTGTTCAAGTTGCCAAGGTTGGAGACCAATGCAAAATATAGTAATTATAGCATAAATACAACATATAGCAAATTAGCATAAATACTGATGCAGTAAATATAGTATAGGGGCTATAGTAAATATAGCATTGAAGAGAATATAGTAGATAGGATATACAGGCAATAGTAATAGTGTAAGCGCAGAATGTAAAAGTAGGATAAATACAGAATATAGCAATAAATACAGAATATAATTATAGCCTAAATATAGAATACAGCAAATATGTGTTTACTGGAGAAAAGGGGTTCCCAGGGGGACCCCATCCCCTCCTCGTGCCTGCCCACCAGCAAAGGCTGTCCCGCCCCAGTGCGGGACCACAAAGCCCATTCTCCCCAGCCAGCTGGCCCACCGGGAGGAGGGAAACCCCAGCCGTGCCCCCCCCTCCTCCCCATTGCCACCCACCCCCGGGCTCGATCCCGCCGTGCGCCCCGGAAGGCAGGCCCTCCCCGGCTCTCGCCTTTGCGCTGCGCCCTGGGCGCACGGCGGCTGCCCAGCCCGGGCGCTCCTGGCCGGGAAGGAGAGCCGGGCGATCTGGGCTCTTACCCCGTTCATCCTGGGCCGGGCCGGCTCCCGCTTGTCTCCTCCTTCGCCGCGGCCGCCGCCGCCTCCTCCCTCCTGCGGAGCCTTCGTCCACCGCCGCCGCCGCCGCCCTTCCCGGCTTGGGCTGGGGCATCTTCCGCCGGCCTGCGCAGGGCGAGAGAGAGAAGCGGCCGCTGCCCCGCGCGCTCATGGCCCGGCGGGCACAGCTGGCAGAGCGGCGGAGGCGGCCGGAGGAGGAGGAGCCGCCGCCGCCGCTGCTACTGCCCGCCCCGAGAGCCTCTCGAAAAGGCTGCGGGGCCCCAGCGCCAGGAGGCGCGTCCCGGACACCCGCCGGGCAGGGCGGCCCCGTTCTCGGAGCTGGAGCGGATCGCCCCCCAGATCCTGCAGGGCGGGGCGGATCCTCTGCTTTTTGCAAGGGGGAGACAAGGAGCTCCAGGGGATTCTCTTTCCTTTCCTTTCATCTCTGTCTGTCTGTCTGTCTTGTCTGTCTAGCATCTCTCTACATCTCTTGGCTTCTATCTATCCATCCATCTATATCTATCTATCTATCTACCTATCAATATGTATCTATCCATCCATGCACCCAACTATATCTATCTATATCTATCCTTCTATCCATCCATCTATCTCTAACTATCCAGCTATCCAGCTATCCAGCTATCTATCTATCTATCTATCTATCTATATCTATCTATCTATCTATCTATCTATCTATCTATCTATCTATCTATCTATCTATCTATCTATCTATCTATCTATCTATCTATCTCTATCTATCTATCTATCTATCTATCTATCTATCTATCTATCTATCTATCTCAATCAATCAATCCATCTATCATCTATCTACCTATCAACATCTATCTATCCATCCATCCATCTATATCTCTATCCAACTATCCAGCTATCCAACTATCCATCTATCCATCTATCTCTATCTATCTATCTCTATCTATCTACCTCCTACCTACCTATCTCAATCAATCCATCATTTATCTAGCATCTACCTATCAACATCAACATCTAACAACATCAATCAATCATCTCCATATCTTCTGACCTTGCACTCCTCCCTCCATTCATCCCAACCCAGGACAGCAAACATATTGTTTCCCTACAACCACCACCCTGTGAGGTGGGTTGGGCTAGGCGTGACTAGAACTCATTGTCTTCTGGTGCCAGACCCTGGGGACTGGGGCGCCTTGAAGAGGTCATGGTTGAGGTCAGATTTCCTCCTTTGCTGCAAGTTTATTGCAAAGGTGAAGTTGTAAAGGAAGGCTGAAAAATTGCAATGATTGAGCCCCAGGCATGCAATCCTCCCTTCTTAGGTCTTTGTATCTGGCGCCTTGCAGGAATTCAGCCAGAGATTACAGCTCTCATGGGGTAGAAAACACCAGTTTTGGCAGCTTTATGATGGGTGGACTTCAATACCCAGAATCCCCCCAGGTTCTGACCCAATGATTGCTGGAGCTCAGAAGTTTAGTTGGGGAATTCTGGGAATTGGAGTCCAAAGATCATAAAACTGTTAAAGTCGAGAAACAACAGCCTGGCAGATTTCCGACTTTCCTAAAGGAAAAAACAACAACAAAGGCTCAGAGCTATTCTAAGAATTCTTTTAATTTTCCCACAGAGAAAATTAGTAGCCAGATTCCTCAGACCTAAAACACACGTCATTATCTTCCTTTGTGCCTCCTCCTGCAAGCAACCAGGAGAATTAAAAGAGGGGAGTGAAGGCTACAAAACCTAGAACAGACTCACACAAAAAAAGGCTGGATGCTTTTGAAAAACTAATTAGGGTGAGATCAGGTTGCTAGGGAGAGGAGACCACAAGGAAATCTTAAGAGGAGACTTGAGCCTGAGAAGCCAAGTCTTCAAACTTGACATCTTTAAGACTTGTGGACTTCACCTCCAAGAATTCCTCCTCCAGTCATGTCAGCTCAGGAATTCTGGGAGTTGGAAGTCCACAAGTTTTAAACTTGCCAAGTTTTGAAGACCCTTGATCCAGGTCAGGGGTGAGCAAGTCTTCCCCCACCTGCGGACTTCAACTCCCAGAATCCCTGGCCTCAGGTCATTCTTGGGACACAGCCCTGGCTTGGGAATTCTGGGAGTTGAAGTCCTCAGATCTTTAAAGGGGCCGTCCCTGCTTCAGTTTTGGACTTCAGTGCATATCCTCCTCCTTTCCCATCGCGCCCTCCCCCAGGAGACCCTTGCTCCTAGGCCCCCTCCCCATCCATCAGGACCCCCCAAACCATCATCCCCACCTCCCTCTGCATTACCTTTCGCCATGCTCCAACCTGCCAAAGGAACCCTCGGGAGCTTTCCTTCCTGTGACAGCCCGGCTTCTTCCCGGGGGATCCCCTCCTCCTCCTGTTCCCGAGGGGCTGCCAAGACTTTTCTCAAGTGGGGGGAGAGACCCCCCCACGCCCCCCTTCGGCCTGCCACTCAAGCCCCCTCCGAGCTCCGGATTGGGCGGCGGGAGGGCGCTTCCCGGTTGGCACTCCTTAAAGGCCGAACAAGCAAGAGTTTGAAAATGAGCTTGGCGGGCGCTGATTGGACGGGGCGGCGGCGAGGCGGCGCCTGATTGGAGAAGGCGCGCCGCGCCTTTCTTCCGTCTTTTTTCTCCGGCTAAGAAGAAGGCCACGTGGGTGAGGGGGAAGTGGCGCCCGGCCGTTTCTCGCCTCCCGGAGCGGCGGCTTGTGGGAATCGGGTTATTCCTGGACACGTGTCGACGGCTCGGAGGTGGGGGAAGGCAGCCTCCGCCGGGGCAGGCCGGTTCCACGCGGGATACCCGGCTCCATCCTCGCCGCAGCCCCAGATTGAAGTCGCGAACGGCGGCCTGGAGCTTAGATGGCGCTTGCAAGAGGCGCAACGTGGGAATCTGTTCGCAGCAGCGGCGGCGGCGGCTTGCTGCGGTTTCAGCCGCCGCTTGCTTCGCTTTTGAAGAATAACGGCGTTTTATTCATTCTTTTAGCGTCAAAGCGGGGTTGTCGGTTGACTGCCGGTGGCGTTTTGTCTTGCAAAAAGTAGGATGTCAGGAACCCATCGTAAATAAACCGACCCTGTCAATAAATAAATTCAGTATCGCACTGGCTCTTTTATTGGAGACCACGATGGGTTAAGGTTTATAGAAGTTATAGTTGCTCCTCAAATAATCGCTATTTAAGCCTCACGTTTTGACTTTTTTTCCCCCAACACAAAGAAGGAAAAAAAATGCTGTAAATTCAGCCCCCAAAATAACCCCCAGTAACTGCTGCGCTAGCAACTGCAGCCTTTTTACTGCGCATGCGCAGTGCTGTCTGGCGGGGCTGTTGGTCCGCTGGATCTTCTTTTTCCCGTCATGCACCAGGGCCTCTCGCGATCCGAGAGACGTTGCGGCCGCTCCTCCTTGCGTGGCGACGTACAGCGCCGCCATCTTGGACAAGGCGTGTCACGTGACTCTCAACTGTCGTCTCCTCGACCTCCTCCTTGCCCCTCCCAACGGGGCAGAAAAAGGGAAAAAAAAGACGGGCCTAGATCAACTTTCGAGCCTTTGAAGCGCGATCGCCGTCGAACTGCTCCGCCTGCGAGGGGAATGAAGCGACCACAGAATCCGACCGTGATGAGGCGCGATGAGGCGCTGGAAGACATGCGCGCCTCCATTTTTTTTTTTTACTCCTCCTCTCCTTCCTTTCCCCCCTCCCCTCTCCTTTTCTTCAGGAACCAGCTTTTGCGCGCCGTCACGTGATCCAGCCGGCGAGACCACCTGATCGCGGAGGGAGGGCGTGAGCGGCGTCCTTGCGTCGCGCGTGCGCAGCGTCGGCCCCTTTCGCCTCGAGCTTGTGTGGGACGGGAGGGGGAGAGAAAAGAAGGCCTCGCGACGGTCACGTGGGCCTGGTTCGCCCGGCAACAGGAGGCCAAGCGCGACCCTGCCTCGAGGCGGTCACGTGGGGCGACGTCAACGTCGCCGCCGGCGTCCAATCCCTTCGCGCAGGCGCGCCTCCTCCCTTTCGTCCTCTCTTTTTACCCCCCTCCTCTCCGCCCGCGGGAGGGAGGGAGGGAGGGAGTGCGCGAGCGGAGGGCGCGCTGGCCAAGATGGCGGCGGCGCGTTAGAAAGCGGCGGAGGGCGCGACGGCTGCTGAGGAGACGGCCGCGGGGAGGAAGCAGCGGCGGCGGCGAGGGCGCAGGAAGAAGAAGAGGAGGAGGAAGGAGGGAAACGGCGACCAGGAGCCTTCTCCGCGGGGCCCTCCCGACGCGGCCAGAGTGAGTCCCCCGCCCGGCTTCGTGGTCCGTGTCGCTGCCGCCTGAGGAGAAAAGAAGCGGCCCCGTCCGCACGGCTCCGCTCCTCTCGCCCCGCGCGGGCTCGTAAGGCCGGTCTCTCGTCTCCAAGGTGGCGGCGGCGTCTCCATTAGGCCCAGGGACGCGGGGAGGGGGTTTCTCCGCAGAAAGCGGGTCTCTTTTTTTTTGAGGGGGGGTCTTTTAACCCCCTTCCCGGCCGCCCTCAGCCACCCCTCTGCATGCCTCAGTCGCGCCGGCAGGGTCCGGTTGGCTTCGCTGCTGCATCCCCAGGAAAGAGAGAGAAAGAGGCAGCCTCGCTTGGAAGCCTTTGAGGGGGGGAGAGAGACCCTAGTAGAAGTTCTCTCTATCCACACATATGTAAACACATGTGCCGTTTAATATTATACGTATTAAATAATGTATATGTGTAGGTGTGTGTTCGTGTTTTGACTGTTTAAGAAAGAGGCAGCCTTGCTTGGAAGCTTTTGCAGAGCGCCTCCCTGGCCCTTAACAGAAATTCTGCCTCTCTATCCACACACATATACACGTATAGTTTATTATTGCATATTAAATTATATACAATTTCATGTGTGTGTGTGTGTGTAGTTCGACTTTCTTAAGAAAGAAAGGAGCAGCCTTGTGGGAAGATTCCTCCCTGGCTCCCAATAGAAATTATCTCTGTCCAGACATACATGCACATGCAGTTTAATATTGCATATTAAACTCTCTCTCTCTCTCTGTGTGTGTGTGTGTGTGTGTATTTTGACTGTTTAAGAAAGAGGCAGCCTTGCTTGGAAGCCTTGTGAGGAGACTCCACCTGGCCCCTATTGACATACAGTAGAAAATCTCTCTCTCTACACCTATCTGTTCACACATGTATACATGTGCAGTTTGATGTTATATATTAAATAGTGCGTATATGGGTTTCTTTGTAGGTATACATGTATATATATATGTGTGTGTGTGTGTGTGTCTCTTAAGAAAGTGAAAGGTTTGCTTTGAAGCTTGCACAGGTGGGGGGGGGGAGTACCTGGTAGGAAGAAGGGGTGGGAACCCTCCCCAGCTCCCATTCACACACACACACACACTCTCTCTCTCTCTCTCTCTATCTATCTATCTATATATATATATTCTTAAGTTTTTGCAGGTACTTACATGTATGTTATTTAGCTTTGTTCGGGTATTTTCCCACGTCATTATAGTTGTGCTTTTAAAGTTGTAGCAACGTTTCGGCAGAATCTCATCTGCCATCATCAGGCATCTGTATTGTGTTCGTTGTGTTCGTATATATGTATGTAACATACACAGCATGTGTATACGGGTATATGTGTGTATATAGAAATTTCTCCAAATATGCATACACATACTGTATAACATACAATGATTAGTGTGTGTGTGTGTGTGTGTGTGTTTGTATTGGCGATTTAAGGTCAAAGGTGGCTGGGGAGGATCTTGGTGTGCACCTAGGGTGGGCCCTCTGCATCCTTGGGAAACTTGCAGGCCGTCACTCGCAGGGGGTGCCTACTTCTCCCAGCCCCTGTTTTCCTGCTTTTTTTGTTCCCAGACTGGGTGGAAAGATGCCTGGAGCCATAGGACCTTGATGGGTGGGAAGGCTGGAAAGTATGGATTCCCCCTTTTTTGCTAAACAAGGGGAGGGGGCCGCAGTTTGTTCCTCCTGGCTGGCTCAGGAGAAATGACTATTGTTTCCAGGTCTCTCTCTATTGGTTACCCTTCTCTAGCCCTGGAGGTTCTATGTGGTTGCTGCTGCTAACATGATTCATTTAGGTTGATCTATGGGGCAAATGTGGGGTCTGAGTGTTCACTTAGATCCAGCCCTATCCGGAAGTTTATCTTCTACAACACATGGCAGGAAGGCCACCTAGGGAGATTTATACAGTTTATTTTCTTTGTTACTATGTTCTGTTGCACCTCAGAGTCTTCAAGACTCTGTGACATTATTTGGGATTATCTGATTAGATTTTACATCCGGGCAAGGACAGTTGAGAAGATCTCAGGCAAGCAAACTGCCTGCCTGCCTGGTTGATTCTACACTCATTAAGCTTTTTTCTCCAGGCAAAGGCTGTGTTGGTTGTATTGACTGATGCCTAATTTTCTGTCCGTTTTGGAAAGTGTTATCTGTGTCTCACAAAGCAAATGCTAATTGTTTGGAAACCAATTCAGCTTCAAACCTTGAGGACTATCACTGCAATCTTCAGCAGAATGCCAGAACCTTTTTTTTTGATAGCACGCCTGGTCATATTTCTTGAAGGTCTTGAATTTTTACCCTGGCCACTAGGTTAGCAACTCAGGGCAGTTTGAACTTTGAGTTGCTACGTGTCTTTATGTTTGATTTTTGTTTCATACAACCCATTGAAAGGGAGTGTAAAAATCTACATGCCAGCATTCAAGCTTGAAAACGACACCCCCACCCCCACCAGCTGGTGGAAACTGGGATTGTTGTAGGGAGATAATCAAAGAAGCTTAAGCTGTAAATTGGAATGTGTATGTTGGTTTCTAGTACAGATTATGGTTCCTGTTTTTTTTGGTTTTGTTTTGTTTTTTGTTTTGTAATTCCTGGTAGCTCATGGGCCAAAGACAGAGGCTTCCGGTCTTCTTGGCTGACCACAGAGAAAAGGAACTAAACTTAATGTGAACAGTGACAATTTAAAAAAAACCAAAAAACCACCCTCTGCTCCAGCAGAGTGTTTAATGTGATATGGTTTGCCTTCTAGTAACAATCAAGGAGAATTTACCTAGAAAAAAAAAGATAAAGCAGAACTCCCTCTGTGAGGCAGATGGGCAGTTCCTAAATCTTTTAAACAAATAAAAGCGAACTATTTTTTGGTGGGGTAGCTAATGGTTGCATGAGAGTTAAAGGTAATCTGGGTCTGTGGTATTCTTAGGTTCAGGGGTTACCTTCTCCAGCACAGTCAGGCTCTGATCCTATCTGCTGTTATGCTCTGAACATTAATGGGATATTCTCTTTAGAGAAAGTATTGGAGAAGAGATTTAACAGAATAACAGAACTGGAAGGGGCCTCGGAGGTCTTCTAGTCCAACCCCCTGCTCAAACAGGAAGCTCTATAACATTTCAGACAGATGGTTGTCCTATCTGGTTTTCATTCAGCCTTATGTAATGATAACTTCCTGCCACATGTTTCAGGTGCTTCTGAACTAAGTTGGGGGAGCTTTTAAGGGATGGCAACCGAGAGGCAGCATGATGCCATTTTAGAAGTGAAAAAAGAAATGATGGTTTAGTAGAAGCAGCTGTCCCCGTGGAAAAAGCTTATCTGTCATTTGTTTCATCTTGTTTCAGAAATGGTGGAACCAGGACAAGATCTTTTGCTTACAGCTTTAAGTGAAAGTGGAATTAGTCCAAATGACTTGTTTGATATCGATTCTCCAGACATGGGCCTCGCAACTCCACCTCCAGCAATTCAGCAGGTTGGAAAGCATTTCTACAATGTTGTATTTGTTACGGTCTAGTAGCATTTGAATTACTTTTATTTCCCTAAAAAAAAAAACACCATTGCTGATACAATGCATTATTAGGCAAAGAAAAGCTGGATATTGTTTATTTTATCAACCTTAATGTAGTAAAATAACATCATTATAAATTTTGTTACTTTATATACATTACCTGTAAATGGAAGACCTTCATTCTCAGATTTCCTGGGACTAGTAAAATTGGTCCTGACCCCTGCTGTGTGTCTGCCATCTATCAAACCTGCTTGACTTCTATGGGAATAAGGAATTAGGGCTACTTTTATAATGTTCCGCTTTGGGAAATAAACTTTTTCAGACTATATTCTGCTGCCCAATTTAAAACATTGTATGACTTTATGTCATGTTAATCTCCTTACCAGGAGATTCTCCTCTAAGAATGTTGCATTGCTGCACCTTTTGTCCGTTGCAAAATATAAGCCTCAGATGTGCTATTTGAGGCACACTTTTCTCTGAGAAAGTTTTCATTGGTCAAGGCAGAATGACTCCTGTGTAAGGAATACCAGAACCATGACTGAGTTCAGACAATACAAGAAGCCACACCAAATATGTTTGGCCAGCCCCTCCTTTGAGTTGTGAACTAGGGGATTATAGCCACTACGCCCATCGCTTACTGGTTGTGTTTACAGAATTTGCTTAACCAGAGACAAAAGTCTAGCAGCTGTATTCACACAGGGCTTAATATCAACCTGGGTTGTGTTTATTTTGTTGCTCAGAGAGTTGTGCCTAACATCCAATTTGTTTGCTTATTTTATGTTGCAGTTTGTTGTTTGAATATACAAATTGGTTTATTAGCTAGGTGAAGGATTCTCCAGCAGTGCAGATATCTACTATTTGATCTGTTTAGCAGGGTATTTAACAATGATAAGCTGCAATTCAGATGATCTGCATCGTTCACTTAAATCTTCATTCAGATTTTGTGCATCAATGTAAGCTTTAAAAATATGTAGGATTGTGCTTATATGGCAGTATACATGCACAGTATTTTCCAAGGTAAAGAAAGTAATGTTGCATTAAATAAACCCTGATAACACCAATCTAACATTAGTTGTCTTGTAGTCAGTATCTCTTATTGCATTAGACCTGGGGTTGGAGTCAGAAGCATCAGTAGCTGTTAAAGCAGAGCCACAGGCTGTCTCTTCTACAGCACTGAATGTCAGAGTAAGGAAAACACATTTTTAAATAGTTACATCGAAGGTTACAATGCACATCACTTGAATTGTACAAATAAAAATAGGGGCACTTGTTCCCTGAATAAAAGCCAAAGTTTATGTTTACAGAAGAATGACCCGCAAAAATAACCCTGTTTGATTTTTTTAAAATTAAAAAAGAACTTTAAAAATATTTTGAATCAGAGAACACTTAGGAAGGTTTCCAAACCATTATACAGAGTTTATAGAATCAAACCTTCTGCCTCCTAAGGCAGTGATCCCCAACCTTTTTTACGCCGCGGCCTGGTATCCCCAACCTTTTTTATGGCGCGGCCCGGTACGGCATTAGCTGGGCGCCATCTTTTTGATGAAAAGTGCTTCCGGTGAGCTTTCTACCCGGAAAAGCTCACCGGAAGCACTTTTTCATCAAAAAGATGGCGGCGCCCAGCAAGCCAGCGGCCCGGTAGGACTTGTTCCACGGACCGGTACCGGTCCGCGGACCGGTGGTTGGGGACCCCTGTCCTAAGGGACATCATTACACTTGAAGTCAACTTGCCTCTTTTAGAAAGGCTGATAGAAGGGTATTCCTCAGCATGATTGATAACATCTCTGATGTAGGTTTTATATTATCCTCTTTTAACAACCCCATAATCCCTTGCGGGGTGGAGCTAGGTGGAGCTAGGAGAGTGTTTACTGGCCAGATGCCCTTCCTGTCGCCAATGAGGAGTTACATTCAGCAGATGCATTCTCATTGTGCCCGGAGAGAGAAATATTTGCCTAGGGTCGAACTCACAGCCTCCAGATTGTGAGGCAAGAGCTCCACCTCTAGGCCACCGTCCCACTGTAGGTTTTATTATTATGTTACAATCATTTTACTAACTTTGCTGTGCTATGCTGCCTGCTACTTAGAAGCAACTTCCATGTCTTCCATGCCGTTGTCCATGGTTCTCCCGCAACCACAAGAACGAGTCTCTCCCGTTCCTTTAGCAGCCACCTTCCACCACAACCTTCGTCCTGAATCAAATCAACCAGCTGCCTACACTGGGGACGACCCTCGTCATGACGAAAACAACCCCCGTTACCAGTACCAGGCAGACCATCACCGTAGCAAAAATCATACAAACCAGCACCACCACACGGCCCTCGGTGACGGTGCCTGTGGCACGCAACACCTTGACCACCCCTGTGCCCAAGGACCAGATCCAGCTGAAGGACCTCCTCAAGAACAACAGTCTTAACGAACTGATGAAACTGAAGCCTCCACCCAACATCGCCCCCCCGGTGGCAACTGCGGCGAGTAAGTAGCGGAGTCGTCTGAATGGATGTTGGCGGGCAGGCTTGGTGTCCCTTCAGCTTATGTAGACTGTTCTGACCCAGCTCTCCAAACACAACAAACCTTCTGTAGTTAAAGCAATTATTCCTATATTAGGAGCGCCGACAGCCCCGGCAAAATGTTTCTCTCTCACCGCAGGCTAACAAGTCCCTCCGGCAGGGAGATGAATGGTTGCCTGCTATACCTATTCATCTCTGCCCCCTGCCTTTTATCACCAGAGCTAGGGTGGGGCTTCACTAGCAGCGGTGGCTCTTCCGTCCCAAGGTCCGGCCCATAGATTTTCACTGCTCTCCTCTCCTCTGCCTTCTGCGCATCCATGCATCAGGCACTGGGCCCGGGACCGGGCCATTGATTTCCAATGCTCTCCTCTCCTCTGCCTTCTGTGCATCCGCGCATCTGGACCCAGCTGTTCCTCCTTCCTCATCAGCCACTCCAGATGTGGGGGCTGTGGACTCTCCATCTGAGGGCTGATGGACGGCCGAGGCTCCGCCTCTGTCTGTCTCTCTGGCAGCTCCAGGGTACTACAGATTTTTCCCTCTTGGTATCTTCCAATTTGCCACCTTTGAGAAACCCTGAACTGGAGGAAGTCAAGATATCTAAGCAGGTCCATCCATGCAGGTAGTTCTCGACTTACAACAGTTCATTTAGTGACCATTTGAAGTGACAGCGGCACTGAAAAAAGAGACCGGTGGCCATTTTTCACACAACGGTTGCAGCATCCCCCGGGGTCATGTGATCAAAATTCAGACGCTGAGCACCTGACTCACATTTATGGCGGTTGCAGTGTCCCAGGGTCACCTGATCGCCTTTTGCAACCTTCTGACAAGTCACCGGGGAAAATAAGAACGGTTTTACTAACTGAACTGCAGTGATTCACTTAGCAGCTGTGGTAAGAAAGGTGGTAGAATTGGGTAGAATTTACTTAACCGATATCTCGCTTAGCAAGAAATTGTGGGTTCAATTATGGTCATAAGTTGAGCACTCCCTGTACTAGGAATTCTTCAGTCCGCAGGTGTCCAACCATGACTAATCATCCCACCTGAAGCGTTATCCTCATAATTGTTCATTTAGATAGAGAAAAACAAAGCTAAAATGACTGGCTGTTAAAAAATGTTATTGAGGTCCCAAATGTTGCCTTTTTTACAGAAATAATGTTTGTGTCCCCAAACGTGGTATACCCCATTATGCTTGGTAAGATCGCTTTCATTGTTGAAACGGGTTATAGAGTTTTCTTTTCTCTCACCCCCACTTGGTAAATTCCGTGTAATCTTCACCCAACTTTGGTGCTTTTACACTTTACATCCTCCTGGTAGCCGTAAATTTAAGACTGGCTTGAAGCTCATCTGCACTGTGGTGTTTTGGTGAATAAAAAGTTTGCCTCTCATTTACACCGGCTTCGAGAACACTTTATTACATCATATAACATTTTTCTTAACCTTTAATCCTTGGGGATATTTTCCTTTCAGCCGATATGAGTAACGGTGCTGTTAAAAAGGAGACTTCAACTAAAGAAGTCACAAGGATCTGGGTAAATGATCTCAAAATGAGAAGCTTCTCTCCTACCATGGTAAGTACAACCCTAAATTTATATTTATTTGATTTTATTGATCTCATGAACTTAGGTAATGTTCCTGTTACAGCGAAACCCTGTTCCTTAAACTCTGAAATTCTAGATTTTGATCTGTTGTATAGAGTTCCTTTTTAATACTTGGTTTTGTGTATTTGATCATGATATTGCAAGCTGTTTTGGAGATAAAATATTTGGAATTTTGTAAATGTGCTGTTTACCAGTGAGCACCCTGTTGAGCCTTTTTGAAATATAATATACCAACACATTTCTGGCACACATTTTTTTGCAACATAGTACAGGCATTAAGTGGATTATACAAGACCCCCTGTGGGTATTTCAAAATCTCTTCTGGTGGAAAATAACTGGACTCAGAAGGGGAGTACCTTAAAAGTAGCATTCTAAAATTCAGTGAGGAGAAGAAGGTCAGGAGGTTAGACATCTCTGTGTATCTACTCACACCTGAATTTTGCTGCTTTGTGTGAGACAGAATGCAACACTCTCTGATCTTTCCTGCAGAAAATGCCCGTCACAAAAGAGGAAGAAGAACCGGAGGAAGAAGATGAAGAAGAAATGGGCCATGCAGAGACCTATGCCGAATATATGCCCATAAAATGTATGCCTACTGCTACTTTTTATCAACATTAAATACCAGAATATCCAAGGTGGAAAAACACCGCCTTACACACCCTGCTTTTTCTCCCACAGTAAAAATCGGCTTGCGCCATCCTGACCCGGTGGTAGAAACCAGCTCCCTCTCCAGCGTGACCCCTCCTGAAGTATGGTACAAATCTTCCATTCCCGAAGAAAGCATCGACAGCGGTTGGCTGTCAGCCTTGCAGCTTGAAGCGATTACTTACGCAGCACAGGTATTGCCTTCGTTGAAGGCTGGCTACAAATTCGTACCCGTCCCAAAGCCCACCAAAACTGAGACCGAAAACAAGTTCTTGCCACAGATATTTAACGGGTTTTCATGGTGGCGCAGTGGTGAGAGTGCAGGACTGCAGGCTGCTTCTGCTGACTGCCGGCTGCCTGCAGTTTGGCAGTTCAATTCTCACAGTCTCAAGGTTGACTCAGCCTTGCATCCTTCTGAGGTTGGTAAAATGAGGACTCAGATTGTTGGGGGCAAGAGGCTGACTCTAAACCGCTTAGAGAGGGCTGCAAAGCACTGGGAAGCGGTATAGAAGTCCAAGAGCTATTGCTATTTCTGTAAAAACAGACTTTCTCCAACTAACATATACCACACTTAATCAGAAAAATGGATCAGTGGTTCTCAACCTGTGATCTGCAGACACCTGGGGGGGCTGAAATGTTGTCACGGGATTCCACAAAGACTTGAATAAATGCTGTGATTTAAATCTTGAGTTAAGTCTTGAGCGTCTGTGGCCACAAAAGATTTATTTAAAGGGGGCCCATGGTGAAGAAAAGATTGGGAACCACTGGCCTAGATAATTAAATCCATAGAACACTCTTTCCATTCTCATGAAGCTACGTGTTTCAAAATGTAACCTATAGCTTATACATTACTTCTTAAATTCCTCCCTGTTTACAAAATTGACTTCATATTTCCTTCGTATATACACCATAGTATTAAGTGCTCCTTCACTGCTCTTATCTGTATACTCTAGGCCAGGGGTCTCCAACCTTGGCCATTTCAAGACTTGTGGACTTCAAATTCCCAGAATTCCTCAGCCAGCAAAGCAAAGCTGGCTGAGGAATTCTGGGAGTTGAAGTCCACAAGTCTTAAAGTTGTCAAGGTTGGAGACCCCTGCTCTAGGCCACATGCTAAATAGATAAAATTCTGTAACTTCCCCACAGCAACACGAGACATTCCTACCGAATGGAGACCGAGCTGGCTTCTTAATAGGCGACGGTGCCGGTGTAGGGAAAGGAAGAACCATCGCTGGCATCATTTATGAAAACTATCTCTTGGGTAGAAAAAGGGCAGTGTGGTAAGTCTCATACTCGGGCATCCGGGTCAGTAGGATGTTGTTCTCCTTGTCCCTGGCTTTGACTTCATGGTGGCCCTGTTTTGCCTTTGCCCTCTTCCAGGTTTAGTGTTTCAAACGATCTGAAATACGATGCTGAAAGGGACTTGAGAGATATTGGCGCCAAAAACATTTTGGTCCATTCATTAAACAAGGTGTGGAAATATTTTACTATTGTATACTTGAACCAAAAAGAAAAAACAAAACAAAAACCATTAGGTACGCTTGTCTTGTGTGAGATGCATGCCTGATGAACGCTTTGTATTAAGAGTGTCAACCAGAAACCTCTCGTTGATAGCTTTGTTTACTTTCTGGGTGGCTTGCACCGTGTTGGGAAGTTGTGTTAACAATTGCTCGGTCAAAAATTATTTTTCGGGTCAATCGTTGCAGTAGGCATGTTGCATGTTTTGAAGGTCATAATGGGGAGGGGGTTTCACATCATCAGTTATTGAAACATCATGGAATTAAATTATGTAGAATAATATTGTATTTCTGCATTCTCCCATAAAAATGTGAATAATTAAATTAGATTTGCCTCTATTGGGAAGTTTTCCAAAGGGAAACCACTTGCTAGAATTTGTCCTTATTGAGTATTATAGCATCTCACTGGACAAATTAGTTACCAAGATGAAAGGTTCCTGGAAAACATGTTTAATCATAAGACAAGTCATTCTCAGTTTAATGAAACTTGTATACAATGACAGAGTAATGGATGTTCTAAACAAAAATACCAAAGCCAAAAACTTCTGTGGGAGCCTATCAGCTTTCCAATTTATCTGAGTGCCAAGCACAATAAAATCAGAATTTTTTTTCTTTTTAAGATGCAGTTTTTAAAGCTATTTGGAGTTTAATTAGGGAAGATAATGTGTACACCTTTGTAATGGAACAGAAAATCCTTCATACCTCTGATCTTTTTCTGCTTTAGTTCAAATATGGAAAAATTTCTTCCAAGCATAATGGAAGTGTGAAGAAGGGGATCATCTTTGCTACTTATTCTTCACTTATCGGGGAAAGTCAGTCTGGAGGAAAATATAAAACCAGACTGAAACAGCTGCTTCATTGGTGTGGAGACGACTTTGACGGAGTGGTATCCTTTTCCAGTTGCTAGATTGGGGCAATATTCCTCCTATTAGCATCTTTTGATTGGTGTATAATACTCTTTTATAAAAGTTGCATTTTTCAATTCCAAGGCTATCAAAAATTTGGAAAGCAGATTATGCTTCCTGATAGATTGGTGATGCTCCAGATAAAAGTAATTTTTTCGGTTTTCAGAGGTATGGGTTTCAGCTCCCAGAATTCCCAACAATTCCCACGCTGGCTGGGGAATTCTAACTACCAAAGGTCACATGTCAGGAAGCTACCACAGTTGAAAAACACTGCTAAGTTTAGCCTAGTTAATACTCAGAAGGTTGTGCTGATCTTTAAATCGCCATGTTTGCCTGGAATCGTTTGTTGAAACTTTCGTTAACATCCCTTACAGTGAAAAGATGTATCATTTAGCATTGGTAAAGTAATTGATCAATATATATATATATTAGTAATGGACAACAATTTCTGGCTTCCATTCAATGGAATGTTTGCTGTGCAACTTTATGCATGTATGTTTGTGAAATGTCTCGTTTCTTAACCACGTGCTCAGATAGTGTTCGACGAATGCCACAAGGCTAAAAACCTTTGCCCAGTTGGCTCTTCAAAGCCAACTAAGACAGGCTTGGCTGTTTTGGAACTGCAGAACAAGCTTCCAAAGGCCAGGGTTATTTATGCTAGTGCCACAGGTAAGAACCGTTTCCATCATTTGAACATTGAGTGGCTTGCCATGCGGTTTTCAAAGAAAAAAAATGTAGCCTGGATAATTTCCTTTTTTTTCTCTCCCCCTTTCAGGTGCTTCTGAGCCCCGGAACATGGCATATATGAACCGACTTGGGATTTGGGGGGAAGGGACCCCATTTAGGGAATTCAGCGACTTTATCCAAGCAGTTGAAAGAAGGTATGTTCGTAGGTCTGGGTTGGTGTTGTGTCAGATGGGAGAAGCAGTCGTCAGAAGCATTGGCGCAGCTTTTGTCAAAAGTTCTGGCAGGTCCCTGTGAAAATAATCTCCCTTTAAAAATGGCCTTTTTCTCCCTTTTAATCTTCAGAGGTGTGGGCGCCATGGAAATAGTTGCCATGGATATGAAGCTAAGAGGAATGTACATCGCCAGGCAGCTGAGCTTCTCAGGGGTCACCTTCAAAATAGACGAAGTTCATCTTTCTCAGCACTACGTCAAAATGTATAATAAATCCGTGAAAATGGTAAGCGTTTAAAAGGGAGAAGTTGGCGGCTCGGGATGCTATGAAAAAGATCACTGCTTTAACTCGTTGCAGTAGAAACCCCAGTGAACCTTTGGAACAGTGTAAAGACAAACAGGACAGTGTGAAATCAGTTCCATTAACCATACTTGGATCTCCAGGAGAGTAGACCAAAGCCTTGATCCGATTTTCTGCAGAGGTTTTATCCCCTATCCCAGAGGGGGCTTAGCAGTTAAGAGCCTTGCAGGATTTGTAGACTCCCAGAGAACCCCAGTTTCCTCCATTCCAAGGAATTCATTCCGTGAACTCTGTGCGACATTATTGGAGCAAGGAGCAGGTGTAGTAATGCTTAAACCACATTGTTATTGGTAGAGAACATAACCACCTTTTCTAGGCTAAAACCTGACATTTCGGTAGATAGTTTATAGAAGTGAATTCTCTGTTACTGAAAAACAATGGGTTCCAGGTATTTTTTTAAATTAGAAAATTACTACCCAAAATGTAAGAACTAGACTTTTAAAAACCAGTAGTCTGTTTGTCTGTAGAGCTTCTCAATCATCCAGGTCATTGTTGACCCAAATGTGCTTTTCCAAAAAGGCATCTGGACTTAGCTTGGTGCTTTCTTCGAAAACGTTTCGCTTGTCATCCAAGAAGCTTCTTCAGTTCAGTTCTTCAGAAGTATTTTCCTTCTTGGATGACAAGAGAAACGTTTTCAAAGAAAGCACCAAGAAGCTCCAGTTGCCTTTTCAAAAAAAAAAAAAAACACCTTTGGACAGCAGTCGGTTTAGTCTAGCATCCCGTCTTTCTCTCTTTTTTTATTGTTGAATATTTTATGTTGCCCAAGCATGAAGACTCTGCTTTCCTTTTTTCAGTGGGTAAGTGCCAGGGAGAAATTTCAACAGGCTGCTGACCTCATTGACGCCGAACAGCGCATGAAGAAGTCCATGTGGGGCCAGTTCTGGTCTGCTCACCAGAGATTTTTTAAATACCTCTGCATTGCATCCAAAGTCAAAAGAGTGGTGCAGCTGGCCCGGGAAGAGATCAAGAACGGCAAGGTGGGTTGGGCCTTGACTTCAACCTGGGGTTGAGATCCTGGAATGACAGGTGAAGCACCCATCCTTCCCATTCAGAAGAGCTTAAAACCTCCCCTGTGTTTTCTTTCCTGCAGTGCGTGGTCATTGGGCTGCAATCCACAGGAGAAGCCAGAACTCTAGAAGCTTTGGAAGAAGGTGGCGGGGAACTGAATGACTTTGTTTCCACAGCCAAGTAAGCCTCCTGTCAGCCCTGCAGCTTTCAGGTTTTCAAATTCTTCCAAAATTCAGAGCGCTACCTTAGAAATATTGGGTGGGCCACACAAGAAGAGGAATTCGCTTATTAGTTGTACTGTAGTTCAGAAATTTGTGGCTTCCATTCTTGCCTCTTAACCAATGCCTTTCAAAGTATGCTGTCTGGGGGGATTCTGGGAATTGGAAGTCTGCACGTTTTAAAGTTGCCAAGTTTGAAAAACACTGCTTTTCAGTGATCAGTTATTTCATTGTCCACCAACTTTTAAAATTCATGAACGGTTTAATAGCGAGTATCTGGTGTATGTTAGCCAGAGGTGTTAGGTTGGGAAAAGTGGTGTAGTGCATCTCTTTGAGATTACATATGAAAACTCTGCTTCTTTATTATTAACGGTAACACTCTCTAAAAGGAGATTTATGATCTGATTTATGAGAAATCAGTAAATCCCCCATTTTTTGACTTAGAAGACTATGCTAAACCAACATGTCCTATTTCCCCAG
The DNA here is from genome assembly GCF_049901735.1 of Notechis scutatus. Taxonomy (NCBI): domain Eukaryota; kingdom Metazoa; phylum Chordata; class Lepidosauria; order Squamata; family Elapidae; genus Notechis; species Notechis scutatus. The sequence goes on along the minus strand of NC_142021.1, from coordinate 2,184,976 downwards.
AAACATGGGTTTCCTATCACAAGGCAAGGGTGGGCCAATTTAATGCTTCTGGCTGTTTTGTGCCACAGCCCCTCAATCCTGGCTACACTCTAGGTGATGCTCTTGGGCTAGTCTTAAAACACCGCTGTTGTTTTTCTCTCTTTGAATTTCACAGGGGGGTGTTTCAATCCCTCATCGAGAAACATTTCCCAGCTCCTGACCGGAAGAAGCTGTTCAGCTTGCTGGGCATTGACCTGTCTCTCCAGAGTAACAACAGCTCTCCCCGAGACAGTCCTTGCAAGGAGGATAAAGTAAAGAAACGTAAAGGTAACACGGAGCCCATTTTCATTGCTGTTTTTATTTGGAACCCTGAATGCTATTTTAAATAGATGTGCTGTGCCCATTTAGGATAGCGAGAGGAGGAGGGAGCCGATAAAACTTAGTTTGTGAATTGAGAAATAATGTTGATTGGTGGCTTAGGATGGGGATATTTAGCACTAGTAGCGGTTCTAAAAACACCCTCTGAAGACACCTTACAGCAAGTGTCTCCAACCTTAGCAACTTTAAGTCTGACAGACTTCAACTTCCTCAGCCAGTTTTGGAAGTTGCCATGGTTGGAGACCCCTGCCTTACAGTATAGCTCTTCCACCATCAGTATCTACAAAAGACCCAACCTTTTATGATTGCCATTTCCAAAGAATAATTCCCTGTAATAATACTTAGGAGAGATGAAAGCTAAAAATGCAATGTCTACCTTTGGAAGCGTGATCTGCATAATCTTGCTGTTGAATTCAGACGTGGAGAGATACTTCCTTCTTTGCACTTTGTTTCTTGCCGAGAAAACCTAAATTGTCCTAAGCTCCAGAAAGCAAAACGCGCTTTGCATGAATTAAGTCAGGGGAATCTCTGCACCGTTTCTTCATTCGTTGTCTTATTTCTTGTTCAGTCCCTCCAGATTTCTCTCTGAGGCGATGCGTCTCAATTCAGAGAGTCACTTTTCTTTTTTTGCTAACCAGCCCCCTTTTCTAATGTGCCTTCTTTTGCTTAACGGAAAAAAAAAGGGGAAGAAATGACGAGAGAGGTCAAGAAAGCCCGTAAGACCGGCGGCCTGGCTGGGAGCAGTTCTGACGAAAGCTTCAGTGAATCTGAGGCCTCGGAGAACGAAGAGAGCGACAACGAGAGCTCTCACTTTTTAAGTTCCGGAGACGATGATGACTTCAACCCCTTTAGAGATGAATCTAGTGAAGATGATGAGGATGGTGAGACGATTTGAGTCTTTCTCATCTTTAAGAGGAACGTGGTGGCTCAGGGGCTAAGAAGCTGAGCTTGTCGATCAGAAAGGTCGGCAGTTCGGCGGTTCGAATCCCTAGCGCCACGTCACAGAGTGAGCTCCCGTTCCTTGTCCCAGCTTCTGCCACAACCTAGCAGTTCGAAAGCACGTAAAAAATGCAAGTAGAAAAATAGGGACCTCTTTGGTGGGAAGGGAACAAGCGTTCCGTGCACCTTCGGCATTTAGTCCTGCCGGCCACATGACCAGGGGTCTTCGGACAGACAGTGCTGGCTCTTCAGCTTTGCAACGGAGATGAGCAGTGCCCCCTAGAGCCGGAAACGACTAACACGGATGTGCAAGGGGAACCTTTACCTTTACCATCTTTATGACTTTAGGTGGGATGTGATTTGGGGGTAAAGCTGGTTGGGGTTTTGCTTGCCCACTTTGGTTTCCCCCCCCCTTCCTCTCAGACCCTTGGCTGATCCGGAAAGAACATAAGAAAAATAAAGAGAAGAAGAAGAAGAAGAGCATAGACCCCGATTCTATTCAGAGTGCCTTACTAGCATCTGGTCTTGGATCCAAAAGGCCGAGTTCTCTCTCCTCCACAGCCGTAACCTCTTCTACAAATGTCTCTGGTAAGTCACTTGAGAGGTCTTCTCTTCTGTTTTGGCCGTCAGAAAGTTTCTGCCTGGCGAGGAAGCGGCAGTTGTAAAAGTCTGCAAATGAGAATCAGAAGTCATCTATTTGTCCACACTTTCTCCAACTGGCCACAGTTTTATTGAAAGTCTTAACCTTCCATGCGCTGTACTCTCTTCATAAAATTTGTTGCAGAAAATGGAACCAAACCTCTCCTGAATTTAGGATTCCATGGATTAACCTGGCTTTCCTTCTAAGAGTCTCTTATAAATATATCTCTCTCTCTCTCTCTCTCTCTCTCCTCTCTCTCTCTCTCCCTCCTCTCCCTCCCCTCCCTCCCCTCTCCCTCTCTCTCTCTCTCTCTCTCTTTCTCTTTCTAATTCTCCCCCACCCTGTTTTGGCGCTTCACAGCACCCAGTAACACAAACACCAGCTACATGACGAGTCAGGATGCTGTGGAAAGGGCCCAGCAGATGAAGAAAGAATTGCTGGATAAACTGGAGAAGCTCTCCGAAGATCTCCCTCCTAACACGCTAGATGAACTCATCGATGAACTGGGAGGTCCTGAGAATGTGGCCGAGGTAGGTGGCTTGGATGATCTCGGAAGGAAAGCTTTTAGATGAAACTCTTACAAAGAGGGAGCCTCTCCTTGCATAAGAAGTTGTAAGAATAAAGGTTGTGACACAAGAGGCCTGGCAATAGCAATAGCCCTTAGACTTATATACCACTTCACGGTGCTTTTCAGCCCCCTCTAAGCGGTTTAGAGTCAGCCTCTTGCCTCCCAACAATCTGGGTCCTCATTTTACCCACCTTGGAAGGATGGAAGGCCAAGTCAACCTTGGCATTAAAAATAGACAGCTTGCCACTGTCAGGCTAGCAAGATGCGATGCGAAGCTAGCAAAATGGCAGCCCTGACAGATTCACTTCATTGTGTGGCTAGATCATAAAATAGGGCAGAACTCGCTAAACACCTGTCTTGCTTCGCAACATAAAATTTGGGCTCAACTGGTACGTCAAGGACTACCTGTATGTCCCCAGTAAGTTTCTTCTCAGCATAGCCTTGAAGAATTATTTGACGGGTCCTTAGACCTTTTTTTCTTGGGCCTCAATGCTTGACATGGCCTGCTAACGCGACTCGCTGTTCTGAAGATGACAGGTCGGAAAGGAAGGGTTGTGAGCAACGACGATGGCAGCATCTCCTACGAGTCAAGATCTGAACTTGATGTCCCTGTGGAAATCCTAAACATCACCGAGAAGCAGAGATTCATGGATGGAGATAAGGTACCTGTTGCTCTCTTCAGGGTTGAAATACTTAGATTTTCAGCAAGTTTAAAAATAAAACGTCGGTGTTCTGGACTATTCATGTCTTTCAAAAATACAGTGTCCAAATATAACTCTTTTCTTTTTATTTTTGAAAGTTGAAACTGTTCACGTAAGAATGCAATAAGTCAATCCTTGCTTGGAATTAGTTTATGTCAGGACAAGTGTGCTTTGGCAAGGAGGTTTGGCTTGCACTTTTGTAATCGGTGCAAGCTGTTGATCTTGAAAACATCCGCTGCCATGGGTATTTTAAGGTGTTACTGATAAAACATTTGCAAGAGACATTTTTTAGCTAATGGGGGGGGGGGGGATCTAATTGCTAAAAAAAAGGTGATATCTTTCTCAAGTATATCGCATTATATTTTCATGACCCAAAGTTTGCCTGTATAAATCTCAGTGTCTTTCCTTTCTTCACCGTCACCTCCTCCTGCCTTGCAGAATATCGCCATCATCTCTGAAGCCGCCAGCTCAGGCATCTCTTTGCAAGCAGATCGAAGGGCCAAAAATCAGAGGAGGAGAGTACATATGACCCTGGAGTTGCCGTGGAGTGCCGATCGGGCAATTCAGCAGTTTGGTGAGTAGCTGGAGGTTGTCTGAATGTGGAAACAAGGCCTCTAGCACTGAGCTTCAGTGTCATGTCATTCTACCGCAAGGCCTCGAAGTTAATACAACATCTCTGTAGGCTTCCAGATTGAAAGATGCCTTGATAAGACAAAACCTTGTTCTCTGCATCAAACGTTAATAGAAATTAAGTGGGTAGTAAGGTGAGAAAACAGACTTTTCCAGATTTACTGATATGGTCAAATTGCTATACACAATCCTGTATGTATCCCCAAAGTGACTTGTCAGTTGATTGAGGAATCCAATTTTTAAGTTTGTGTTCAGCATCAAAAACCATAAAAGTTTCCAGCTGGAAATGTGAACAAGTTGAATCTTTCTATCATCCACTGAACTTTATTCAGATACTGTCACAAGAAGGGGGATGGATAACTGTATCGTGTGTGGCTGGTTGGTCTAAACTACCTGTCCCAGTAATTGGTCGAGACTTATCTTGTGTACATCTATTTCAATAAAATAAGGCACATCCCCTTCATATGTGCGACTTGGGGGCGATGATGCCGTGTTGACACCACCAAACCAAATTTGCCTTTTCCTTAATCGCCAGGACGAACTCACCGGTCCAACCAAGTGACTGCCCCGGAGTACGTCTTCCTAATTTCTGAATTGGCGGGAGAACAAAGATTCGCCTCCATCGTTGCCAAACGGCTGGAGAGCTTGGTAAGACGTTTGCCGAGAGTTGCTCCCAATGGATCATTAATCATATCCACCCTGATTTTTGACAAAAGGCAATCCCTGTTGTTTTGCAAGTCAGCTTTTCTTTTCTTTTTTAAACAGGGAGCTCTCACCCATGGAGATAGAAGAGCGACAGAGACTAGAGATTTGAGTAGATTCAACTTTGACAACAAGGTAAAAATTGCAGTCCTTTCCCACTTCTTAGTTTTCGGTGCCATTTTTACTCTTTTTCCTTTCTCCTTTGAAATAATGCAGTGCGTATCCATAGATGTATTTGCACATGTATTTTAATTTCATTCTGTGACTCTATCTTTGTTATATATAAAAAGGCAGGGTATTACAATAGTAATATAGATACATGGATATGCATAAACTGTGAAACTGGTCATATTCTGTATTGCAAAGACAATAGTTGTTTTTTCTTCCTCTGAAATTAGTATGGCCGAAATGCATTGGAAATAGTCATGAAGTCCATCGTGAATATGGATTCCCCGTTAGTGTCTCCGCCAGCAGATTATCCAGGAGAGTTTTTTAAAGGTATGTTTTGTGGGTTTTTCCCCCCAGTCATTGAAATAAAACTTGGAGAAAGCCTCATGTACTGAGATTGGATTGCTGCTTATATTTATCTCCCAAAAGCGCAACTAAGTTTCCTTAGCAGCTTCTGGGTTGATTGTAGCTTCTTATTTTCAGCCAAACAAACCAAACATTTAATTTTTGATCATGACATTCCAGTCACTTAACGATTTGATATATGGGCAGAAGAAATTTTGCCATCTCTTTCTGCTGCTGCATTTATTTTAGAAGCTTGCAAGAGATCCTAATTTTTTTTTTAATTTGGGATTCTGATTTATACACCTACTTATGCAGTCAGCGGCTGTCTTGTAACCCTGAATTTAAGCTCTCTTTTTTCCTTCCAGATGTTAGACAAGGTTTGATAGGTGTCGGCCTAATCAATGTCGAAGACCGGTCTGGAATTCTTACTCTTGACAAAGGTATTTCTTTTGCCATGTTTAGCAACTTCTTTTTGGAAGTATTTCTTCGTTAATGATGCATAGCTGAGCTCTGGGATTATTTTCCTCTTGCTCAGCCCGGAGGAGTGAGAACGGCCACCAATATCATCTCATCTCCCTTCTTTTTAGATTATAACAATATTGGGAAATTCCTGAACCGCATCCTAGGCATGGAAGTCCACCAACAGAACGCTCTGTTCCAGTATTTCTCAGACACGCTAAACGCGGTCATCCACAATGCGAAGAAGAACGGGAGATACGACATGGGCATATTAGGTAAGGAGGCGTTTCCAGGGTGGGCATTACAGCTCATCCTCGACTTACGGCCACAATGGAGCCCAAAATTTCTGTTGCTAAGTGAGACAGTTGTTAAGTGGCCACTTGGCAGTTGATTCATATGTATGACGGCTGCAGTGTCCTAGGGGGTCACACAATCCCCTTTTGTGACCTTCTGATGAGCACAGTCAATGGGGAAGCCGAGTTCACTTAACAATTGCAGGGATTCACTTAATGGTGGCAAGAAAGGTCATAAAATGGGGCAAAATTCATTTAACTGTCTCACTTAGCAATATAGTGATTTGGGGCTCCGTCATTCGAGGACTTACCTATATACATGTCGGATGCTGATCTCATTTTTTCTGGTGATTTTTGTTTTCCCAGATCTGGGATCAGGAGATGAAAAAGTGAGGAAAGCAGATGCTAAGAAATTCCTAACTCCTGGCTATTCTACCTCCGGACACGTCGAACTGTACACCGTAAGTTCTTGGGTGGGCAGGTCAGGTTGGGCCGAGCTGCTATGTTGTGGTCAGCCGGCAGCAGGTGCTGACAGCTGAGGAGAGTGAGGACTCAGATGAGGGGCCAGGTCCATTAGGGAGTGGACTGCTGTCTTCAGAGATTGTGGGGGCTGGCAGCAGCGATGAGGAGGTTCCCGAGGAGCCTGTGCCAAGTGTGCGTGCGCGCAGGATTGCTTGTAGGAAAGAGCAGCTGCAGCAACACGGGCGACTCGGGAGCAAGGCTGCAAGGTAAGGGCCCCTCCTTCAAGAAGATAAAAGCCAGCTGTGAATTGGACATTCTTTGCAGGAAGCAAAGACGTTTTGAAACTCAGCCTCGTGGACATTGCAATATCTTAAGTTGGTATTTGAGGAAAATATTTATTATCTGTTATTCTTAGCAGCCTCGCACAGTTTTGGCGAGGCTCGTGCTTCTCAAAGTTAGTTTGCAGCAGCCTTTTAACCGGGGATTCGTAAGAACCATTAAAAAGTGTTAAGCCTGGATTCCCCAGCGGTGTTAAGGAAAACAAACTAAACAGAACGTGCAGCGAAGTCAGATAGGAAGACAGGTAAATGTGTGAGATAAGCCTTCTCCTTAACACGCAGTAAAAATACAGATACGCTTGTGCTATCAAAATTATAATTTATTCCATTTAAGAATTATAGCATAGTCAAACAAACGGTCCATTAGTCATATATCAATTTCAATCAAGTCTTGTCGGGATACTCTATTTGCAAAGTCCGTGTCAAATAGCCAGTGTCAGTACACATATAATAAATCTGTCCAAAACTTATCTTCTCTCCGTTGAAATATCTTCAAAGTAATCCAACACTTCTTCTCCTCCCGATCCAGCAAGAATGCAGTCTTCAATAAGCCAGCCAGTAATTAGGGATCAGTAAGCCAGAGAGTGCTTGCTGCTTATATAGTACTTTTACAGCTGCACCCTTAATTACATTCCTTTAGCTTAAAGTCACATACACTTTATCTGACAAACCATGATTCATCATTTTATTATCTTTACCCAAAACAGTTAGGGTAAACAATGTTATCCCTAACAAAGGTTTCGGTTCCCTTTGGTTCGTGTTTGTTTTATTGGAAAAGGGTTTGGGCCAGAACACGCTGACATGCGTGTGTCCCTGGCTGCCTCTCTTCGGAAGAACGTGGAGCTGGCCATCCAGCACGGTCTCTCATCTTGTTTCCTAGATAAGCGTGGAGAGAGGCATGTCTTGGGAGGAAGCAACCAAGCTTTGGAGTGAACAGCGTGGGCCAGAGGATGGCTTTTATTTATCGCTTCAGGTGAGCTGCGGTTTGAAGGCCTGCCTTAACGTGTTCATGGGCCAGAACTTGGAAGCCTTACTCAGAACCTTATTACGCGTGGTCCTCGACTTACCACCACAGCGGAACCCAACATTTCTGTTTCTGAGGGGAAAACTTGTTAAGTGACTTTTGCCCCGTTTTATGACTTTTCTTCCAGTGAATCACTACAGTTAGGAACACGGCTGTTGGGACGTGCCTTGTTCAGAAGGTCGCGAAAGGAGATCCCAAAGATGCTGCAGCCGTCATAAATGTGAACCAGTTGCGAAGCGTCCCAAATTTTCATCACATGACCCCAGGGATGCTGCAAGGGTCCCGAGTCATTTTTTTTCTTTCCAGTTCCATTGTCACTTCGAACGGTCATTAAATGGGACTGTTGTAAGTCGAGGACTAAGGCCACCTCGGGGAGTTTGGTTAAAAACTACATTTTCCAACCTTGTCCACTTGACGATGGATAGGTTTCAACTCCCAGAATTGCCCAGCCAACAGAACCAGGCTTCTGATTCTAGAATTTGCCTTTTTAGCCTGGTTTCGGCAGTGAGCAGCCAGCCATTCCATCAATAAAAATTTGTAGAAAAAGGGACTTTTGACTTTCGTACTCGGTCCAGGTTTATTAAATGAGTAATTTAGGAGTAATCTCAACGGTGTCTTCTGGGAGGCACAAATCTGTCTATTTTCATTTTCTCTCCCCTCCCCCACCCCTTTTGCCTTTTCTTTACCAGATACGAAATAGTAAGAAAACTGCCATCCTGATGAAAGAGGTGAACCCCAAAAAGAAGCTTTTCCTGGTCTATAGGCCGAATACCGGAAAACAATTGAAACTGGAAACCTACTCTGAAATCAATAAAAAATATAAAAAAGTGAGTGATGTTTATAAAGTTTACCTTCTTCATCACACGGGTGTGGAACTTTTCCTTGGTTGCAGGTTCAGTTTGCATCTGTAAAAGTTGAGAAACCTCATTCGTTGCTTCCAAATGGGTTTCCAGCCTGATCTGACTACGAATATCTGCTGTGCCTAATTCTAGGTATCCTCCGACGATGCTGTGACTCACTGGGTAGAACAGTACACCTCGTCGGCAGACACATGCACACATGCTTACTGGTAAGTTCTTCAAAACGGTGGGACTGCTGTGAAAAAAAATGGACTTCCCTGGGACTTCACAAATACCCAGTTGGAAGGGTTGAACTCTGGGTTTGAACGGCAAGGTCCTTCACGGTCCCTGAGCTTGGTGGTTTTCTTGCAGACGTTTCATGACCCATCTAGGGAGCATCGTCAGGGCTAGAAGGGAGTGGGATTTGCTGTCTGTTTATATACAAGTGGATTTCCCTGTCATTGTTGGTGTAAGTGTTCTTGGTTATTCCTTGATTAGCCTGTTGTTGACTGAGGGGACAGTTCCTTGATTGGGATATAAACAGAGAGCAACCCTCCCTGCCTTCTAGCAGTGATGATGTTACCTAGTTGGGTCATGAAACGCCTGCAAAACAACTGAGCTCAGAGAGCTCCAAGGTCTCCACAGTCCTCCTCCTCCCACTCCTCTGCAAACCTCACTCCCTTCTAGCACTGATGATGTTTCCTAGTTGGGTCATGAAACGTCTGCAAAAAAACAACTTTCAGAGAACACCAAGGACTGCACGGAAGAAGTAACTTTGTGCCCCTTGTTTTCTCCTCATTCGATCTGCAAGTTTACACTTTGCTGGACTTCATCTTTTTGTTGTTGTGATTCTATAGGATTTTTTAAAAAATATCAGCTAAACTTTGAAAGGACACTCCCAAATGAGACATAATTTTGTTTTGGGCACTCGTTTTTGACTATTTCTTTGGATACAAAACTCCATAGTCAGTTCTTGGTTTTAAAAAAAATTTTTTTTTAAATCAAAAGGAATCAAAAATCCATATTCAGTTCTTGGGTTTTTTTTTTTTTTTTAATTTTTAGCATTGAGCACCTTCCTTCCCTCGTTTCAGGAGAGGCAACTGCAAAAGGGCCGGTCTGGGCCTTGTTTGTGAAGTCGGCTTGCGCTGCCGGACCTATTACGTCCTCTGCGGTTCTGTCCTGAGCGTTTGGACAAAGGTGGAAGGGGTCCTTGCCTCCGTGAGCGGCACGAATGTCAAAATGCAAATTGTTCGCTTGCGAACCGAGGACGGCCAGAGAATTGTAGGCAAGTATGGCAGGGAAGGCCCACCTTCCTACGTCTGGCACAAACATCTCTCTATGCTTAACCCAGCCCTCCCAGTCCTCACCATCTCCCTGCGCTGTGTGTTTGAACCTGCCACTCCGCTCCCCCTCTGAGTGTGAGAGGGGAATGGTGAAACCCCTTGAGCCAAACCCCCCTGCCCCCCAAATCTTTTGGTTCAGCTTTTGCAAATTGGAAGCAAACAGGCACGATACAAAAGTCTTTTATGTATTTATTTTCCTTTTGAAGAAACTAAAGAATGTTTTTAAAAGTTCAGCAACATTAAGATGTAGAGACTTCCAACTCCCAGAATCCCCCAGGCCAGCTTGGGTGGACCCCCAACTCCCAGAAGTGGGAGTTACTGTGGCTGAGGAATTCTGGGCATTGAAGTCCCACCCATGAATGGAAAAAAAACACTGTCCGAGAAGTCCACAGAACCGGACTGAGGCTTGCAGCTTAACCCAGATAAAGGTTGGCCAGTGAAGCAAGAGAGAGAGAGCCTCAGCTCCTTGACCTTACCTGCCCCTTAACTGTGTTGCAGGCTTGATCATTCCAGCAAACTGCGTGTCTCCCCTCGTCAACCTCCTGTCGACGTCCGATCAGTCGCAACAGCTGGCCGTCCAGCAGCAACAGATCTGGCAACAGCACCATCCGCAGAGCATCGCCCACTTCAACAACGCATGAGACGGATCCCTGTGGTATTTCGGCTCGACCACCCCTAAGCGTTGCGCTTTCGATTTTTTTATTTCTTTTGGGGGCTCCAGCTCCTCCTCCTCCTCCCAGCTTATTTTAATTTTTTTATTTTCACTTTTTTTCTTGGTTTGAATGATCAGGGACAGATTCCAAAGAATTAGCTTTCAGTTCCGCCACGCTGACTTTAGAAAGCCGCTGAAGGGAAGAGGCACAGAAGAGAGAGAGGTCAAACGGAAAGGCCAGCTTTGCTTTACAGCGGTCACATATCATCATCATCATCTCTTTATTTTTAATTTTTTATAATTCCTCCGGAGTTTTTGTAGCCCTGCTTAGTACACACATCAGCACACATCCTTCTACTTAAGTGACAACCGCACCTGGTCAGTTTGGGAAGACGCTTGGAAGATTTCCCCCGAACCTGCTTGTCCTCCCTCCCTTCCTTCCATTTGCTCATTTGACGCTCAGGGTTGAACACAGGAACATCGGAGCTATGCTGCAGGAGATGTCCTACTTGGAAAAACTGTATATATATGTATGTGTAGATATATATATATATATATAAAAAATATAAATATTGGCCGCAACAGAGGTCCCAAATTATATTAAAGAAAAGTACATTTTATTTAAAGGAGCAGCATGGAAACTTAGATGTTTGCAACCTGTGTTTTAAGGTGGAGTCAACTTGGGGGCTGCCCATCATGTCTCGATGTACGGAAAGCCAGAGAAAGGGACGGTCTGAACCTCAGAATTGCATTTCGATTCCACCCCCACCCCCTTTTTTCTTCCCGCCCCCTCTTAAGGTGGGTGCCCCAGTGACTGTATTTTTTTCCAGATTTCTTCTATAGGTTATATATATATTTGAATCTTCCTTGGATATTTTTAGCCCCCTCCTCCCATTTTCCTTTGTTTTTGGGCTTTGCGTATCCATGTTGCTTGTACAATGAAACCATCTTAATTTTTTTTAAAGAAGTTCCTTTTTTTAAAAAAAAAAAAGGTTAATGGTGTTCCTAATGCAAGATGGCTTTGAAAAGGGCCTTCCCCACCCACCCCTTCTCTCTCCGAAGTTTCCTTTATTTTTCAGGAAACTATAAAGTACAAATTTTAATTTTTTCCAATTCCCACCGCAGTCCCCCTTTTTACGTTTTTGTTGTTAAATATACTTTACTTGAGCTGTAGACTAGATGAGGAGGAGGCAGCCCAACATGAGAGTCCTAGCTTCTGTGCTGGGTGGTTTTCTTTTTTTAATTTTTTTTTCCTGTTGCCCCATAACTTAAATACTTCCTGTTTTACGTCTGTAAGACATTGTAGAGTTTATCCTGGAACTGTTTAAAAAAAAACTGTATATGTACAAAATGTGAATAGTCACTTATCTAAGAATATGGGTAAGGTTTTTTTTGTTTTTTGTTTTGTTTTTGTTTTGCCTATAATAGTAGATGTTTATATAAGTGAAGGACAATGTTTGTCATTTTTCTTGCTTGCACAGGTTGCACTATGAAACATTTGAGATTGTATAAACCTGTCCACCCCGCCCTGCAAGGTTATGCTGAGATCTTGCAGGTATCAGAATTAAAGAGAAAGAAAGAAAAAAAAGAGAGAGAGAGAGAGAGAGAGTATACTACTGTTCTAACCAGCTTCAGAGTCCTGTTTTGGTTGATGGTGGCCCTGTGGGATCTTCGCATTGTAAGAATCCGGTCGAGCGTTTTTTGCCAGGCGAGCCTGGAGCCCCCTTCTCCGAGGAGGAGGAGGAGGGTCCCACCGTTGAGACTCTGCATGGTCTACCATTCTTGCCTTTTTTGGCCCCTCCTCCCCTGCTGTCTCGGAGATGCCACCCGCTTGCTCTGCTCTGCTTGCCTATTGCCAGTCACGAGCCATGTTCCTCGTGTCCAAAGGGGAAAAGGTTTTTTTTTTTTGGGGGGTACCCCTGGGCTTGGGTGAGCATTCACATTTCGTACATTTGGGGAAATGTCGGCCTTGTTCAGCTCTGTGAGTGAATTTATTTGCTCCGTTTTGAATGCAGAAAGACTTCACTTCTTTTTTTCCTTTTTATTTATACACGGCCCTTCCAACAGATGCCCGGGGGCCGGCTTATGAAAAGCTTAACAATAAAAAGAAAAGAGGAAAAAACAAAAACCACAACATGGGTCCAAGAACTGTGTGCCTTTTTCCCCTTCCGAGTCCTTATATTCTTCTCAAGGACTAGGCTTGGGGGGATTTCCAACTCCCAGAATTCCCCAGCCATCCTTAAAACCCAATTTTTCCTTGCATCAAACCTCTCCCTGGGATTCACACGTTGCAGGAAACTCGAGGTTGTTGCAAAAAACTTGGGGGGGGGGGTCGTCCCTTGGGTTTGGGGTTTTCTAGGTGGTGAAGGGAGATGGTGGCCAGGACACGCCGTTGAGTCCAACATATTGGCACCAGGTTGGAGAAGGGAGTGTCTCTATGCCAGGGATCCCCAAACTTGGCCACTTTAAAGCTTGTGGATTTCAACTCCCAGAATTCCCCAGTCAGCCATGCCTGCTTTTTCTCTCTCTTAATCTCCTAAAGTGGAGAGAGATTGCAGGGGAAGGGATTGCAAGAGAGCAAGCAATGCTAGCTGGAGAATCCTGGGAGTTGAAGTCCACAAGTCTTAAAGTGGCCAAGTTTGGGGACCCCTGCTCTATGCCTACTGCTCCCCTGGGAATCAAAGGCCCAGGTCTCGGGCGCATTTCTTGGGAGCTGGCCTGGTGTTTGTTCTGTTTTTGTAGTCCCAGGCAGAGGTGAACATCCTGTCCCACAGGTATTCCAGAGGGGTAAAGGACTTGAAGGCTAGATGGTTGAGCTCAAGCTGAAGAACATCAACCTGGAGAAGATGTGACTTTATACCAGGAGTCTCCAACCTTGGCAACGTTGGACTTCAACTCCCAGAATCCGCCCAGCCAGCATGAGTAGCTGAGGAATTCTGGGAGTTGAAGTCCACCAATCTTAAAAGTTGCCGAAGTTGGAGAGTGGAGACCCCCGCTTTATACCTTGATGGACCTCTTTTAACAGGACACACAAAGCCAAGCCCAGATATAGTTAAGGCACAGAACAATGTATGAATCCAGGCGCTGGTTGAACCCTCAACTCCTCTTAATTGTTCAGATGTCGCCTAAGAAGCAGTGGCCCCATTTCAAAATGGATGCGGCCCCTTGAGGTACCAGCAACGGGATGCATTGATTATAGAGAGATCCTGTTCCGGCCTTCAATTCCCCTCCACCAATGGACAAAAACAGAGTCCTTGCGCTGCATTGGCTACCACCCTGCACCTGTTGTAAATATTGAGATTTCCAGCCTGGGTGTTTCTGCTTTTTGGAACTCCAGGTAATCCAAACAGATGTTTCCTTCCCTTTGCAACAAGAAAGGAAAAAGAAGAAGAAAAAAAGGCAAAGGAGCAAGAAAACAAGAAGGGAAGGAAGGAAGGAAACGGATTGTACACAGCAGGATGGCGACCAACCAACCCCTCTCCTGCCAGCCCTGGTATAAACCGCCCAGTCCCCGTCCCCCTCCTCACCCAGAGGAATTCCCTCCCACTCCCACCCTTGGGAAAAAGGCCCGCCAACTTTTCCTCCTCCTCCTCGCCCCCTTCTCCCTCTTACGCCTCCTCTTCCTCTCCACTTATTTCTCCTCTTCACCCCCTCTTCCTCTTCCCTGCCTCCTCCCTCCTCTTCCTCCTTCCTCTTCCTCCACCTCCTCTTCCCCGCCCCTCCTTCCTTCCTCTTCCTCCGCCTCCTCTTCTTCCTTCCTCTTCCTCCCTCTTACGCCTCTTCTTCCTTCCCTCTCCACTTCCTCTCCACTTATTTCTCCTCTTCTTCCTCTCCACTTATTTCTCCTCTTCTCCACCCCCTCTTCCTCTTCCCCCTTCTCCCCTCCTCTTCCCTCCCTCCTCCTCCTTCCCCTTCCTCCTCTTCCCTTCCCCTCCTTCCTTCCTTTCCTCCACCTCCTCCTTCTTCCTTCCTCCACCTCTTCTCCTTCCTCTTCCTCCCTCTTACGCCTCTTCTTCCTTCCCTCTCCTCCCCTTCCTCTCCACTTATTCCTCCTCTTCCCCGCCTCCTTCCTCCACCTCCTCCTCTTCCTCCTCTCTTCTCTCCTCCTCTTCCCCGCCCCCTCCTCCCTCCCCCGCATGGCCGAGCCGGGAGCGCGGCGGGGCAGGCGAGCAGCAGCGGCGGCGGCGACGGGATGGGCGGCTGCGGCGGGGCCGGAGGGATCCAGGCCCCCTAGCCCCTCTCTTCCTCCTCCTCCTCCTCCTCCTCGGGGTCTCCGGCAGCGGCGCAGGCAGCCCGCGAGCCAAGGAGGCGGCGCGGTGGCGCGGACCTCGCCGGGCGTGCCGGCCCCGGAGCCTCCCGGCGCCCGCATGTCCTACAAGCCCCCCCGGGCCAGGTGAGGCGCACGGGGTTGGGGAGGGGAACCGGCGGGGACCGCCCCCTCCCCGGCTGGAAGAAGGGAGGGTCGCGCGGGTCCGCAGCCCACCCCGCGCCGCCTTTGTGCGCTTGCAAACTTTGGATGGCGCCCCGAGCCGCTTCCCCCGCCCGCCCTGGGCGAGTCGGGGGGCGCCGGGGGGGGGAGGATATTGGGGAAGGGGGGTCTTGATTCGGAGGGAGGGAGGGACAGGGGAGCCGAGCCTGGCCTGGCCTCGCCCCGGCCGGGCACAAGGCAGAGGCGGGGGGGAGGAGAGGGCTGAGGAGGAAGGAGGAGGGGAGGGCAGAGCAAGGGACCTTCGCCCCCTCCCCAACCCAACTTTGCACGTGCTCAGAGACCCGGCGCTGGGCTGTTTCCGGGGTGGGGGTGGCGGGGTCTTTCTCCCCAAAAGGAGCCTGGATGGAGCAGGTGAGCCAGGAGCCAGGCAGAGAGAAGGCTTCCAATTGAGGAGGGGTTCTCCCCCCGCCTCTTAAAGAGTGTGGATCCTGCCCGGAAAGTTTCCTCCCTAAGAACCCAAAAGGTTTCCAAAGCCCCCTCCCCTCTCCTTTCCCTTCCAGCCCCCCTCCACCTGTGAACTGACCCCCTCCTCTGCAAAAGTGTGTACTTTTATTAGGGTTTTTTTTTTGGGGGGGGGGGTTATCTTCACTCACCATCCTCCTCCCCTGACCTATGACCCTAACCAAGATGGCTTGGGTATCTCCCTTTTAGATAAGTTGGGCACTACGCTTCCAATGCCTGCCAGGGATTCTGGGTGTTGTAGTCCCTGTGTGTCTCCATCACCAGTACATCCATGTCACTTCAGTCATACAGAGGTAGAGGCAGGATGCCTAAAGAAGCCCTGTTCTAGCTAGCTAGTCTATCAATTATCCATCAATGAGTCAATCTTATCATCTATATGCTTCTCTCTCTCTCTCTTTCTTTTATCTTTCTGTTTATCTTTTCTATCTCACTTTTCTTCTCTATGTCTCTCTCTTCTGTATATCTATATCTATCTTCTATCTGTTATCTATCATGTATCAATATATCTTTATCATCTCTGTCATCTATAATCTATCAATATATATTCTCTCTCATCTATGCATGCCTGCCTGCCCGCCTATATCTATCTATCTATCTATCTATCTATCTATCTATCTATCTATCTATCTATCTATCTATCTATCTCCCACCCACTATACCAAGACTGGAACAGGTATTGTAGTCTCAACCTCAGAAAGCTGAGTTAAAGTTTCTTGTGATAAAACTCTGTTAAAAACCAGGAGGGGATAACTTTGCAGGGCCGTGTTTGAAGGAAGAGATGTTTAAAAACAGTGCTTGCAAAAACCCTTTTCTAAAATCATTCAGGTCTTCTTCTAAAGTTTGGTTTCTAACTTAGGTTTGGGTAAGTTGGTTAATGGGCAGCACTTTGGTTCATTCCATAGGCTAAACCAATAGGGTTGTTTTTTTTAAACTTATCAGCTTTTAAAATTTGTGACCTTCAACTCCCAAAATTCCCCAGCCAGCATTTTAAAGTTGCCAAGCTGGGAGGGGGATTAATGGATGTTCTGTGCACCCAGCCAGCTGTGATTTATCCAGTAAACTATGGTTAAGCCAATAATGCTTAATGCCTAAACCAGCATCCTCGGTACCTTTTCAGAGGGACAGCTTGCAAAGGCCCCCTGAAAATCAGTGCCTGGGGGCTATGCCCCCCCCCCCGGGTTATGCCCACCTCCCCAAAGGACGTTTCTCTGACTGTTTTATTACAGATATTTGGATTTCAAGGATGCTCGAAATCCCTGCATTCAGCTCCCTTGCGTTTTACGGGTGGGAAATTTCAAAGGCACCGTCAACTCCTGGGGGGAGGGGGAAATAAAATCTGATGAGCCTGAGAAAATTCAGCTAAAAATAAAAATAAAGGCTAGAGCCTGTGGGGACCTTCAAAAGTGTCCAAGCCAGCGGGACTTAGATTTTGAAGTCTGCAGCTGTTCCTTCACATCTGGCCCAGGAATGCCAGAGTTCTACCCCCGCTCCCAAAAGATTCCCTTTTTTCCTGCCTTTTTGGTGTGTGTGTGTAGTTTTGGATGGGCTTCGAAATGGGAGGAAGGCCGCCCGAGCCAGCCATCTGCCACATTGAAAGGATGACTCAGTCTGCCTCCAAAATCCACTTCGCTTCCTTTCCAAGACGTGAGGATTGTCCTTAATGAAAAGAAAAAAGGAAAAAAGGAAAAGGGAAAAAAAAAAAAACATCTAGAAGGATCTTCCTTCAGATGCGTGGGCTGATTCCTGTTTAACCCCAGCTGCCTTCTTGTTCTTATTTTCTTATTCTTATTTATTTTCTTATTCTTTCCTATTCCTATTCATTATTCCTAGTCATTATTCTTATAGATTTAATCTTGAGTTTGATTCACAGTCTGGGACTGGAAAAAAAAACTTAACAATTCTGGTCCTAACCGAAGATCTAAGAGCTATTAAAACAGCCTCTTTCTTAGCAGTTCCAAGTAAGGTGGGGTGTTGTTGTTGTTTGGTGTTTTTTTTTTTTGGCAAAGTTGGGATATTCAGGTCTAATAAGTCCAAATTTTCCATGTATCCAGGCAGCCCTTTGGTTATTATTAGTAGTAATGGTATTGATTTAATCTTCGATTCACAGTCTGAGACTGGTAAAAACTTAACAACCCAAGTCGTAACCAAGGGCCTATTATTCATATCCTTATTCTTTTTATTTGTATTTATTTTTAAAGGCGCGTATTGTTTCTTCCGTAGGGTGTTTTTGAGGGGCTGGAAAGAGGGACATTGAGTATCCGTTCTCTCCATCGTAGCTTCTCTGCCTGCTTTGTGAACAGGGCACACTCTGGCACCCTGGCTCAAGGCCAGCCAGGCAGACAAAGGAGGCTAGAAGCTGAATGCACCCAATGTTTAAGCTGGCATCGCCCATCCTTGTGGCCAGGTGCCAGGCAGGGTCTATGGCACTGATGCCCTTTGTATTCCCCTATTTCCAAACAGCTGAGTTCTGAGCCCATACAGAACTAGGCTAGGATAGTTCTGGGGGCCCTGAAACGGATCCTACCCAGAAGGGGGAAGAGATCGGTTGATCCGCTGCCCCGAATCTCTTTCCAGCTCTCTGCGATGCTTCCCTCCCAGCGTCCGGGCTCAGCTAAATGAGCTCTGGATGTCCTTCGGCGAAGGCTTCCCGTTTCCAAGCCAGCCTGGCATTGTGTATCTTTCCTTCCACCACCCACCCTCACCCTCCAGCTGGGCGAAGCTGGCACGGCTGCAAACGGCGGCCATCTGCATTGCGTTTGAAGGGGGGGACGGTGGCGCAGCCAAGTCCGAGCCCCCCCCCTCCTCTCCTTTTGTTCCTGGGGGCCTGCTGCCGGCAGAGGAGGTTCTGGCTGCCGGAGGTTATGTCCTACTACGTGTTTGAGGGCCAAGGAGCAGGTAAAGGGACCCCAGGTCGTGGTTTGGGGGCGGTTAGAGAAGAGGGTTAGGTGGCACAGCCTCGAGATACGGAGCCAGCCTCTAGGGCGAGATGGGTCTCGTGGAGGGCTCATCCTCCTTAGAGAAGGCAGGCAGGCGAAGTTGGGCTTCGGAGTGGACCCATAATCCCCAACCTTTCCAATGGCGAGGCCCCCAGCCTGCCCCATTTGTCACCAGCGTTGGCTTGCCAAGCCGTGCCAGAAATGGGGAAGGGGTGTCACCAATCGAGAGAGAGAGAGAGACCCGGGTTTTTTTATGGCCAAGATGCTTGGTTTCATGCCCCCCACCCCTTATATTTTTATACCACCACCAAACAGCCACTTCACACGTGTTGTAAATCACCTGTGTTTGGCGTGCTTTGGATTGGAGCCCGCATTATACCAAGTGAACTGCTGCAGAGGCTTTAAGGGAATAAGTCGATGTGTTTGGTGGCTAACTTTAATGTAAATATACTCAACCACCCGCCAAAAGAAAGAAAATTTGATGTCTTTTCTGCAATGCTGGACCCTGATATTCTCCTGCGCCTGAAGGAGTTTCATTGCCCGTTTCCCAGATGTAGATTTGTGTGTTTTTTTTTTCCTTTCCCCCTGAGCCGGGGAGTCTAACATAATTTTGATTATTTTGAAGCCCGATCCTGTTACCCGTTTGCATGAGGGGTTTTAATTTCGGATTTCTGGGGCTGCCCACCTCCGAGCAACGACTCTGAGCTTGCAAAATCCTGCCAGCGTTACAAGAAAATGGCCAGTTTTTTAATATTTCGCAGCTGGGAGAACAAGAAAAAGCCACGCAAAGAGGGAGAAAGTTTTCTTGGCCGAGACGAAAAAGGAAGCATTTGTATTTATTAATTCCCGAGTTAAGGCTGCCATTTCATGTCGCTGTTAAGCAGTAGGTAACGCTGTTAAACCAAGAATGCCTTTTCTCTGATAACCTTTTTTCCCTTCTTTGGGGATCCACTCTTATCCGTTGCATTTGTTTCTCCCCTAAGCGCATTCTCCTTCCAGCAGCATGGCGGGCTCGGGGCAGTACCGACACCTGATTAACGACTACGGACCCCCTTCTCTAGGATACACACAAGGAGGGCAGGTAAAAATGGTGATATTTTTTTTTTAATTTCAACTTTATGGACACGGGGGGTCATCAAGTCACTTGGTCAGTCCTGCTTTCCTTTGCGTCGTGTAGAGGGTTAAAATTGTGATGACGCTACGAGATTCTTGAAAGAAGGGAAAAGCAGGTTTTCTTTTGTCATTAAGGGCTATTCTAATCCTTACAAGGGGGTCGGTTCTGGTAGAGATGTCTCTCTGCCTGCAATGTGTCAGGGCTCCGACAATTCTACCCACATTCAAATCAAAAGTCTCTAGCCGCATCTCTCCGAGGGAAAAAAGAAATGATTTATTAGAAGTGGCCATGTTGGCGTTAGCTGGGTGCAACCGACACTAAAATACATCATTCATTTCCCCCTTGACCCTGGTCTTCCCCGCATCCCCTGGATGTATATTCTCCAATGGGACACATCCATAGCCAAAAGTCATCAGTCGTGCTCTCCAGTAATAATCTTGCGCGCCAACATCTTCGGCTGCCTAGCAATTATCTGAAGCATTTTAGGAATGCACTGCTTTCCCCCCCACTCCCTTTCTGCTGGCAACTAAAAAGACCAAAGAAATATTTCTTTTAGTTGACACAATGAAGTAGAAAGGGTGCTGAGAAGAGCGACCAAGATTATCAGGGGGCTGGAGGCTAAACCGTACGATGAACAGTTGCAGGAATTGTATATGTCCAGTCTAATGAAGAGAAGGACTGGGGGGGAACATGATAGCAGGGTTCCAATATCTCAGGGGCCGCCCCAAAGAAGAAGAGGGGGTCAAGCTATTCTCCAAAGCACCAGAAGGCCAGACAAGAAGCAATGGATGGAAACTAACCAAGGAGAGAAGCAACCTTGAATTAAGGAGAAACTTCCTAACAGTGGGGACAATTAACCAGGGGAACAGCTTGCCACCAGAAGTTGTGGGCGCTTCATCCCTGGAGGTTCGTAAGAAGAGATTGGACAACTATTTCTATGAAATGGGAAAGGGTCTTTTTCTTGAGCAGGGGGTTGGACTAGAAGGCAGAATTAACAGAGTTGGAAGGGACCTCAGAGGTCATCTAGTCCAACCCCCTGCTCAAGCAGGAGACCCTATACCATTTCGGACAAGCGGCTGTCCAATCTCTTCTTTAAAAGCCTCCAGTAGCACTAGATGTTAAATACTATTAGCATGCTACTGATAGTAATGCTACTAGACCCTGTTCTACAGGTCATCTTCAATTTATGAGCCCAACGGAGATTAAAATTTCTGTCGCTAAGCAAGAGAGTTGGTGACTTTACAACCTTTCCTGCCACCGTTGTAAAGTGAGTTACCACTTAGTAATGTGGTGGTTCAGTGAATCTGGCTTGCCCAATGACCTGGGTTGTCAGAATGTCGCAAAAGGGGACACTGCGACGACCGTTATAAATATGAAGCCAAGCACCTGAATTTTGGTCGCCTGACCCTGAGGAAGTTGCAACGGTCGTTAAGTGTGGGAAACGGTCCTTTTTTTTTTTTTTTTCGGGGCCATTGTAACTTTCGGTCACTAAACGAAAAGTTGTTAAGAGGAGGACGGCCTCTATTGTTCTGCTCATTTGTAAACTTCGGATTTTGGGTGTCTTTGTGACTTAATTCCAGGTTTTTCCCCCCTCTTTCCTTTTCTGCCAGCAGGCCACCAGCAGCAACCAAGTCCCTCAGAGTAAATACGCAGAACTCCTGACCATCATCGAAGAATTAGGAAAAGAAATCAGACCCACCTACGCCGGCAGCAAAAGTGCCATGGAAAGGCTAAAACGAGGTAAATTTTAGGTCAGCCTCCTTTTAAATCGCCGGCGTTTCTAGTCCTCAGGATTGTATCCCCAGCATTTGAAGAGCCGGCTTAATAACCCGTCGATTCTGAATTTGCAACGGGTAGTAGTGGCGCTGATGGAAAAGAGGCTTACTATTGGGAGCAGATCGGCGGGAATTAACCACAGGGGAGTTGGTGTCAGCCCCACCTTGTGCGTCTCTCTAACCAACCGAGTCGTTTCGGCCTTGTTTCCTTCATCGCTTGATCTCCGTTGCCATGGTGACAAGCTTCAGGGTTCACCCATCCTGCTAGGCGGGAATCCAGTTTAATCCAAACATGCTTTACCGTGCAAACTACAAAGGAGGCCATTAGGGTCTCGGCTGTCCCGCCCTGACTAAGTGCAAGAGGCAGGCTATTTTCTAGAGCAGCGGTCTCCAACCTGGTGGACTTCAACTCCCAGAATTCCCCAGCCAGCGAAGCTTTAAGCCTGGCAGACTTCAACTCCCAGAATTCCCCAGCCAGCAAAGAATTCTGGGAGTTGAAGACCACCAGGTTTAAAGTTGCCAAAGTTGGAGACCCCTGCTCTAGGAAAACAGCACCGTCTACCGTGTTTTACACAAATAAAGAAATTTATTCCAAAAGTGGAGACTCAAATACAGGTAGGCCGCCGTGGAGCCCAACATTTCTGTCAAGTGAGTTTTGCCCCCCTTTTACAACCTTTCTTGCCTCCGTTGTTAAGGGAAGCACGGCAGTGGCAGTGGTAAGCTGGCCACCCGGTCGTTAAGTCAATCCCATTGACTTTGCTTGTCAGACGGTCGCAAAAGGGAACCCCCCTGGCTGTGGGACGCAGCGACCATCGCAAGCGTGAGTCAGTTGCCAAGCGTCTGAATTTTGATCCGGTGACCATGGGGAGGTCATAAGTGTGAAAAAAATGGTTGTAAGTCACTTATTTTGGCCCCGGCGTAACTTTGAACAGTCACTAAATAAATTGTCATTAAATTGAGGATACCTGCAAAGGCCAAAATGGATTTTGCACATAAAGATTTAAATATGATTTGCTTTGGAATTTTGGCTCTTCATGATGTTATTTCCCTGGTCAGCAGTTAAGTTGCTCGCTCATTTTGTGGGGGACAAAAAAGCATCTTCAAAAAAAAAACAACAACCGTATTTTATTTATTTTTTACAGGTATCATCCACGCCAGAGGACTTGTCCGAGAATGTTTAGCAGAGACGGAAAGAAATGCAAGATCTTAAGATCCCCTTCAATCCCCTTCCTCTGGAAAAATGCAGACCAACCCTTCGAACTGGCAATTTTCTGCACGTCTTCTTCCTCGTTTGGCACAGTTCCCTTTCCAAGAACCGTGGCCGAGAATTTCGGTGTCCCATTGAATTCCTGCTCCCATCCAGACGTTGTTTTTTTTGTATCATCTCACAAGCTTAATTTTGACTCTTACATTTCTGCAAGTTGCCATCCTGGATTGATCCATCCGAAACAAAAAACCCACCCCTTGGAAGAATGGCAATTATTCAAGGGGGTGGGTTTTTTCTTCTTTTTCCACCCAAATTCTGCTCCTAGTCGGGAACAAGCTTCCTTCCCATTTGTCATCTGTACCCAACATCCCTTCTCAACTTTCTGCAATCGCTCTCTGGGCTCACATCCCCTTAGATCAGGGGTGTCCAACCTTGGCAACTTTAAGACTTGTGGACTTCAACTCCCAGAATTCTGGGAGTTGAAGTCCACAAGTCTTAAAGTTGCCAAGGTTGGACACCCCTGCCTTAGATCGTTTTCTAGTCTGTGTTCAGAGCCAGTTGAGGGATCCCTTGCAGCTTTCCAGAGATTCCTCACTGAAATAAAACTGGACAGGTTCCCCTATCAGAAATCCCCCCCTGCGTTACTGACATTTTTCTATACAATGCATCAATAGTTTTGCTTGCCTGGAGGACAGATCCATACCGTTTTGTCGATGAGTTGTGGACATCCACAAAAAAAAAAAAAAATCCTGCACAACGCACCAAGGTAAAAATACTTAGGATTTGCAGGGTAAACCTTTTTTTCGAAAAAAAAAATGCCTTAATTGCTCCAAATTAACTTGTCTCCCAGCCCAACCATTTCAGGGATTGTTTTTAAACTGGTGGAATTATAAAGTTCCCTGCCATCTATTCTTCAACTTGCCATATAATCATCTGGAGTATTATTCTTTTGGCACGCAGACCGTAAACGGTATCTTTTTGAAACGTCCCTTTCTTTGGGTTTTCCACAACCATCCCAAAAAAACGCACAAGTTCCTCCCAAGCAGAAAACAGCCAATTTTCAGCCGTTATTAACCATTTTCCCCGTCCCCGGATTTAAACTGCAACTTTGCCTCTTTGTATGTATTTATTACTTGACGTAATAAAGCTTATTTTCAATAATTCCTGCGGTTGAATACCAGAGAGCCATGGGGGAGTGGGGAGTGAGCTGGACAAGTAATTAAAATTATTACAAGGACAAGAAAAGATTAAGGAAATGAAAGCACACACACATTCAGAAGCGTTGATGGACTCCAGGAAAGGGATCCATCTTTTTCCTGATTTAACAACTTTTTCTTCGTGGCTTTGATGCCGATGGAACGCGTCACCTTGGGACAACTGGGTTTAACAGCGTGGCGACCGAAATGCTACAGCAATTTTTGCACGCTACCAAATGACAGCAAAGAAGCTGTACTTTGTTCTTGTAAAAGTTCTGGCAAATATGCAGAGAAGAAATAAATTACGTGACCCCCTCCCTCCCCCAAAAATGCTGTGATCTAGGCCCTGGGAAACGGGGTTGGTTCCTTACCACCTGCAAGGATCTCTCCTGCCCTCAGTGAAATGGAAAGGGCGGGGGGGATGATGCCATCATGCTAATAATTCAAGCACTGATTGGACTGTATTGTTTTCTGCTGAACTGCAGAGTTTTAAAAAAATGCATTGATTAGAGTAGGTCCCATTTTTAAAAAATAATGTCAGCCGAAACTGTCTTTATGTTCCTATTTGTCCTCCAGGGCATGCATTTCTTTCAAGTGCCGCTTCCTTTCCAGGTTTTTTTTGGCTTGTCGTTTCTTCTCTTCCTTTTTCTTCTGCGACTCCTGTTTCTCCTGGAGCACCACGCTGGACTGGCCCTTGTAGAAGATGTCCACTTTCTCCTGAAGGATCTCCCTGGCTTTTGAGCGGTTGGTCTCGAGGGATCGAGTCTGATGGCACTAGGGAAGAAAAACAAGGATCTAGCGTTAAAGAGAATGCAGGCCGCCTCATCCGGAAACCTTTGCTAGGATAGGTGTTCCTCAAGAAAAGCATGGGGCAGGAGGCATTCAGCGGTCAGAAATGGAGAAAAACGGCATTGAAGAGACTCAATAGGCCGGCAAAAGCTCCCAGAGGGATCCATAAATGCCAGTATGAGGATTAGCACATGGGCCATGTTATACCAACGCTTCTAGTAGGATGAACAGGATGAGATGGTTCACCAGCTGAAATTTGCTTTCATCTAGAAGTGTTTCTTAACCTTGGCAACTTAAAGATGGGCAGACTTCAATTCCCAGATTTCCCTTGTTGGCTGGAGAATTCTGGGAGTTGAAGTCCATCTTCTGAGGTTTACCAACCATGGAGTCTGGGCCCTAGAGAAGCAGCCACCGGGGAATTCTGGGAGTTGATGTTCACCCATCTTCTGAGGTCTACCAACCATAGAGTCTGAGCTCTAGAAAAGGCAGACCCTGGGGAATTCTGGGAGTTGATGTTCACCCATCTTCTGAGGTCTACCAACCATAGAGTCTGGGCTCTAGAAAAGGCAGGCCCTGGGGAATTCTGGGAGTTGAAGACCATCCATCTTCTGAGGTCTACCAACCATAGAGTCTGGGCCCTAGAGAAGGCAGCCACTGGGAATTCTGGGAGTTGATGTTCACCCATCTTCTGAGGTCTACCAACCATAGAGTCTGAGCTCTAGAAAAGGCAGGCCCTGGGGAATTCTGGGAGTTGAAGACCATCCATCTTCTGAGGTCTACCAACCATGGTGTCTGGGCCCTAGAGAAGGCAGCCACTGGGGAATTCTGGGAGTTGATGTTCACCCATCTTCAAGCTGCCAAGGCGAAGAAAAAACACTGCATGCACAACTAAGTTTCAATACGACCACACGACTTGCAGATTGAGCTAAAGCTTTTCCTGGTCAAATACAGATCTAAATTTACTCCACTCCCCATCACAGATGAGCTTACAACAGGAAAGGTTCTCTAATCACCTGGGTCAGGCTTTGACAAGCCATAAGCGATTGGGAAACCCCCTATTTCAGACCCTTGAGTAACTTCCAGATCACGCACGGCAAGGTACAGAGCGAAATCTGGATCAAATAAGGGAAACCTGCCAGGGAATTAAGTAGAACCGTCGGTGCCTTCACCTTGACGACAATCCCCGAAGGGAGATGCTTGAGAACCACACAGTTGTTGGTTTTGTTTGTGGCCTGGCCTCCAGGCCCAAAACCCCGGACAAACTGTTCTTCCAAGTCGGCTTCGTTGAGAGGAAGCAGCTCGCTGCAGCTCTTCTTCCCTACTCCAAGGATGTACGGTCCAAGGCACTGGCGCATTAAGAGATGTTTGTCTCCAAGCTTCGATGTCCAAGGGAAAGTTCTCCGGTGGATCAAAGAGGCAGTGAAGCGTAATAAATTCGAGGGAGGCATCTAAAACGAACTGGCGGGGACTTTTCTAAGCTGCAAGAGAGAAACAGGAAGACTCAGCTAGGGGGAAAAAAGTAAAATAAAATCCAGAAGAAACTCGGTTGAGTTAACAAACCACAGCCTACAGCAGGTTTAAGAGTTTGGTAGAAGGAACGAGCCAAATTTGCCTTGGCCTTGCGACACTTCATGCCACACCGAATGTCTGGTTAACTGCAGAACTGGCACTGTAGAAAAAGTGCATTTGCAGCTATTTAAAAAGATTATGTCTGATGTATTTAACCCACGCCTACTTTTGAGAAAATAAACCATGTCCTACATCGTACCTGGTGTGCCTCTTAATGGCGGCCAAAATGCACTTTGGTCTCCCTTGCGCAGCTCCGTTTGGCTGCGATCCAGCAAGTCTGGTACTTTGCCTTCCATCTGTCCCTTTTCTATTTTTGCATATGCTCCGCTCCAGCCTTCTCTGTTAAATAATACACCAGGTGTGCAGCTCAGCAGGAAGGGACAAACTCACACTGCAGGGAAGGGAGGAGGGCGAGCAAGCTCTGCTTCCTTTGTGCGGCTTTTTTTTTTTCTCCTCTTACTATTCTTAGAGCAAATTAATGGCTCTAAGCTGATCAACTGACAGAGGCTGCCAAGACCCAGTGGCTCCAAGGGAGAAAAAAAAAATCTATTTTTTTAAAACTCAGGACCAGAAAAACTTTTGAGTCAGCACACACCAAAATAAGCCACCCTAAGTAATGTGGGCGTAATGTGGGCTCTTGAAACAAAATTTGATCCAAAACGAAGTTTTCGTATCTTCCAGCTTTGTTTGAAAGCCACGACTTAAAACTTGATTGAAACTCTTTTTTTAAAAAAGCCGTTTGGCTATGTAGGTGAAGTACCAGCCATCGAAAATAGGTTGCTCCCTGAGAAATGCTACATGGTCAAAACATTTCCAATTCAGCGTTCGATCCCACGCTGGTACCGAATCGCACATTTTGCCAGCTATCGGTGTCTGCCATTGCAGTGGCATAATTTTTTTGAGAAGATTCGTGGATGTGGAGGTGGTGGTGGAAATGGACCAAAAATTACTGACTTGACAGATAGATAGATAGATAGATAGATAGATAGATAGATAGATAGATAGATAGATAGATAGATAGATAGATAGATAGATAGATAGATAGATAGATAGATAGATAGATAGATAGATAGATAGATAGATAGATAGATAGATAGATAGATAGATTGATAGATAGACAGATGATAGGATAGATAGGATAGATAGGATAGATAGATAGGATAGATGGATAGGATAGATGGATAGGATAGATAGGATAGGATAGATAGGATAGATAGGATAGATAGGATAGATAACAGGTAGAATAGAGAGAGAGAGAGAAAGAATAGAGAGAAAGAATAGAGAGATAGAATAGAGAGATAGAATAGGCAGAGAGAAAGAGAGAGATAGAATAGATAGATAGATCAAGGGTCTTCCAACTTGGCAACTTTTAAGACTTGTGGACTTCCAACTCCCATGCTGGCTGGAGAATTCTGGGAGTGGAAGCCCACAAGCCTTAAAAGTTGCCAAGTTTGTAGACCTCTGTGAGAAAGAGATGAAAAAGCAGCCCAAGTTTTCAAGCCAACTTTTTCACTTATCATCTCCCACTCTCTGCAGTGAAGTCACAATGCGATGCTTGCCACTTCAAGTTGCCAAGGGAATAAATGGGATGAAGGAAGGGGAGGGGGACATGTTGCCTCCCTGCAAAACCAGCTCAGGCCACTGCATTGCAACCAACTGCCAAAGGAAATGCAGCCTGGACACCCTCCATCATGGTAAGAAGCAAATGCCGCTTCTCTTTTTTTTTGACCCGGGTTTCCCCAAAGCGGAGATCCAGACATAGGAATAAGCAAGGGTGTACCCCAGGGTGTCCAACCTTGGCAACTTTAAGACTTGTGGACTTCAACTCCCAGAATTCCTCAGCCAGCTTTGCTGGCTGAGGAATTCTGGGAGTTGAAGTCCACAAGTCTTAAAGTTGCCAAGGTTGGACACCCCTGGTGTACCCCATAAAATACTTTTTTAAAAAAATACTTGTGGACAAATCAGGACTCGATCTTCATTCAAACAGGATAGAAAGGTGACGGGATTGGCCCGAAACAAACTACAGGCAGCCCTCAAGGTTACGACCACAATTTGAGGCCCAAAATTTACGTTGCTGAGTGAGAAAGGTGTGTTAAAGTGACTTTTCGCTCCACGCTATGACCTCAACTTTGCCACATTTTAATCCACTGCCCTTGTTAAGTTAGGAACAACACGGTCGTTAAACGGATCTGGCTTCCCCATCGACTTTGCTTGCTGGACGGTTGTAAAAGGGGATCATGTGGGAAACCCACCCACCCACCCAGTGACGTTGCAACCGTCGTAAGTACAAAGCAGTGGCCGAGGGGGGGGAAATGTGTCTGTATTTTGATCACATGACCGTGGGGATGCTGCAAAGATTGTTATTAGGGGAGAAAAGGGGGTTCAAATCCTTATTCTGTCCCCCCCCCTCCACCCTCGTGAAGCTCTCCGGCTGTTTTGGCTCTCATTGGGTCCGCCTGTCCTACCTCGCAGGGCTGTTGTGCGATTGGGATGGCGAGAAAAGGCCGAAGGTGGGAAATGGACACGAGCAGCTGCTGGATAGGAGGGAAGGCAGCACCGGAGAGGGAGGAGCTTTTTCTCGAGACGGCCACTGCGGTGGCTTCCCAAACTTACCTTCGGGGTAACTCAACTACGACTAGGCCTCAACACCGACGCTGCTGCGCATGCTCCCCATCCTCACACGCGCCCCCTCCAATGGCTGAGGCCCGAAGGAGCCAATCCCAGAGAGGCTCCCCTCTCGCCCCCCGTCCCGTCCCTCACTCGTTGACCAAAGCGAGATCAGCCAATAGCGTCCTATATTTTGCGCCCTCCTTCCGATCCCGCCAGCCAATCTCGTCGCGCGGCGGCTGGGGAAGCAGCCAATCGGCGCAGCCGCCTCGCGAGCCTTTGGCGTCTCGTCTTGAAACCGCTTCTTCGAATCTCAACCGCCAACGGCGGAGGGGAGGAGACAGTTGGGTGGTTCGGCCTTCTTCCCCGGCTCGGCCTTCGCCTGGCGGGAGCGGCGCGGAAGGCCACCGGGGCCGCCGGGGAAGGTAAGCGAGGTGGTGGCGGAGGTGGAATCGCCCTTGCGAGGACCGGACCACTGCCTCTGACGGGAGGGCGGGGCGACCTCATTTCCTTTCCCCCGGCACGCCCCACTATTTCGATTGACAGGTCTGTCATCCAATCCCTAGCTTCTCTGGATGTTTATACTCTGGCCTTGTCCAATAAGAGTGAGGGGGTGGGGCTCTTTAAAAGGTCGGGCTCGAAGCCAGTAAATAAGGGCAGAATGCCAGACCGGCCTATCTTGCAGGGTTCTTGAGAAGGTCTAAAGAGTTGCTGGGAGTCATTCTGGGTGAGAATTTAATATTGTTATTATGGTTCTTATTTTATTTATTTATTTATTTGATTTGCCAATTGTTTACAAGATAATAAGTATAAGTGTATACATAGTTGTGAATACATGAAATGGGTACATATAAGAAAAATAAAAGAATAAGAGAAACAATAGGACTGACAGTTGTTTACGTTGGATTTGGTATTTTTAATCCACCTATCAAATATTTCTCCAGCTTTTGGGATAGATGTGTTATTTGTTATTATTGATTTTGTGCATGTTCTTTTAATTTGAAAGGATACTGTAAAAGACAGCAGAAAAGCAGGAGCTGGATGGACAAATCTAAATATTACAAATAAATAGGATAGATAAATAAATATACCTTTATTTGGTCTTTCACTAGAAACATTGATAAAGAAGAAAAACGAGAAAGCGGTGGATCAACTTGGATAAAAAAATTGTTTTGCACACAGTTGCAATTTAGTGAACTAAGCAACTTCCTCGCTGTTCCATCAAAAGAGAATAAATAACATCTCCTGTTTGGTGTATTTAGGTTACATGTTGCTAATTCTATGTTTGAGAATTAAAAAGCTGATTTAAAAAAGTTGGCTGTAACAGGGGAAACACCTAAATGATAAATATACAAAACCAATCATACCCTACAAAGAATTTTTAAGTGTTGTACCTTTTGATTCTTGGCTCTCGACGAATGTATCTTTTATGTACCCTGAGAGCATTTGCACCAAGACAAATTCCTTGTGTGTCCAATCACACTTGTCTATTCTACCCTACAAAGAGTGGAAGAAAAAATATAATATATAAAGCTGAATATGTTCCTTCCCAGCATCCGTTTATATTTCAGACTAACTTGGCAAGTGTTTATCTCTTAAGTACAATTGTCCCTGACCCTGAGTATGCACACTTCTAAAATTCTTGATTTGAAAAAGGAGAGAAATTTAGAATATATAATCTCTTTTGGAAGGTGAAATTTTTAGAATGCTGCATGAATAAATTAAGATCTACAAATAATTCATGCACACAGAACTGTGGTCAGGAAGAAATAGGTCAGGCAGGAAATATAATTTCTTTCTTTTTCTTCATAAAGGGATGCTTCACAGCTGTGTTTTCTTTGTTCATATTGCAGAGTTTATTTTGGATTTAGCCACCTGGATGAAACAGCAGTAGTAAAAGAGCATTTGGCTGGAATGTTGTGGATATATAAGGCAA
Source organism: Notechis scutatus (assembly GCF_049901735.1). Lineage (NCBI taxonomy): Eukaryota > Metazoa > Chordata > Lepidosauria > Squamata > Elapidae > Notechis > Notechis scutatus. Next base: position 2,154,436 of record NC_142021.1, on the reverse strand, counting down.
GTAGAGTGGTTTTCTGGTACCCAAGAAACTACACTGAGTATATGTGTTAATAAAGAAATAAATGCTTGTAAGTATTGGCTGAACCCTATGATGCAGTGGTTAGATCAGACCAAGCAATGAATCTGTTTTTACACATTTTAAACACATTTTAAAACAACGGTAGCAGTTATATTTTGTTTGCTTTCCTTGCTAAATTATTTTATCAAAGCCAGTTAATATATGTATATTTTTTAAGGATAATCACAATCTTTGCAAGCATGAGATATGGAAAACTTGGGATTGGTGAAACCAGAACAAGGAGCACCATCAGCATACCCTGATGCTAAGAACGCTCACAACTTGGTTGAGTATAACATAAGTGACAACAGGTTAGTGGGAAATTTAACCAGTATCATGCTTCTTAAACTTCCATCATGTTTTCAGAATCCAATTTTTCAAATTGAAAAGCAAATTTCAATTTTTAGCACAATCTGGCCTACTAAGCTTGTCCAAAATCCTGCTTATGACTGACAAGTCATTTATTTTAACCAAGTTAACGAAGTCCACTCAAAGACCTGGGGGAAAAAAAAAACCCTGCAGATTTTCCATGGCTCCATATTGTCTTCAGAGCAAGAATGGGATGTTCAACAAAGCCCAGCCGAGTTTCAGTAAATAAATAATTCACGTTTTTATTGGTTCCACAGAAGCAGTCCTTTATTCCAGCCAGATGTCATCTCCAATTTCTCGGGCAAAGTTGGTCCTTCTGCAGTAACGGAAGAGGTTCGTTTGCTGGCTTCATCTATGCAAGATGCTCAAAGCAACAGAGACCCCAGAATATTGAAGAAGTGTGAGGTATGCAACACAACAGTCTTTCCACCTGTGTTTCTCAGTTATTTTGAACAGCAGCCTAACTTCACCTTCCTAGTTTAATTTATTCATTAAATTTACATGTCATCAATCTCACCATTAAAAGCGATCTTGGGCAACTTACACCATGATATAAAAAATAAATATAAAAACAGTTAACAAATTAATATGTGTTGTTTCCAAGTATTGAGGCTTGAAATCTTAAATGCCTTGCTAGGACTTTAGAATTCTCTAGATTCAGATTTTCAGGGGTTTTTGTTTGTTTGTTTGTTTTATTTTCTTTCTGTCTTCGGACTCTTTTCGCTTCTGTTCAGATCTCAGACCGAATACAGGTATCAGATAACAGGTTCGAGACAAAAAGAGGATAACCCTCAGTTGTATCAGAGACCAGACAATTGCCAAGCTAGATCTGGGCAAATGGAATTTTTAATCCATCAGGGAAGAAAATGTTTTGTTTCCTTTGCTGAATCTTATATTTTCCCATAGACCAGGTGGCTACATTTATTCAGCCTGGTGGAGAGGCAATGCCAAGAGCAGATAGTCGCACAGCAAAAAGTATTTTGTCATCAAATCCACGTAAGTTGTTTCATTTCATTTATTTTATGCCTTTATACCGAAGTTCTGGCACTGGAGAATGTGAGCTGGGAATTGCTAGGAAATTGGGGATAAGTGATAAGGATGGGGAATGGTGTTTTACTGTAACTTTATCAAACGCCTAAAATAGCACCTTAGTTGTACAGTATCCCTTTGTTTACATTTCTCCTTGGAGCCTTAAGAAGTCAAATCCATCTGGTTTGAGTGAGCTTGTGTATGTGCGCACACTTCCTGTCAACCCAGGCTGTCTTTTCACACTTGTGTTGAAATGGGTTTTGTCGATAAAAATATTCCCTCCAATAGCTTTGTTAGTCTCTTCAGACAAACTTGTTAAGTGATTTTTCAGAGAACGTTCGCTTCCTTTTTTTAGCAAGAAGTGTTTTTAGAGTTTCTAAATTTGTAGTACAGGGATTCTCAACCACGGCAACTTTCAGCTATGTGGACTTCAACTCCCAGAATTCCCCAGCCAGTAAAGTTTGCAGGGTTGAGAATTATTGTTATAAAGTGTGCTGTTTCCCCCACTTTCTGATTCGCCATTTTTATCCTTGGCTCTTCAGAATTAAATTTCATCTTGATTATTATCAGAATTTTCAAGCATTGAGGGTGGCCAGACTTAGAAAAGTTAGGTAGGTTTTCCTGGACAATGACTTTTGCTAAATGGCTTTAGGAGAAGTACATAAATAGTAACACACCTTCACCTTCATGCTCTAATAATGATGGGACTGGCTGCTATTTTAATCAGGACTTGGAAAGGTTTTTGGTCCCCTGTTGCCAAATACCATGGAAAAATGAAGACTTATTTTGAATTTTCACGTGTAGATACAAAGCTGTTTTGTATCGAAGTTTGTGTTTGAATTTTCTCTGCTGGCAATAATATATCAGTTTTCCTCCTTGACACCAATAGTTCCCCTTTTCTCAGAAATTCCAGTTCTCACCTCCTGTTAAATTCAGTCCTACAGCTGAAAATATATATTTTGATACATTTGGTCTACGTGTATTTGGTGCGTTTTAATATTTACACCATTTTTGGTAACTGTTTCTCCCTTACCTTTCCTGATGGCCCTCTCCACTAATAGTAACCAACTGTTCCTGAAATTGAAACAAATATACAGAGGTATTGTTGTTTTACCGTTCTCTTTTTCCCTTCGTACATTGGTCTTTTTGCTTTATTTTTTTTATTTCCGGGCGACTTTTTGCCACTCATACTTGCAGAATACTCACCTGTTCATCCATGTCTGAGGTTGCGTGTTGCATTGGAGAAATGAGACTACTTACCAAATAATATTTCCTGCCGTTTGATGTTCGGAAAATTGTCTGGAAGGAATGCCAGTGCACAAACATTGCCTGTTCCAAACTTGAGCATTGACTAACGTGTTTTTGGCTTAATTCTCAAACTCTGTCCGTGTTCGATTCATTGTGGTGCTTTTATGTCTTGAGTTTGTCATGAAATAACAGTGTTAGTTGTGGTTTAATAGGGGAAAGTTTCTAACTTGTGATTCTTCGTTGAGAGGAGCAAGCCAGTCCAACACTCAATTTTTCTTCTTTCATTTAGATTCATAATTCTTTTCCTTTTATATTTCCAAATTGGTGGGAGGTCTGATTTCTGATTCTGTCTCAGCCAAGCCCAATGAATGAATTGAATTCTTTATTGTCATTGTACATATATACACAGTAATACATACAACGAAATTCACATAACACCCAGAGACTAGACTCAACATGCACACACACATATGACAATTCCCAAACACCTCCCCACCCGCCAAAATTCCCCGCCTCCTAAAAACACACAAGCATCCACACAACAGACCAAGTAATACTGTCCAACAGCTCACTGACGGTGGTCCTTAAGTTACTTGTTAAGTGCAATTATAGCTCTGGGATAAAAAAAACTGTTCAGAAAACGTGCGGTCTGAGTATTAATTGTTGTGTATCTTCTGCGAGAAGGCAGCAATTCACAAAAATTGTGAGCAGGATGGGAAGAGCCACTGAGAATGTTGTGCGACTTCCTCAAACAGTGAGATGCGAAGATGTCATCCAGGGCTGGTAGCTGGAGCCCAAGGATTTTCTGGGCAGTTTGAATGATTCTCTGTAGAGGCCTTTTTTGTCTGCTCCAGAGCTGCTCCCATACCATGCAAGAATGCCGTATGTCGGGACACTCTCAATGCATCCATGCATGTGTTGCAAAAAGAGAGATTAAAAACAAATTTCTAAGTATTCCATTTGTCTACCATAACATATTTTGGCATGTTGTGTGTGTGTGTGTGTGTATATATATATGTGTGTGTGTGTGTGTGTGTGTGAAAATGTCCTATGGACGTGACTAAAACGTGGCTCTCCTCGTGCAGTCAATGAAATGATGCTGATTTTTAATTAAAGGTTTGCTTCCCCCCCACCCTCTCTCTCTTTCTTTCCAGCATATACAAAATGAAATCAGGCGCTTGGGGAAACTGCAGACCCAGAACCCGTGCTCGTGTGCCAAACAGGCCTCTTCCGTCAGGCTTTCAGACGGCTGCCCATTGCTAGGAAGTCCGATGGGGTTGAAGGCTGACGCTTTTGAAGAAAATGAGCTCTTTACCAGTCAGTTCCATCCCGGCCATGCTGACCACCGGGCAGAAGCTTCGACCATGCACCAGGAAGGCCTTACAAACAGTGTTTCAATAAGCAGCGGGTATGGTACGTTGTCTACTGTGGATCTGAGCCCCAGCAAATGCGATGACCTTCCGTCATGCATGGAAAACTCAGAGACCATGACCAAACGGCCGAATCAAGCAGCACCAGCACCGGAGGATGTAGTTGTGGCCAGCATTCAGGACGAAAGAGAATGTTCACAAACCACAATAGGGCATCTTCCACCTCTGAAGGAGAACGATGGCCATGTTCCCACATGGTTTGAGCATCAGATTCACGAAGGTCAACCCGAGGAACCAAATGGGTAAGCGAGCGATACTATTCAATTGGTTAGCTTCCTCTTTAAAGTTAGAGGATGAGTTACCAGCTTTAAAACTTGGCTCTTTATACTAATGTAGTGTTTAGCACTACACAGCCTTAGCCACCGATGGGTGGGCTTCAACTCCCAGAATTCCCCAGCCAGTAACCTTCAAGAGGGGAGGGACTTCAACTCCCAGAATCCCTCAGCCTGCATGCTTTAAAATGGTTGACTTCAGTGCCCAGATTTCCTCAGCTAACATGCTTTAAGAGGGGAGGGACTTCAACTCCCAGAATTCCTCAGCCTGCGTGCTTTAAAATGGCTGGACTTCAATGCCCAGATTTCCCCAGCTAGCATACTTTAAGATGGGTGGACTTCAACTCCCAGAGTTCTGCAGACTGCCATGCTGGCTGGGGAATCCTGGGAGTTGAAGTCCACCCATCCTAAAGTTGCCAAGCTTGAAACAGTGCTCTAAGAAATCCATTGCAGTTTGCAAAAGGTGGCAGGAGCTCGTGTTTATACTGTCGCCATCCAGAAAAAAATATAAATTGCAGCGCTCAAGTAATTATTTTTAATTCACCATGTTTCGGTGTTCTTTTTCGACAGCAAGCCTTTAACCTCATGGGCTCAAAAGATGAAACAAAACCACCTGAAAAAAATAAATGTGGAAGAAAAGATGGAGCTGGGAAAAGAGCAAACCACTGACAGTGTAAGAGAGTTGCTGAAATCCAAATGAAACGGGACGGCAGCAGTGAATGAACACTCACAACAACTTTAAGTCGTGTGGATTTTGACTCCCAGAATTTCCCAGCCAGCATGTTGGTGCTCTAGGATTGCAATGCCCAGTTAGTCATTAAAGATCTAAAGAGGTTAATCTAGCTATGGTCCAAGATTATGCCCTAAGCCACAGGCCTCCAAGCTTTGAGACTTGTGGACTTCAACTCCCAGAATTCCCCACCAGCATGGCTGGCTGAGGATTTCTGGTGTGTCGAAGTGCTCAAACCTTAAAGCCGCCAAAGTTGGAGACCCCTGTTCTAAGCAGTATTTTCAACCCTCCCTTTCCTTTTTAATTAGGAATTTCTCCTTTGTTTGATGTTTTTACATGGCGTGGGGGTTTGCCTTGAGGCCTGTAATAATCCCTCTTAAGATTTGCAGGCTTAAAAACCAATTTCTCCATTCATTTGGGTCAATCCTGGCCAAATTGTCAACTCTTAGCTTAATTGGGAATGACAGATGACCTCAGCCTACAGCCTTAATATGCAATTATCTGGAAGTGGGGATTTTTTATTTATGTATTAGATAGATTTGTCCATCTAGTTTAGAAGCGATAGTGGGTGGTTATAAGCACTATTGAATTTGATGGGATTATTCCTGTGACGGAATATTATTTTCTCAGATTGCTGGGGCAAATTACTCTCCTGTGCAGTCAGTGAGGGAGGTCCCGTTATTAGTTTTTTGACCCAATAAATCCCTGTTTTTCTCTTCCCCCTCCTGTGGAATTACAGACCAATACCATCACCGCTGCCACGCCATCAACCACTCCGTTTTACCTCAATCAGCAAAATGGAAGCCAAAATTCTTTAGTATCTCTTTCTTCAGGTACGGTGGCTTCTAAATTTGTTCCTCTATACCTCTTGTAAGTGTGGTGGCTTCGTAACAAAAAGGGATTATTTTACATGCCAAGCCCCTGCGGGGTGTTATAGTGTTTCAGCCTCACGCCCTCCATAAAGCACCAAACTTTACCTCAATCTATGTTTCTCTTTTTAAAATGATGCCCTGGCTCTTTGCTACTCTTACATCAGTTTCAGGATGCCTGTTTTATCCCGCAGGGATGACCTATTGGAAATTAGACGAGAAAGAAATGTATCAAGCGTTGCCTAAGAATTTAGGAAATGAATTTTCTACCTTCTCTACAAAGGACTGCTCAGAACAGGTATTGCTAACTTCTGGTTTTTGTTTTGTTTTGCTGAATTTTCAGGCTCCTCCCCTCCCATTGGTGGTGCTGCTTGCTCATTATTTAACACGCGAAGGGTGACAACATGTGTGTTTAATGTGTGACAGCAAGTCTGCTCTCCCTTTATGGCATTAAGCCGCTATGTGTTCCAAGCTCTAATTTTTCCATACAGCAATGTTTCTCTACCTTGGCAACTTTAAGATGGGTGGATTTCAACATCTATGCTGGTTGGGGAATTCTGGGAGTTGAAGTTCACCCATCTTAAAAGTTGTCGAGGTAGAGAAACATTGTCTTATATCGACTGGTGTCCTGTTCCTAGAATTATTTTACTTGCCCCTCTTCCCAAAATATTCTTCTTCCCATCTAAAAAATAGAGTTCATCATTATATTAAATAAACGCTTAAACTCTCAATCGGAATTCTTCCCTCTTAGCTGTCTTCCAGTGACGAGCTGAAGCTGACATCCTTAAAGGATATTTATCATAAGAAGCAGAAGGAAGACAAGCAACTTGAGGAGTGGAATTTCTCCCCTGTACACTCAACTCATCCCCCAGAGGTAATAACTAACATTTGACTTCCACTCGCTGCCTTCAAAACGTCCCTCCTTTCTTATACTTAACAATTGGTCAGGCTTTTCCAGGCTCCCAAGCAGTTTGAATCTCTCAGATTCCTAATTGTAAGTAGTCTTTTAGCTATTTGTCCCAAAGGTGCTTTTTCAAGAGGCAAGTGGAGTTTGTTTTTCCCTGAAGACTTTTAGCTTCTCATCCAAGAAGCATCTTCAGTTCTGACTAAATGGTGGGGATGGAAGGATTTATTATTATATTTATATTATATTTATATTATATTATATTTGTATTATATTATATTATATTATATTATATTATATTATATTATATTATATTATATTATATTATATTATATTATATTATATTATATTATTATATTTATTATATTGTATTATATTGTATTATATTGTATTATATTATATTATATTATATTATATTATATTATATTATATTATATTATATTATATTATATTATATTATTATTATTACATTACATATATTATATCATTATATCACCATATCATATATCATATTATATATATAGCATTACCATCTGGCAGATGGTACAGGCCAATAAAACAAGGACAATAGGCTGAAAAACAGCTTCTATCCCAGATCAAATAACTATATTGCATTCTACTGTATAGTTCAGGGGTCTTCAAACTTGACAGCTTTAAGACTTGGGGAATTCAACTCCCAGAATTCTTCCTCCTCCAGTCATGTCAGGTCAGGAATTCTGGGAGTTGAAGCCTACAAGTCTTAAACTTGCCCAGTTTGAAGACCCTTGGTGTAGTGCAATATTAATGGAATATCAGGGCTTTCCAGTTCAATTGTATAGAATGCAAAGGATGTGTGTTTGTGTTTTATTTTTTATGTATAATGTACACTGAAGATGGCATTTTATTTTGTTGTACGAGGTGCAATGACAATAAAGTAAACTTAACTTAAATAATCAGTGGAACAACTTTTCTCCAGAAGTTGCAAATGCTCCAACACTGGAAGTTTTTAAGAAGGGGTTGGACTAGAAGACCTCCAGGGTCCCTTCCAACTCTGTTCTTCTGTTCCATTCTAACTAATCTGCCCCTTGTCTTATTTTTAACTCCAATCACTCTGATGTTTCTTTCGCAGATCCTTACCCTCGACCCAACGCTCCACATGAAACCGAGCGAGCTAAATGCAGGGCGGCCGTTGCCCAGGTTCTACGCCAGCCCAGAGGGGCCCCCGTTTTCTCCCGATTCCATGGCAGGCCCTGCTTTTTCCCTCCCTTCGGAGGCCGATACGTTTTCTCACACGACGAGCACGGTTGTGTCCCCTCGCTCCACCGCGTCTCCCCGCTACACCTCTCGCCCAGCAGCCTTGCACGGAGATCCCTGGGGCGGTTGTGAGTTTCAGAACGCCACCAGCGTCCCCAGCTCTCCTCATCGGAACCGTGAGATTTTAGACATGGAGGACGACAACGACAACTTAACCCTCACGCCGTCTTCCGAGAACCAATACCCGATTCCGTTGGCGGATAATCGTTTGGCACAGCATGAACTCTCTGTCGCTTGCGTAGAAGATCCCCAGGTGCTCTCCAGGTGAGGTCATCCATTCAGGCGGTCGCCTTTTTTTTTTAAAACAAAGCATTGCAGTCTTTAGGTGTACAGGTAGTTCTCGTGTCAGCGTTCCAGAAAAAAACTACTCCAACCGATAACTCCGAACCAGACATCTCAAAGTTCCCTTTTATTAGAGTAGTAAACTGGCACATCTGGGAAATCCCGAATCTGAAAGTCCCGGGTTTCCCTCCAATAAGTAAACTATTACAAATCCACTCCCTGCACTCCTCATTCCGTCACAGGCCCCAATAACCATCGGTCCCAACTTGAGAACATCCCCTCTACTACTCCTCAGCCAGGTGCAAAAATAACATGACCTTGACTTAGAAGAAGTCACTAGCAATATAGACTTATATACTGCTTTATAGTGCTTTCCAGCCCTCTCTAAGCGGTTTGCAGAGTCAGCCTCTTGCCCCCCCCCAACAATTTGGGTCCTCTTTTACCCAGTCAACCTTGAACCTGGGGAGTTGTTGGCAGTCGGCAGAATTAGCCTGCAATACTGCATTCTGACCACTGCAACACCATGGCCCCCCTCCTTCCTTCCTTCCTTCATGCAATAGCAAGACTTATAGACCACTTCATAGTGCTTTACAGCCCTCTCTAGCGGTTTGCAGAGTCAGCCTCTTGCCCCCAACAATCTGGGTCCTCATTTTACCCACCTCGGAAGAATGGAATGCTCAGTCAACGTTGAGCCTGGTGGGATTTGCTGCCAAATTGTAGGCAGCTGGTTGCAGCAGAAGTAGCTTGCAATACTGCACTCTAACCACTGTGCAACAGAGGCACATAATAGAATGCTATTGTGTCTAACCACATACGCTCCAAGAAATTCCCCACTTGGGGTTAAGTGGATTGATGACAACGCATTAACCCTTTGTTGTGTTTTGTTTATTGTATTTTTCAGGACATGATTTTTTGTTTTCAAGGGGGGATGCCTGTCAGCTGTGGAAAGCAAAGTTGTTGATATTTTGAATGTTTTGTTCTTTTTTTTAAAAAAAATCAGGATTAGGCAGAATTTGAGGGAAAAACATACCCGGCATATAACTGATCTCCGAGCATATTACGAGTCCGAAATTCTCAGTTTAAAGCAGCAACTAGAAGCAAGCCATACCGCTCCTTCCGAGGAAGTGAAGAAAATCAATCAAAATCTCACGGACAGGTATTTAGGCTAAGCAGCATGCCTAAAAATGCGAATAATACATTCACTTTTTTTTTTTACACTTAATGGCTCTCTGTTTTAACTTTTAGGTGCAACCAGCTAGAAACTTCTCTGCACGAAGCCAATGGCCGTGTGCGATCTCTTGAAAATAAAAACAAGGCCTTAGAGATGGAAGTAGTAAGTGTACCTCATGGCTTGGATGGTGTAGTCCAGCTATAACCCAAAAACAATTCTTTGAAAGGTGCTAAGCATCTCTCCAACTTTCTCTTTTGTGGTCATGAACGGGCAGGGAAGAGCGGGAAGGAAGACAGGGCCCGAAATATGGCCATGTCTTGGTCAACTGAGCACTGAGGACTCTCAGATTCAGGGAGAAGAATTTTCTTTGAATGAAGGGGTTTGGCACCTGGGAACAGAAGCCTGGGAGGTACACCTTGGGAGATTTGGGTTGTGTTGCCAGAGATCACAGGCTGGCAGAATATGAAATTTTCTCAGTGAGAATCCTGTAAATGAGCTGGGTCATACTCAAGTAGGTGAAATTCTTCTTCATTTTAAAGAATCCCTCAACCGTAGCAGCTTGAAAATATGTGGACTTCAACTCCCAGAATTCCCCAGCCAGCATGCTTAAAACAGGCGGACTTCAATTCCCAGGGGGTTGAAGTCCACCCTTCTTAAAAACTGCTAAGTTTGAAGGATTTTATTGTTGCTAAATTAAAGGAACTTAACACAACAAAGAATTTGTTCTCCCAAAGTTGCTTTTTTAAGAAGCAGCTGGACACCAGAAAGTCCAGGTGCCTCTTGCTAAAAAAAGCACCTTTGGGACAACCATGACATGGATGACTGAGAATCTTCTTAGACAAGAATTTATCCTATTTGACTGTGACCTCCAATGAAAAATACATCATCCCAAAATCTGCATTTTGTTCTATCAAATGTTACGGCCGCTCCTGCTGGCATTTTTGGTGCTGTCGTCTTGACTAGACACACTCTACTCTCATGTGACTCTTGGTTTGTTCCCCTCCCCAGACAGATTGGCGGGAGCGCTTCGGTGCCCTCAGCGCCACCACCAAATCCTTGCAGGAGCGCATCGAAGAGACGCGCACGAATGGCAAGGAGAAAGACAACACCATCAGTCGCCTGAAGAGAAGACTCCGAGACCTGGAAGAGGCCTTCGAGAAAGCCTACAAGCTCTCCGACAACAAGGATGCCCGCTTGAAGGAAGAAAACAAGATGTTTCAAAATGTGAGTCGGGGAGCGTTGGCCTTGCCCAGTTTGCAGTGCCTGTGGCCAGATTATCAAGAACATCCTGCCATTTGGGAGAGCTGCCAGCATAAGATTCTCCTGGGAGAAATGCTTAGATTGAATAAGAAAGATAAGAGATCGAGGAGGAGTGTGGGAGGCAAGTAAAAAAAATAAAAGGATAAAAATTGAGGCACTAAAGAGGACAAGAGATGATGGATAGGAAGAATTGCCTTTTAAACCTTCAGGTAGCTTGTTGTAAGCTGATAGAAGCAGAAATAAAAGTAGATAGGAATGTATTAGAACGTACATTTCTGTAGAATAAATAAAAATAATAGAAAGAGGTTTATAGATGCTAGGCATTTTTTCTTTGTCGTTTAAATAATATTATGAGGATTACTTAAGTTTGATAAATGTGATAAAGAGTACCAATATTGTTATTGTAATTTGGATTAATAGGAATGATACCCAGAATCAATGCTTTTTATATACAATATGGATGTGTGTGTGTGTGTGTGTGTGTGTGTGTGTGTGTATATATGTATGTATGTATGTATGTATGTATGTATGTATATAAAGAACATCCTCAAATTTGTTGTGGACCCAAGTCTTTATTGATGTGGTTTTTCGAAAGCCACGGTAACAATGTGGGTCATTTGGCTATCTATGAACAAGACACTTGTGTCTTTCCACGAAGGTTTTACTTTTCAAAAGAGATTTAAAACAGGACATTTTTTACCTTAAGAATATGGTGGTTATCCTGTTGAACTGCAAATAGCTGAATAGAGATTTTTCACCCGTGGAGAAAACCAGTCTTTGCACTTCCTGCTAGCTCAAATTCATTTCTGTTCCTTCTTATTAAATAGCTGCTTCTTGTCTCACACTCTAATGGACTGATAATGTGTGTAAGACTGATCCCCACCCCCCTTAAATGCCAGTTAGAAATAAGTCACAACAATACAAGGTGGAATTTGCTTCAATCCTGGTTTGATCGCTGTACTGGATGCTGCGATTTGAGCCAGCTAGATTTTTATTCTAGAGTTTTGGAAATCTTACAAAATAATAAGAATGTTGCTTTTTTGATAGCTTTTGGGAGAATATGAATCCCTTGGGAAGGAGCACGAACGAGTTAAGGTAAGCAGTATTTTTTTTTTTGCAGAACTGAGTCCATATTTAGGTGAAGAGGAACAAACACCAAATAGGATTTAGCAATTCCTTGATCATGAGTCAAAATAGGTGTATTCGTTGCCCCCAGAAATAAGTTTTTCGTCCGCCAAATGTTTGTCCTTGGGGGGGATGAAAAATCCAGCCCTGTCAACTGGATTTGTCAACGGTGCAATCTTCCATACATTTATTTAGACTACCCAGATTGTCCTGTATTTGAAACAGTGGACAGCAGCCAGCTAAATGGACCTCAAAAACAAGGGAACTTGGGAACAGAAAACTGTTCAAGCAGACAGTGACACATCCACCTCAAAAAAAGACACAAGGTTAACCAGCCATGGTGGAGAACGGAGGTTCTGAATATGTGATTAATTATTTTGCCAAGGACAAACAAAGAGAAGCCTTAGCAATCCTTTTTTCCCCAGAGGAGCTGAAGACAAGTTGAATTAATGTTCAATTCATGAAAGAGAGACACTCAAATCATTCAATATTAGTGAAATCAGTGGTTGGGTTACCCTTAATGTGGGTTTTTTTTTTTCCCCTTCTCCCACAGGATTCTTTAAATATTACTGAGAACAAATTACTCGATGCACACACTCAGATTTCTGATTTGAAGAGGTAATATTGGAGCCTTTAATTCTAGAAAAGCAAGAAAACTACCAAAGCCTCTCTTGACTTTTATATTTTTAATTGCATTTTTATTAGCACATTGATTTCATGAATAAGTGAACCATATGTCTTCATTGAGGGTACTACTGACCAGCAAAGTCCCTGAATCAAATCTAGCAAAGAGCTAGTTTATCAAACTCTGGGCATAGACCTTTAAATAAAAGTTTAATTAAAAAAATATTTCAAGTTGAAAAGGAAATGCAACTTTGTCCCTTTGTTTCATTCCAGCGGATACCGTTTTCCAGAATTGTTGAGCTTTAGATCTTTGAACCAAATGCAGAAGAATGATTTAACACAATTGTGTCATTGCCAGTTTTTAGAACTGCCTATTCTAGCAACTAGAACTGAAATCATAAGACAGTATCAACACGGGTAAAATTTATTCTTTGTTTCCGCTTTCCTTCAGAACCGTCTCAAAACTGGAAACGCAGGTCAAGCAATTAGAACATGAGAACTCGCTCAAATTCCGTTCTCTTGCCGAGGGACACTTCGCAGCATCTTATGCCAGGTGAGGAAGTAAGGATTACATCAGGGTGAGCAAGCCACACACTGATACGTCTATTATAATTTTTTTTTTCATAATTTTTTTTTATTTTTTAAGACAGACATATACAGATAAAAACATAAATCCATCTTCCAATTATATACATACAGTGTGTCAGTTGGTTACAAATCTCTTGTGCTATTCTTTCATCATCCTTACAAGTTATATAGATTCTCAAATTGTCAAACTAATATATGCTTACATATTTATCAGTTGTTAACCATTCATTTGACTAAACTATTATTCCATCATTTTATACGAGATATTCTAAATTTTATTCTACATTTATATTCTACATTTATCCGATGGTTATATATTTTATATTATATTCTATATCAATCTATTAATCTTCTATTATGAAACTTATTGGCAACTTCATTGCCATGACTTTTTATCTAGCCATGGGTAAAATAAATCCCATATCATATAAAATTGTTTATCTTCTTGTTCTCTCATTTCAAATGACAATTTGCTCATTTCAGTACAGTCCATAATTTTCTTAATAACTTCCTCCTGCATAGGTATTTTATCATTTTTCCAATTCTTAGCAAATATCTATTGTAATTTTAAGATGGATGAAAAGGGATCTCCTAGTCAGACAATACGACGTGCAGAATAACCACCGCTGTTATTCAGAAGCGTATGAAGGAATTAATTAAAAAAAATGGCAAATAAGACAGAATTTGCCTTAATGCTGCAAATATTAATCTCGGTGATGTGAAGGCCAGCTTTGCAAAGCTGTAAGTCAGGGGTCCCCCAAACTTGGCAACTTAAGACTTGTGGACTTCAACTCCCAGAATTCCTCCCCCAGTCATGTCAGCTCAGGAATTCTGGGAGTTGAAGCCCACAAGTCTTAAACTTGCCCAGTTTGAAGACCCTTGCTGTAAGTGTTCAGGACAATCATCCTCTCATTTGAGTGTCACAGGTTTAGAAACAGAGATAGTCCTCAACTTATGACAATTCATTTAGAGACCATTCAAAGTTACGTTCAGAGAAAAAAGCTACTTGTTTTTCACAGTTACGACCTTTGCAGAATCCCCATGGTCATAATTCAGATGCCTGACAACTGACTCCTACATCCTCTGTTCAAATTCTTCACGATTCCCTGCCTCTCTTTGTCCCTGAAGCAAATTAGAAAGCTTTGACGTGAGCAGAAGAAAGTGGCTGATCCCGGGATCCGAATTTTCACTCTTCACTGGTCAGCCGTTGGCAGCCCCAGACAATTCCAACGATAATCGACTGGAAAAAAGATTCACCTCCCCTAAGTAAGGAATATGTTTTTCCCCTCCAGATGTGTGCTTGCTTGTTTATTCATATCGGAAGCATCACGATTACATGAAGGCAATGCTGCATGACCTAAAATGTAAAATCTAAACTACAAGATTAAAATATTTAAAGAAGGAACAGATCTTGCCCAGGAACTAGCAACATTAATTTTGTTCTGTCGTGTTGCCATGAGATCCTCAAGGGTGTACTGAATTGAGACACAAAGGGCACATGTGTCGTCTGCACGTCACCATAATCACAAAAAATAAAAGCCAGCGGATAGCCCAGAGGTCTCAAAACTTGGCAACTTTAAGACTGGTGGACTTCAACTCCCAGAATTTCCCCAGCCAGCATAGCTGACTCTCTTGCAATCCCTTCCTCTGCAATCTCTCTCTACTTTAGGAGATTAAGAGAGAGAAAAAGCAGGCATGGCTGCCTGGGGAATTCTGGGAGTTGAAGTCCACCAATTTTGGGGACCCCTGGGATAGCACATTTATTCAGAGTGTCTCTGGATCTCATATTTGTATTCAGTCTGTTCAACAATTTCTAGACTTGCGGGCTTTCATCAGATCCAGGTGCCAGCTCCTCCATTGGTTCTCAGAGGAAAATGATTGACATAAAAACTGTTCCTCTTGCAGGATCAATAGCTTAAAGATCTACGGTATCATGAAGTTAATTTTTTGTGCCTTGTTATACCCTGGCTGGGCTGGGATGAGATAATTCTGAAATGCTTTTCCGGTGGCTTTTACTCCCCATCTACAGCGAATATGTTCCATATTAAGTTTATTTGAATTGCAAAAAAGAAAACTTCCCCTAGGTTACGGTGAGGGCTAAATTCCAATAATTTAATCTGGGTTGAATCTGGGAAGAGAAACACTTGCTTATGACAAGCTTTTCAGCACTGGGATGAACAGGCCTGGCTTTCCTGGCTCTTTCTAGGCATCACTCTCCCCCAGAGACCTCTCCAAGTGGCCTCCTCACCAACGAAGCCATTCAAAAAGAGATCAAAACTCAAGAAATCCCCATCCTCAAGGCCTTTAAAGAATTCGAAGAAAGGAAGGCTTTGAAGAACCGAGGCATGCAGGCAGAGAAAGAGGAAAGTGCAGCAGCAGAAACCAGCAGTAAGTGACTTTTAATTCGTTTTTATTCCCTTCTAAGGGATGCGGTGGCTCAGTGGCTAAGACACTGAGCTGGTCGATCAGAAGGGTCGGCAGTTTGGCGGTTCGAATCCCAGCATTGCGTAATGGAGTGAGTTCCCGTTCCTTGTCCCAGCTTCTGCCAACCTAGCAGTTTGAAAGCACGTTAAAAAAATGCAAGTTGAAAAACAGGGACCACTTTTGGTGGGAAGGAAACGGTGTTCCATGCGCCTTTGGCGTCACGTAGTCCTGCTGGCCACATGACCACGGAGACGTCTTCGGACAGCGTTGGCTCTTTGGCTTTGAAACAAGAGATGAGCAGCGCCCCCTAGAGCCAGAAATGAGTAGCACGCAGGTGCGAGGGGAACCTTTCCCTATTCCCTTCTATTTCTTTCTGGGAACGAGAATTGTTCCTAACGAATAAAAAAATATTCCTTACCTGGGAGAATTGCACTGGCTGTGATTTAGATCAGGGGTCTCCAACCTTGGCCACTTTAAGACTTGTGGACTTCAAGTCCCAGAATTCCCCAGCCAGCTGAGCTTTGAATCCTGGGAGTTGAAGTCCACAAGTCTTAAAGTTGCCAAGGTTGGAGACCCCTGATTTAGGTGAACAGATAACTGTGTGGAGAGCCCAAGTCCTTTTTAATGAGATATACAGACATCCTAGACACACGGAAACCAATATTCAGCATATCCACAATTTCATTTCGCTTCTCCTAATATTTTGGGGGTTGTTATCTTCAGCATGTGACTCTACATGCGTCCCATACTCCTAGATAATGACAATTCAATTTAATGCGGTACGAAAAAGGCTCCCAATACCCTCCTGGTTGAAGTCTTCTCTGCCTTTGCTAATTTCAGAAACAGCCGTTCGGTGTCCAGTTGTTGGGTTTGCCGAGATGTCCTTGGGTACGAGCCGTTCGCCCGAGAAGAGCAAAGAGCAACCAAGGCACAAAAAATTCAACTCGTCCAGTACCCAGAGATCTTCATCGCTCCCACCTTCAAACAGGAAGACAAACACACCAAGTAAAGATTTTGGATTGTCTTAATTTGGTGGTTTTTTTAACCTTGGCCGCTTTAAAGACTTGCGGACTTCAACTTCCCAGAATTCCCCAGCCAGAATGCCCATTAAGTTATCATGCAAAATTGGCAAGATGGTACCATCATATCTCCACTTGTGGCGGGTTTTTTTTTTTTTTTTTTGCGTACCTGTGCATCTTGCTCTTTTTAACCCCAACCTGAAGACGTCCCATCTTGATACTAATAGACTGCGACTGCTGTTGCCCCATTTGCTCTCCCAGTGATGGGAAGTGGGGTTCAGTAGCACCCAAAAAGCCCACCCTATGTAGATCTCACTTAGGCAGAAAATCCTGTGAAGACCTTGAGTACCATGCCTTTGTTGCAAAGGGTGCGTGTGAACACAAGATAAGCTTTTAGAGGCTTCTACAGGAGAAGAGCAGGCAGAGCAAGGGTGGTGGTGGAGTTAAGCGAGTCATTAGCCTAGAATCATGACGTTGCCACAAATGGTCCCAAGTCCATTCATCCCTCCTGAATTCTGTTGAACTTCTAGTTGACCAGATTCTTGTCTATAAGCTGAGCGCTAAATCGGAACGCCCCTTAATTGATGGTCCTGATTCTTCGTGCCTGACACCTCCTCTTAAGATTTAAGGACGACTCCTTTCCTGCTTTCTCTTTGCAGCCAAGCGAGAGACCATGTTGACTCCGATGGCTGTGACCTACAGCCCCAAGCGCTCCCCCAAAGAAAACCTGTCCCCAGGGTTCAGCCACTATCTCAGCAGAAACGAAGACACGATGACCAGGTATTGACGCCCCGGGGGAAGGGAGAGAGAGAGGAAACCCAAACCTCCTTGCAAGCAGCTTTCTTCTTTTCTGCGCTAGATTTGACATCCACTTGGATGAGGTCGCAGCTGCCCCTGCAGTGCAGTACGGCAGCCCACGGAAGCGGCTCCAGTTTTGCTCTGGAGGTGACCCACAAGGTAAATTTCACACAGGTGGGATCCTTTGCCGTTCAAATGTCTTGATAGCTGCTGTTCTGTTCTGTGACATCACAGAATGTTGTGGTTCGCCGGCAGCCGGTGCAGACAGCAGTGGAGTTGGACAGTGAGGAAGAAAGGGGATCAGTCAGGGAGTCTGGGATGGACTCGGATGAGGGTCCTGCATCCGACGCAGAGATGGGGCCAGGGCCATCGGGGAGCGGGGTGCTGACTCCGGAACCCCCCGAGTCTGGCAGCAGCAAGGCAAAGGACCCAGGGGAGCCTGTTCCCAGTGTGCATGTGCACAGAGCTGCTAGAAGGCAAGAGCAGCTGAAGCAGAAGGGGCGACTCGGGAGTAAGGCTGCGAGGTGATTGCCCCTCCCATAAGGGATAAAAGTCAGACCTCAATGACGAACTCTTTGCAGGAAGCAAAGTAGTTCGATAAGATTCCGAGTCCTTGAAGCTCTGGTTGTTTTTTTCTGGTACTTTGGTGGGTTTCTGTTATAATTGGAGACTTCTGTTTTTGGCAGGATTCCACAGCACTGAAAGGCGTGTGCTTATCTTGGGGAATTGTTTATAATTAGTTCTGGCTGGGAATGAAAGTCATTCCCAGCGTTGCCATAAAATAGGTTTTGCTTTGAAAACAAGTTTGCGTTTTAAGTACGTTTGGCGAAGCCTGGGTCAGAACAGTTCTCCTGTGAAGGGCAACCAAAGGAGACCCAGCCGATCAGCTGGGACTCAACGGGAGGCAGAGAATAGATGGGGTTGGCGGGGCCAGTCAGAGGCGGCATTTTCTGGTTCTCCGGACTACTCCAAATTTCCACAACCGGTTCTCTAGAACCGGTCAGAACCGGCTGGGAAACCCTATAACGTTTCAGACAAACGGTTGCCAGTCTCTTCACAATTTCCAGGGTTGGAGCCCCCACAACTTCTGGGTGGCAGGTCTCTTTTCTGAATGTGAGAATCGGTGGTCGGTTTAAAATCACGCCTCTCTTTTCTCGTTTTCTTTGGGGGGGTTGGGGACAGGACGGCAGCCCAGTCGCCTCGGAAGCCGCAGAGGTCCGAAGTCCTCCTCCTACCCACAGCCTCTGCATTCCAGACCAAGCAGAGATTCCTCGAGGGAAGGTTACGAAGAGGGCCGCTCTACCAACACCAGCGAGACGAGCTCCTCTTCGGCAGCGGCAGCGCCACCCTACGAGCCCGAATTCAAGTACGTTTCCAGGATTAAGACCTTGGCAGAGACCGAGCGGCTTTTTGACGAGCTGACGCAAGAAAAGCAACAGGTAGAGACGTGAGGCGTGTTGGCTTCTCTTCCCCCATCGCCTTTGCTGGAGGCCTGAAGTTTGTATTTCTTGATTCGTATCCTGTCTAGGTTATTTTTACCCATAACTCAAACATCTCCCACACACCTTCCTCCTCCTATTTTACCCTCCACAACAACAACCCCGTGAGGTGGGTTGGGCTGAGAGGGGAGGTGACTGGTGGAAGAGTCACCCAGCTGGCTTTCACGCTTAAGGCGGGACTAGAATTCACCGTCTCCTGGCGATTGGTCCAAAGTCACCCAGTTGGCTTTCATGGCTACAGTGGGATTTGAACTCGCGGTCTCCTGCTTTCTAGCCTGGCACCTTAACCAGTAGACCAAACTGGCTATCCGACATTCTGGCGGATCGTCAGAAACCCCTGAAAAACCTGAAATGCAACCCAGTACAATTCCCAGGCTCAGCTTAGAGGTGGCCAACATGCAGGGAAACCAAAGATGGTTGGCTGGGGAATTCCAGGAGTTGAAATCCACACATTATAAAAGAGGTTTGTCAAGGTTGGGACATTCTTCTAGGACCATCAGTGGCCAGATCCCCTCAACTGGAGAAAGATTGCTCGCTTTTTTGTGGGTAGCCTTTATTTCTTTGTGGGGGGGGGAGGTTGCCCCCCACTTTTTAAAAGCATTCTCTCTTTCCTGCTGTTTCTGTGCTGATAGATTGAGTCCCAGCTGAGCCGCATTCCTTGCGCCGGAGGAAGGATGACACTCCAGGCCCGTCTAAATCAGGTGGCAATGCTTCTTGTGTCTCTGGGATTAAGTGTGGTGCACCTGTGTGCGGCAGTCCTCAGTTTAGAACCACAATCGGGGAGCCAGAATTTCCACTGCTGAGCAAGACGGTCGTTCAATGAGGCCCACCCGATTTTACCACCTTTTGTTGTTAACAGTTGGGAAGTGAATAAATTGATGATGTTTATTTCTTTATGAAATTTATTTGCCACCCATCTCGTATCCGACAACTTTGGGCGGCAAATAAATAAATCACATTGGTTGGGCAAAATCACACGGTCGGTAAAATGAATCCGGCTTCCCCCGTTGAATTGTCGGAAGCCGGGAAAGTTGTAAATGGCAAACCTGTTGATCCCGGCATGCTGCAATCCTGGTAAATACCGGTTGCCGAGCATCTGAATTTTTGATCACGTGACCCTGGGCAATGCTGCGACGGTCATAAGTAAGAGGACCGGTCGCAAATCACATTTTTCAGTGCCCATGCAGCCTCCAATTGTCACTAAGCAAGAACCTGTAGTTCTTTCAGACTTTTAACAGACACAGACCATGCAATCGCTGTAATTAAATCATGATTCTCGAGCCAAACTTCAAAAACTTCAAAGGATTCATTAGAGGCGACATGCCGGCCCTGCCCTGTAGGAAGCCAACTCTGGCATACGTTATTGACAGCCCCTGTGACCCTGTTTTCCCCCTCCCCCCGGGTGTGTAGGTGTCATCAATCATATTCTCCAATTACGGGCTGGCTGTCATCCATCACATTCTCGAATTAAATATATTCCCAGGCAAAAGCTCTGGTAGTTTAGCTACAATCTTTTAAAGATAAAGAGTTGGAATGTACTTTCGCTTTCCCTCTCCTTTTTTTTTAATGGCAACTACTAAAACAGGCGTAGGATTGTTTTATGAGTTGACACCATGATTTCATCCAGATCACAAAATTACCGAAAGGCCCATAAAAGACCAACCCTGAATGTCAGTTCCAGAATCTTCGCCCGGTCTTATTTTTTTTCCTCCTGATTCTCCCTGGATCCTGAACGCCCTCTTCTGAATATTCCCCCCTCAGGAAGCCCTGGAGGATCGCCTGGAAAGAATCAATCGAGAATTGGGATCCATCCGGATGACCCTGAAGCGATTCCAGATTTTACGCACTTCCACCAACATTTGAAGATGACGATGAAGATACAACCCTCTTTATTTGCACTAAAGTAACAATAATGATGCACTCTGAAAATGCAAACCGGTTTTGTATTTTTCTAAACCCTCCCAGATCCTTTTTGCAATTATGCCCTCTTTACACACACACACACACACACACACACACACACACACACACACACCTTGATCTTTTGTACTGAGCCACATATTTTCCAAAAAATACCTATTTTTGTTATACCGGAAGGAGTCGAACTGTTGATTTGGGTTTTTTTTTTTGTTTTTGTTTTTTGTATTTTGCTACTTTGGAAGATGCAGGGTTGGTTTTTTTTTAAACAGCAGACCTGAATTCTTTGTAAGACGCCGAGTTTTTGAGATGTTTATCATGTTGCGATTGATTTTGATGGTGCTCGCCCCTTTTAGAGGCCGAAAGCCAAGCTTATGTGACGTACATAACGCAGTGCGGACTTTTTAAATCGATGGACACACAGCTTCTTCTGGGGAAGTGAGCTGCAAGGATACATTTCTTAGCTTAAAACATTCAAAACTGCATCCTCTTTTTTTCCTAAGCTCCTTTGCTGAGTTACAGCGCAGTGTTATCAACAAAGGAATCGAGAAAGTTGGGGTGGGGGGTTGAAAAAAACTTATTTTCGGTATCCATCTCATTGCATTCAAGGGAGATCGAGAGAGATCGGAAGTTCTCTTTTTTTAAAACCACTCACTAGCTTTTATTTGGCATGTTTTATCATGGAAGTGTGAATTAAAATTAAGTGTCTAAACCAAAGTTGTTTGAACTGTCTTCTTGTCTTTGCCATCAGTTTGAAGGACAGGTCATCGTGCACACACAGTTCCCTTAATGGTAAAGATTTTTCAGTGTGTATGTGACACTGAACCGGATGTCTGTCTGTCCATCTATCAGATTTTTAATTTTTAAACTCCCTTACAGAGGGACTCTGGGCGGTATACAGTAAAATATATGAAAACAATATATAAAAGTTAACAATTTTAAAAGAGGCAAGGATGACAGTATTCCTTGTATGATCTGTCTTTGTTCAGCAAGTTGAAACTTCTTAATTTTTTTATCCAGCCTCCTTTTTCTTGGCCACTTGAAGATGGGTAGGCTTCAATTCCCAGAAATTTCCCCGAGCCAGCCATGTTTTCCATTAAAGCCTTGAAAATACACGTCTTGTATAGAAACTCTTGAATTTCTCGACGTTCCCCAGAGAAGTTCTACAAACCTGTCAGTTTTTATTTTCGCCTTTTCACAGAACAGGATTTCCAAAACGCAAGACGCATCCTTTGGTTTCGGGCAAGATATTTCCCACTAAACGGGGTTCGAGAATGGGTGAGGCCTGTGCAATATGAAGAAAAGAAGATTCTGGAAGTCGTAGAAGCTTCCCTTCTTTTCTGTATCCCCAAGAATAATAAAAATAGCCATCAGGGAAAGGACAGGTGTATTACCATCTGGATCCCAAGTAAATGTTGCCTTCCTTGATTTGATAGGTAGGTAGATAGAGATAGATAGATAGATATTGCATTTCATAGGTAGGTAGATAGATATAGATATAGCATTCCATAGATGATAGATGATAGATAGATAGATAGATAGATAGATAGATAGATAGATAGATAGATAGATAGATAGAGGATAGATAGATAGATAGATTGATTTTGCATTTCATAGGTAGGTAGGTAGGTAGATACATAGATAGATAGATACATAGATAGATACATAGATACATAGATAGATTTGCAGGGATAGATAGATAGATAGATAGATAGATAGATAGATAGATAGATAGATAGACAGACAGATAGATAGATAGATAGATTCCTGTTTTCAATTTTGCTTCCTCTGAAGATTTAGCCTGCAAAGAATTTCTCTAGATTAATCGGCCTTCGTTTTGCAGCCAATTGTTTGTTTTTTAATTTGAAGCAATGTACCCTTCCCTGATGCTGCAGCCAAACTAATCTTCCCAGGGATAATTGATGTACCCTTCTGGTTTCCAATTTCAGACAGGCTATTATCTGTCTCTCTCTCTCTCTCTCTCTCCCTGTCCTTCCTTTTCGGCCTTAAATTTACTCCTGACAAGCTCAACTTCATTGCTGGCTTGCTTTTATTATCACCGGGGTAATTCAGGAAGCTGAGTCATGAAATCTGGGTTTGGTTTATTTGCTGTTTTGGTTTCCTGTCCATTCCTCTCCTTTCCGGGGGCCCTTAGCAGCCCCACCACCCCAGAACACTCTTTCCCCATTAAAGGGGATTTGAGGCTCCTTTATTTTGGGTTTTCTTCTGTTTTTTTGCGACATAGAAGAATCTGAATGTAAGGCTTCCAAATGCAATCCGCAGGTCGAGGGAAAGCGTGAGATTTGGATGGGCAGGACGAGATAGTCTTAAAGCTCCTCTCTTTTAATATATACTACTTCCTGGTTTTTTAAAAAATTATTTTAATATCTTGCAGTTAATAGAGAAGAATTTTTTTACTGTGATTCCTTCATTGTTAGGCCTGATAACAGGACTCCCATCCCAAGTCCACTTTTCCCGGCTGCATAAATATTTGGAATTAAAAATCCAGTTTGCGCCAAATTAGAGCAATTGCTTTTATTTTTAGATTTTTTTAAAAAAAATCCTGCCTTTATTTTATATACGTATAAATAAAGCAGCATAGATCCATAATGCTCCTTCTTCTTCCTAATTTACCTTCTCTTAACCGATCCTTGCAATGAATATGTTCACTCAGTCGCTTCCGACTCTTTTGTCCATTCATGCCAAGTAACCATGGCTTGTTCATAAGCCACCATGGCTGGGGTGACAAGCGCAGCTGCAGTTTCCCCTCCTTGGCAAAGCGGCCTCTTCTAGATGTGCAGATAAACACCCCCCCTCCCACCCCCTGCCTTGGGAGGGGCAGAGTAGGTATCCTGGCCGTGTGTGTGTGTGTGTGTGTGTCAGGTATCCCAGTCTTTTGGGGTGTGTTGTCTGTGTATATGCACCCTTCTCCCCCCTCTTTCTCCCCTACCCACTTTTCCCAGGGGCCCCAAATCCAGGCAGGGCAGACACCAACTTTGGTCTGGGGAGAAGCACAGCTGGAGTTTTCCCTCCTTGGCAGAACAGACTTTTCCAGATGTGCAAAGAAGTCACCACCACCCCCATCACCCCTAGCTCTGGGAGAGGCAGAGCAGGTACCCTGGGGTGTGTGTGAATGAGTGCATGCATCCTTCTGCCCCTTTCCCAGGGACCCTGAATCCAAGCAAGAGGTAGGGGACACCCCCCCACCTCGGTCTGGGGACAAGCACAGCTGGAATTTCCCCTCCTTGGCAAAACAGGCTTCTCCAGATGTGCCAGAAGTCCCCCAACCCATCACCCCCAGCCCTGGGTGAGGCAGGGCAGGTATCCCGGCCCTGTGTGTGTGAACGTCTGTGCATCCTTTCCCAAGTATCCCACTCTTTTGGACGGGTCTGTGTATGCGCCCTTCGACCCCTCTCTTCTCCCCTCCCCACCTTTCCCAGAGACCCCCCCTCCCAATGCAGGCGGGAGACTGGAAAGGGAAAGGGGGGAGCCGATCTTGGTTTGGGGTCGAGCGCAGCTGCGTGTTCCCCCTCCTTGGCAAGGCGGCCTCCTGCAGATGTGCCAAGAAGCCCCCCACCCATTACACCCCCTAGCCCTGGGTGGGGCCGAACAAATATCCCTGTGTGTGTGTGTGTGTGTGTGCCTTTCTGAGTGTGTCTGCGTGTCTGTGGGTGTATGAGTGTGTGCACCTCCTTTCTCCCCCCCTCCCCCTCTTTCCCAGAGGACCCCCCTCCCAATACAGGCGGGAGACTGGAAAGAGGGGAAGGGGCGCCGACTCCGGGCCGGGCTGCAGTTCGCGCGGCGGCCGGCAGGGGCTGCTAGAGGGCCGCCTCCGCTGCCGCCGCCGCTGCTGCTGCTGCTTTCCCGGGGCGCAGCTGGAGCGACCCAGCTGCGCTCGCGGCGGCGGCGGCGGCAACGGCGGCCGCAAAGCGGGAATGCGCGCAAAGCCGGAGGAAGTGGGAGCCGCCGCCGCCGCCGCCGCCGCCGCTGCAACCACCCTCCAGCCCGGCCTGTCAAACCGGTCGCAGCAGCAGCAGCAGCGGAAGAGGAGGAAGAGGAGGAGGAGGAGGAGGAAGAAGCGGCCGGGCTGCAGCGGCTGCAGCTGCAGGGCGCTGCTTCTTTGCATGGAGCCCTCCGGGCAGGCGAGCCCCGCCGGCCGCCCAGCCCCGGCCAGGGGGTCCCGCTAAGCCCGCGGGGGCGGCGGCAGGAGGAGGAGGAGGAGGAGGAGGAGGCACCTGGCCCGCCCTGGCTGGGGGCGGAGGCGGCCGCACTACGCGCCCGGGGCCGCCGGCGGAGGAGCGGCGAGGTTGCTGCCCAGCAAAGGGGGCCTGCCTGCCTACCGGCGGGCCGGGGCGACCACCCACCCACCCCCATCCCCCACCCCCGGGAGAACTTGCGATGCCCACGCGCGGAGGTGAGTTTTTCCAACCGGGCAGGGCTGGGGAAGGGGCGTCTGCGGCGAAGTGGGGAGGGGAGGGGTTCGGTAAGGCTGGGGGTGGGGAAGGCATCCTCGTGTGGGAGAAGCTAGTGGAGGGGGGGTCTTTGCAGGACCCTAAGCCTCTCCCACCCACCCCAATTCCACCCACTTCCACCCTTTGTAGGACCCTAAGCCTCTCCCACCCACCCCAATTCCACGCACTTCCACCCTTTCCAGGACCCTAAGCCTCTCCCACCCACCCCAATTCCACCCACTTCCACCCTTTGTAGGACCCTAAGCCTCTCCACCCACCCCAATTCCACCCACTTCCCCTTTCCAGGACCCTAAGCCTCTCCCACCCACCCCAATTCCACCCACTTCCACCCTTTCCAGGACCCTAAGCCTCTCCCACCCACCCCAATTCCACCCACTTCCACCCTTTCCAGGACCCTAAGCCTCTCCCACCCCCAATTCCCCCTTTGCAAGACCCTAACCCACCCTCCCCAATTCCAGGCATGGCAAAGAGTTAAGCCCCATTGGAGGGGGCGCAATTTCCATCATTTCCCTCCTCCCCCAGCTGCTAGGAGGGGTCGCAAGAGGGAGTGAGGACCCATTGCAAAATTGGTTCTTTCTAAACCTTCCCCCCACCGAACGGGTCTGGATTTGGGGGGGGTGGGCCCATTTGGGGGCCAGGAAAGGGCAAGGGGTCCTTTGGCACCCCTCCTCTGACACCTCCCTCACCCGCAGCTGGAATGAAGCAAGAACCCCGGGGAGGCTGCTGAGATTATTGTACCTGGTGTTTATTTGGGGAGGGGGAGCGTGGTTCACCCTCCCTGGAATGAGGGGGAACCTTGAGGCATCTCCCCCTCCCACCCCCCTCTTCAGCTGAGCCCCCCCTCCTTGCCAGGAAAAGCCAACCTAGCGTGGGAATGCTTGCTCAATGACAGCTAAGCGAATCCTAGCCAGATGTGGGTTTGATATGTTTTTATAGACTTGCCTTGCTGGGTCCATGGGACCTTAGCAGAAGGGGAGGGCTGTCCAGATGGTCTCTTGTTTCCCCCCTGCCACGCCCTTGCAGCTTTTTCCTGCCTGCGGTGACAAAAAAACAAAACAAAACCCCACCAAAAATTAGAAGGAGATTTTCTCTCCTCTCTCTCTTTCCTGGGGAATCAAGGTTAGTTTGCACAGACTGACAAGCCCACATCCTGTGGGAGTTGCTCAGATCTTGGCTTAGTGGCTTTAGCTGAAGGCCGGGGTTGGTTTTAAGGCGGTGTGGCTCAGCACATGGCCTGGGCAAATCTCATTAGTCACAGTTTAATCATGAGCGCTCACAACGGCACTGACTCGGAACCAAATCGACCGGTTTTGGACTTGGCATAATTGTGTTACCCAGGTGCTTTATTCCCTTTGTGGTTGTTGCTGTGGTTGTTCTTGAGGAATTTAGCTAAGTGATGGATGGGGAGGCTCTTGAAATGCTGTTGGGCTCAGGAAGGGAAATTGATTTTGGAACTGCATCTCCTTGGTTGTGGAATTGTGCCTCCAATTTGTCCATTGATTTTGAACTTTGCAAACTACAGGGGGTTTACTTCCTTCCTTTCTTCCCTGTCATCTTCCTTCTCTCTATCATCTTCCTTCCTTCCTTCTCTTTATCATCTTCCTTCCTTCACTCTATCATCTTCCTTCCACTCTTTCCTTCCTTCCTTCCTTCCTTCCTTCCTTCCTTCCTTCCTTCCTTCCTTCCTTCCTTCCTTCCTTCCTTCCTTCCTTCCTTCTTTCCTTCCTTGCTTCCTTCCTTCCCTGTCATCTTCCTTCTCTCTATCATCTTCCTTCCTTCACTCTATCTTCTTCCTTCCTTCCTTCCTTCCTTCTCTCTGTCATCTTCCTTCTACTCTTTCCTTCCTTCTTTCCTTCCTTTCTTCCCTGTCATCTTCCTTCTCTCTATCATCTTCCTTCCTTCCTTCTCTTTATCATCTTCCTTCCTTCACTCTATCATCTTCCTTCCTTCACTCTATCATCTTCCTTCCACTCTTTCCTTCCTTCCTTCCTTCCCTGTCATCTTCCTTCCCTCTATCATCTTCCTTCCTTCTCTTTATCATCTTCCTTCCTTCACTCTATCATCTTCCTTCCTTCCTTCCTTCCTTCCTTCCTTCCTTCCTTCCTTCCCTCCCTCCCTCCCTCCCTCCCTCCCTCCCTCCCTCTCTCCCTCCCTGTTATCTTCCTTCTCTCTGTCATCTTCCTTCCTTCCCTTTATTATTTTTACAAATAAGTCAAGGCAGTACAAATATCCAGTGCACCTTCTATTTTCCTCACAACAACAACAACCCTGTGAGGTGGGTTGAGCTGAGAGAGGGAAGCCCAAAGTCACCTTGAATTCCCAGTCTAGTCCTACCTTAGCCATGAATGTTGGCAAGGTGACTGGGCCCCCTCACCAGGAGGCGGTGAGTTCTAGTGCCGCCTTCGCCGCGAAAGCCAGCTGGGTGACTTTGGGCCAGTCCCTCCCTCTCTCAGCCCAACCCACCTCACAAGGCTGTTGTTGCAGAGAAAATAGGAGGAGGTACTGTACATTTGCTGCCTTGGAGTTATTTGTAAAAAAAATAAAATAAAGGCACTGATACAAATAAATATATTGCAAGGTTTGGTTTCTGGAAAGAGAGGGGGCTAGGGCAACCCCCAAGCACAGATACAACATTCTAGCAAGCAATTTGTTAGCTGAATCCTAACCTCTCCCAGCACTTTAATTAAAAAGAAAAAAACTCCAAATGAGAGGGAGAGAGAAAGATGTAAAACTTCAGAGGGGAGAAAGATGCTGTTGCTAAAAATTTGGGGAAGGAAAAACCGAACCAACCACGGCCAGTAACTTTCTTCGCCCCCACAAAAGAGCATCCGTATCCTGTAGCCTGTTTTGGTGCTTAATCACATTGAAAACCCCATCGCCAACTTTTTAATTAAAGGCCCAGCAGATGCTGGTTTTTAATGAACATCGCTGTGCACAACTGCCTTGAGGACTGGGAAGGCGGGGGGGAAAATTATATATTTCAGATCTGGATTTTTCTCCCTTAATGGTCCTTGGTTGCATCTGGAGCCCATTCTGAATGGCTTTGGGTAACAGTTGTAGCTTGTATTTGGGGGGGGGGATTGTTAATTTAATTACTTCCACCTACCTGGATTGGAGAATTAAATATTGCATTGTCAATTGTTCTCTCTGGCAAACAACAAATCAAGGCAAGCGTTAAGGCTGAAGCGGTATCTACAGCTATCATGGTCACCATGGTTTTATTGGCTAGTTGGCCATGATGGTTTAAATGCTGCATATAAATTAACGGTCTTGTAATGAGGTGGTTAATAAAGTTTGATGATTAACAATCTATTTTAAGGGCCCTCTGTGTTCTCTTAGCTTGGTTGGTATTTTTATTATTTTTTTGCAGGCGTTTCATTACCCAAACTGGATAACGTTATCAATGCTACTCAAACACAAACATTGATAATCAATGTTTTTTTTAATCAATTATTATTGATCTATTTTAGCTTTGGGCCATGCAGATAATGTCACCGAGGAAGTGTTTTTAATCGGGGTGGGGTGGGTGGGTGGGTGGGCTATAATAATCTCTTCCAAATGTTTGGACATTCTCTCCAATTTTCGGAGGCTTGGAACAAACATTTCTCCCGTTCCTTCTCTTTTTATTTTGATTTATTGGGCTGTCCAGGAGTCCAGCCAACTTAACAGACTTCAGCCATCCCCGTTTCCTTCTCTGCTCCTTTCATCCCTAAGTGAGTTACTCATTGAGTGGCGTTGGGGTCCTCCCAGCCAAAGAGTTTACTGCAGGCTTAATTAGTTTAAAAGGTGTCCTTCCAGGCACCTTATAAAAATGACAAATGACTTTTGGTAATCTCAAATGGGGGAAGAAAAAAATAAAATAAACAGATGAGGAAGAAACATTTCTTAGGTATCTCAGTTTGGGGAAAGGTGTGTGCCTCTTTTTTAGGATAATTCAGGTATTCCTCCACTTCCAAACGTTGGTTTAGCGACACTCGAAGTTGCGATGACAACTGACCCTTGGTTGGGTTGGGGGAGTTTCCTTTACTCTGGCTTGGACCCCAGCTCCGTGCTGGTGTTTCACCATTTGCTCCTTTGTTATGGGATGAAGATCAGTATAATTTCACATTATGAAGTCAGCTATGCAAAGAATTAGACATTAGATGAATCTCGACATAACGGTGAGTTATATTTGAGGATGCCTTGTGACCCAATAAAGAAACTTTGTATGGAAGCCTTAGTGGAGTTGCCTGTCTGTCTTTATATTCAGCCAGTAATTAAAAGACAGAACAGTGAAAAGTGACTTTGGGGGAGCAGCTGCTCGGTGGGCGTTCAGCCTCAGTTCCTAATTTTAGGCTGAAGGGAGAAGGGAGAAGGGGAGCCAGCGGAGGAGGAGAGAACGGCTAGGTTGAAGTGCAGCTACAGTGGTCCCCAGCTTACGGCCACAATTCGGTGCCAGATTATTTTCTCTTGGCTAAGCGAGATGTTTGTGAAGTGAGCTTTTGCTCCATGCTACGACCTTTCTGGCCATGGTTGTTAAGCGAATCCCAGCAGTTGATGAGTTAGTAACCCGGTTGTTAAGTGGATCGGGCTTCCCCGTGGACTCCGCTGGTTGGAGGGATCGCCAAAGGGGAATCGGTGGTGGGATTCAAATATTTTTACTACTGGTTCTGTGGGCATGGCTTGGTGGGCGTAGCATGGCTTGGTGGGCGTGGCTTGGTTTGGTGGGTGTGGCCGGGGAAGGTTACTGCAAAATCCCCCTTCCCTCCCCACCCCACTAACCTGCTTTCCAGCTCCATTCTCCTGTGCAGGGCAACCAAAGGAGACCCAGCCAATCAGCTGGGACTCGGGAGGTGGAGAATAGATGGGGGCGGGGCCAGTCAGAGGCGGGATTGGCGTTTTGTTCCTGTTTTACGACTTTTCTGGCCACCGTTGTTCAAGTGAATTGCCGGAGTAGTTAAATTAGCACCTTTGTGGCTTTCCCGTGTCAGGAGGTCGTAAAAGGGGACGACGTGGCCCCCAGGACACTGTGGCCATCCTAAATAGGAGTCAGTGGTCAAGCACCTGAGTGAAAATCATGTGACCATGGGTCATAAGTGTGAAAAATGGTCGTAAGTGTGAAAAATGGCTCTGAGTCACTTTTTTTCAGTTCCACTGTAACTTCAAACAGTCCCTAAGGGAATTGTCGTAAGTGGAGGACTACCTTACATTCTCTTTGCCAGCATACGACCTCTGTGTCTGTGTGTGTGTGTGTGTGTGTTTTAAACTTTCCCCCAAATTCTCTATTGCTCTATATACCTGCTGTTTCCTTCTAATGCTCTGGCACAGCAAGCCTATTGTTTACTCTTTAAGTTCCCAGTAATTATTTTGTGCGAGAAAACAATAAAAGCAAAAGTGTTCTTAAAAAAGAAAAAGGAAAAAAAAAAAGAAAGAAAACAGAACGGAAAAAAAAAAACAGCCCGACTCTGGAGTTGGCATACAAGTAGGACCAGATTTTTAATTTTGCCGGGCAGGTTTTTACACCCTGGGATTGCACCCCAAAAAAAATTGGTGGCGTCAAATCATTATAATCTCCACCTAGCAATCTGAATTAAGTAACCCTTTGACCAGCAAAGCTCAAAAGGGAAATGAATGGGCTTGAGATCATATAGCCGTGGCTCGGCTCAGATGTTGGCAGAGGTGTGGGGCTGGAGGTTATGTGCGCAACTCTCCTGCTAATAACAGTTTTGCTGTATTGTTTTCTCGCACAAAATGCCAATGCAATCCTAAACTGCACGAACAGAGGGATACAATCGAGATCAAGGGAGGTACGAATACCACTCTATAAAGCCTTAGTAAGGCCACGCCTAGAATCCTGCATCCAGTTTTGGTCACCACACTATAAAAAGATGTTGAGACTCTAGAAAGAGTGCAGAGAAGAGCAACCAAGATGATGAGGGGACTGGAGGCTAAAATATACCATGAATGGTTGTGGGAACTGGGCCTGGCTAGTCTAGGGAAGAGAAGGACCAGGGGAGACAGGAGAGCATCTTCCAATATTTGAGGGGCTGCCATAGAGAGGAGGCCAGGGGTCAGACTCTTCTCCAAAGCTCCTGAAGGCAGGAGAAGAAGCAATGGATGGAAACTGATCAAGGAGAGATTCAACCTGGAAATAAGGAGAAACTTTCTGACAGGGAGAACAATCAACTCATGGAACAGAAGTTGCCCTCGGAAGTTGTGAGAGCTTCATCCCTGGAAGCTTTCAAGAAGAGTCTGGACTGCCATCTGTCAGAAATGGAGTAGGGTCTCCTGTTTGGGTGGGGGTTGGATTAGATGACCTACAAGGTCCCTTCCAACTCTGATAATCTGTTTAATCTGTTTAATTCCCTCGTGATGGATGGGCAAGCTCTTAAAATGCTGTTGGACTCAGGAAGAAAAATTGATTTTGGAAATGTCTTTGCATCTCTTTGGTTGTGGAATTGTGCCTCCAATTTGTCCATTGATTTTGAACTTTGCAAACTATGGTAGGTTTCCTTCCTTCCTTCCTTCCTTCCTTCCTTCCTTCCTTCCTTCCTTCCTTCCTTCCTTCCTTCCTTCCTTCCTTCCTTCCTTCCTTCCTTCCTTCCTTCCTTCCTTTCTCTGTCATCTTCCTTCCTTCCCCTTCTTCCTTCCTTCCCCGTCTTCTTCCTTTTGTCTATCATCTTCCTTCCTTCACTCAATTATCTTGCTTCCACTTCCTTCCTTCCTTCCTTCCTTCCTTCCTTCCTTC